>NC_137619.1:4751838-4846838 GCF_963280865.1 Gymnoscopelus braueri | reverse complement strand
CGACTAAATCAACTGTAGATTTAGTCGACTATAATCTTATGATATTTAGTAAAACTAGACAAAAACAAAAAAAATCTGATGACTATTATGACTAAAACTAAATGGAATTTATTCAAAAGACTAGGACTAAAGCTAAATACAAATTTGCTGTCAAAATCAACACTCACTGTCCCTCCCCTCCTTGAAAACCTCCATAAAATAACACCTGTCTGTAATGTACAACTGGACCTAGAGTCTTCTAGCCTCCACTGTTTTTCTGTAAATACACTTGTACTGCTCTTGTATAGTATTGTATGTCTTTATGTCTCGATGAATTGAACGCATAGGACCACAATGGAAACAAGCCCTCAGGGCTTTTTTTGTGTTATCCTTTCAGCATAACTGTACCTCTGTACCTTTTGCAAACTGTCAATAAAATATTCAAATCAACCAATCAATACATGCATAGTTTTTGATCGTTCTCACTTGACACTTGCCGTGGCAGTATGAACGCAAGTTTTCTCATGAGGGTTAGGGTAGGGTTAGAAAGACTTCAGTAAATCGCTTCCGGTAAGGGTGTCCTTACTTCAGAAAGCAGGTTTAAGGAATTAATGCATTCACCATCTTGATTTGAAAAAAAGTCTGTTTAGAGTAATTTTGCCTTTATTCAGCAAAGTTTTTTCTAAAGTGGTCTTTTGATTGTTCTGTGTTCCTAAATCCCTTTGTAGGGTTGAGAGGGCTTTTTTTGGAGAATCCTCTCATCCCTTTGGAGTTTACCTATTTATAGGGGGGTACTTTTTCAAGTACCCCCTCCCCTGTGGGTGTGAGGTTCCTAATCACAGGACGGGATTTTTTTGGAGTACTCTTTCACCTCTGGGTGTGAAGTGCCCTGATTACAGGACTGGACCTTGAAGTCCCATAATACCTCTGTGTGTGCATATCCTGTTAAAGGAATAGGCCTTAAGGTGCCCTCTTATCTCTGGGTGTGAGGTTCTTTGTTCTCTTTATTCTTTGAAGAGGTTTTTTGACCTCTCACCTACTAATTTTAGTGATTACCCCCCTTGGTTTTACCAAGTAATCACCCTCACTGAATTTACATTCCAGATCACCCTTAACCAAGATTAGGGTTAGGGTATAGGTCTTAAACACAAGAGTCTCCACTGACTTTACATTCATAATCACCCTCTATTGTGGTTATGGTTAGGGTGAAGGTTTAGCTATTCTTTCCTATTTTAACTGGCTAAGTTTTAGGCTTTTAAAAGCTCTAATCCAAACGCCAGGAAGGGAGGTGGTGTTACTTACTGTGCTCTGCACTCACTGCTCAATATTCATGGCTATGGACTAGCTCCTCAGTACTCCCTGTGTCACACGCAGTTTTACAAGATATTGTCACAACCCGAGGGGTTGCTACCCTTTATCAAGTAATTTTCTTCCCAGTGTCAAACGCAGTTCTTCCTGCACAAGCTAAAATCCACAAGTTAGGAGGAGAGGGGGAGGCTATGGACTAGCTCCTTAGTACTCCCTGTGTCACACACAGTTTTACAAGATATTGTCACAACCCGAGGGGTTGCTACCCTTTATCAAGTAATTTTCTTCCCAGTGTCAAACGCAGTTTATGGACTAGCTCCTCAGTACTCCCTGTGTCATACGCAGTTTTACAAGATATTGTCACAACCCGAGGGGTTGCTACCCTTTATCAAGTAATTTTCTTCCCAGTGTCAAACGCAGTTTTTATGGATTAGCTCCTCAGTACTCCCTGTGTCACACGCAGTTTTACAAGATATTGTCACAACCCGAGGGGTTGCTACCCTTTATCAAGTAATTTTCTTCCCAGTGTCAAACGCAGTTCTTCCTGCACAAGCTAAAATCCACAAGTTAGGAGGAGAGGGGGAGCTCAGTATTGACTGCTCAGGACCCACTGCTCAGCACTCACTGCCAGTCCCAGGCTAACCCTGGGGGACCCATACAGTTCAACAGTATACACGTTTTGCTCAGTATTAATACTAACCCAAGTATTAGATCCCTTATAGGGTTTCACTGTGCTCAGTGCTCACTGCCTGTACAATTGCATAGTACTTTTTTCATAGTACTTTCTGGCTAAGTTCTCACTGCTCAATACTGCCTGTCAGTACTTACTGCTTGGTACTCACGTTGGTTCTTTAGGCCTCTGGTCCATGGCCCCAGGCCTAAAAAACACTGTGGCTCTGGTGATCTCCTCAGTGGTCCTAATTCTTATCTCTCATTTCTGGTTGATAGTTTGGTCTGTACCAAAGCCCAGGTTTCTTCTGGTTTTTAGTTTCCCTGTCATCTGCTTGTTCCTAGCTGGCTCACCTTGGCGACGTTTCAGACGGATTGTCCTTCATCAGGCTGTGTTACTTCTAATCTGTGTGCTGTTCGAACCTCTGTTCTTATGCACTGAGAGGTGGGCGTGGCTTTTTTCCACTTGGCCTATCAGTGTGTTGGTGGGAGTGGCTAGTTTGGCCTTTTGTCCAATTAGGTTTCTAGGGGAGTGGTCTCATTTCTTCATTATTGCCGTGTGTTCCTAGAGAGCACATGGCTGCTGTTTTTACTCTCTCTCTTGTGAGATTTTTGTTAGACTTTCTCTCAAATTGTGAGGTACTAGCTGGTTAGGGTAGGGTTAGAAAGACTTCAGTAAATCGCTTCCGGTAAGGGTGTCCTTACTTCAGAAAGCAGGTTTAAGGAATTAATGCATTCACCATCTTGATTTGAAAAAAAGTCTGTTTAGAGTAATTTTGCCTTTATTCAGCAAAGTTTTTTCTAAAGTGGTCTTTTGATTGTTCTGTGTTCCTAAATCCCTTTGTAGGGTTGAGAGGGCTTTTTTTGGAGAATCCTCTCATCCCTTTGGAGTTTACCTATTTATAGGGGGGTACTTTTTCAAGTACCCCCTCCCCTGTGGGTGTGAGGTTCCTAATCACAGGACGGGATTTTTTTGGAGTACTCTTTCACCTCTGGGTGTGAAGTGCCCTGATTACAGGACTGGACCTTGAAGTCCCATAATACCTCTGTGTGTGCATATCCTGTTAAAGGAATAGGCCTTAAGGTGCCCTCTTATCTCTGGGTGTGAGGTTCTTTGTTCTCTTTATTCTTTGAAGAGGTTTTTTGACCTCTCACCTACTAATTTTAGTGATTACCCCCCTTGGTTTTACCAAGTAATCACCCTCACTGAATTTACATTCCAGATCACCCTTAACCAAGATTAGGGTTAGGGTATAGGTCTTAAACACAAGAGTCTCCACTGACTTTACATTCATAATCACCCTCTATTGTGGTTATGGTTAGGGTGAAGGTTTAGCTATTCTTTCCTATTTTAACTGGCTAAGTTTTAGGCTTTTAAAAGCTCTAATCCAAACGCCAGGAAGGGAGGTGGTGTTACTTACTGTGCTCTGCACTCACTGCTCAATATTCATGGCTATGGACTAGCTCCTCAGTACTCCCTGTGTCACACGCAGTTTTACAAGATATTGTCACAACCCGAGGGGTTGCTACCCTTTATCAAGTAATTTTCTTCCCAGTGTCAAACGCAGTTCTTCCTGCACAAGCTAAAATCCACAAGTTAGGAGGAGAGGGGGAGGCTATGGACTAGCTCCTTAGTACTCCCTGTGTCACACACAGTTTTACAAGATATTGTCACAACCCGAGGGGTTGCTACCCTTTATCAAGTAATTTTCTTCCCAGTGTCAAACGCAGTTTATGGACTAGCTCCTCAGTACTCCCTGTGTCACACGCAGTTTTACAAGATATTGTCACAACCCGAGGGGTTGCTACCCTTTATCAAGTAATTTTCTTCCCAGTGTCAAACGCAGTTTTTATGGATTAGCTCCTCAGTACTCCCTGTGTCACACGCAGTTTTACAAGATATTGTCACAACCCGAGGGGTTGCTACCCTTTATCAAGTAATTTTCTTCCCAGTGTCAAACGCAGTTCTTCCTGCACAAGCTAAAATCCACAAGTTAGGAGGAGAGGGGGAGCTCAGTATTGACTGCTCAGGACCCACTGCTCAGCACTCACTGCCAGTCCCAGGCTAACCCTGGGGGACCCATACAGTTCAACAGTATACACGTTTTGCTCAGTATTAATACTAACCCAAGTATTAGATCCCTTATAGGGTTTCACTGTGCTCAGTGCTCACTGCCTGTACAATTGCATAGTACTTTTTTCATAGTACTTTCTGGCTAAGTTCTCACTGCTCAATACTGCCTGTCAGTACTTACTGCTTGGTACTCACGTTGGTTCTTTAGGCCTCTGGTCCATGGCCCCAGGCCTAAAAAACACTGTGGCTCTGGTGATCTCCTCAGTGGTCCTAATTCTTATCTCTCATTTCTGGTTGATAGTTTGGTCTGTACCAAAGCCCAGGTTTCTTCTGGTTTTTAGTTTCCCTGTCATCTGCTTGTTCCTAGCTGGCTCACCTTGGCGACGTTTCAGACGGATTGTCCTTCATCAGGCTGTGTTACTTCTAATCTGTGTGCTGTTCGAACCTCTGTTCTTATGCACTGAGAGGTGGGCGTGGCTTTTTTCCACTTGGCCTATCAGTGTGTTGGTGGGAGTGGCTAGTTTGGCCTTTTGTCCAATTAGGTTTCTAGGGGAGTGGTCTCATTTCTTCATTATTGCCGTGTGTTCCTAGAGAGCACATGGCTGCTGTTTTTACTCTCTCTCTTGTGAGATTTTTGTTAGACTTTCTCTCAAATTGTGAGGTACTAGCTGGTTAGGGTAGGGTTAGAAAGACTTCAGTAAATCGCTTCCGGTAAGGGTGTCCTTACTTCAGAAAGCAGGTTTAAGGAATTAATGCATTCACCATCTTGATTTGAAAAAAAGTCTGTTTAGAGTAATTTTGCCTTTATTCAGCAAAGTTTTTTCTAAAGTGGTCTTTTGATTGTTCTGTGTTCCTAAATCCCTTTGTAGGGTTGAGAGGGCTTTTTTTTGGAGAATCCTCTCATCCCTTTGGAGTTTACCTATTTATAGGGGGGTACTTTTTCAAGTACCCCCTCCCCTGTGGGTGTGAGGTTCCTAATCACAGGACGGGATTTTTTTGGAGTACTCTTTCACCTCTGGGTGTGAAGTGCCCTGATTACAGGACTGGACCTTGAAGTCCCATAATACCTCTGTGTGTGCATATCCTGTTAAAGGAATAGGCCTTAAGGTGCCCTCTTATCTCTGGGTGTGAGGTTCTTTGTTCTCTTTATTCTTTGAAGAGGTTTTTTGACCTCTCACCTACTAATTTTAGTGATTACCCCCCTTGGTTTTACCAAGTAATCACCCTCACTGAATTTACATTCCAGATCACCCTTAACCAAGATTAGGGTTAGGGTATAGGTCTTAAACACAAGAGTCTCCACTGACTTTACATTCATAATCACCCTCTATTGTGGTTATGGTTAGGGTGAAGGTTTAGCTATTCTTTCCTATTTTAACTGGCTAAGTTTTAGGCTTTTAAAAGCTCTAATCCAAACGCCAGGAAGGGAGGTGGTGTTACTTACTGTGCTCTGCACTCACTGCTCAATATTCATGGCTATGGACTAGCTCCTCAGTACTCCCTGTGTCACACGCAGTTTTACAAGATATTGTCACAACCCGAGGGGTTGCTACCCTTTATCAAGTAATTTTCTTCCCAGTGTCAAACGCAGTTCTTCCTGCACAAGCTAAAATCCACAAGTTAGGAGGAGAGGGGGAGGCTATGGACTAGCTCCTTAGTACTCCCTGTGTCACACACAGTTTTACAAGATATTGTCACAACCCGAGGGGTTGCTACCCTTTATCAAGTAATTTTCTTCCCAGTGTCAAACGCAGTTTATGGACTAGCTCCTCAGTACTCCCTGTGTCACACGCAGTTTTACAAGATATTGTCACAACCCGAGGGGTTGCTACCCTTTATCAAGTAATTTTCTTCCCAGTGTCAAACGCAGTTTTTATGGATTAGCTCCTCAGTACTCCCTGTGTCACACGCAGTTTTACAAGATATTGTCACAACCCGAGGGGTTGCTACCCTTTATCAAGTAATTTTCTTCCCAGTGTCAAACGCAGTTCTTCCTGCACAAGCTAAAATCCACAAGTTAGGAGGAGAGGGGGAGCTCAGTATTGACTGCTCAGGACCCACTGCTCAGCACTCACTGCCAGTCCCAGGCTAACCCTGGGGGACCCATACAGTTCAACAGTATACACGTTTTGCTCAGTATTAATACTAACCCAAGTATTAGATCCCTTATAGGGTTTCACTGTGCTCAGTGCTCACTGCCTGTACAATTGCATAGTACTTTTTTCATAGTACTTTCTGGCTAAGTTCTCACTGCTCAATACTGCCTGTCAGTACTTACTGCTTGGTACTCACGTTGGTTCTTTAGGCCTCTGGTCCATGGCCCCAGGCCTAAAAAACACTGTGGCTCTGGTGATCTCCTCAGTGGTCCTAATTCTTATCTCTCATTTCTGGTTGATAGTTTGGTCTGTACCAAAGCCCAGGTTTCTTCTGGTTTTTAGTTTCCCTGTCATCTGCTTGTTCCTAGCTGGCTCACCTTGGCGACGTTTCAGACGGATTGTCCTTCATCAGGCTGTGTTACTTCTAATCTGTGTGCTGTTCGAACCTCTGTTCTTATGCACTGAGAGGTGGGCGTGGCTTTTTTCCACTTGGCCTATCAGTGTGTTGGTGGGAGTGGCTAGTTTGGCCTTTTGTCCAATTAGGTTTCTAGGGGAGTGGTCTCATTTCTTCATTATTGCCGTGTGTTCCTAGAGAGCACATGGCTGCTGTTTTTACTCTCTCTCTTGTGAGATTTTTGTTAGACTTTCTCTCAAATTGTGAGGTACTAGCTGGTTAGGGTAGGGTTAGAAAGACTTCAGTAAATCGCTTCCGGTAAGGGTGTCCTTACTTCAGAAAGCAGGTTTAAGGAATTAATGCATTCACCATCTTGATTTGAAAAAAAGTCTGTTTAGAGTAATTTTGCCTTTATTCAGCAAAGTTTTTTCTAAAGTGGTCTTTTGATTGTTCTGTGTTCCTAAATCCCTTTGTAGGGTTGAGAGGGCTTTTTTTGGAGAATCCTCTCATCCCTTTGGAGTTTACCTATTTATAGGGGGGTACTTTTTCAAGTACCCCCTCCCCTGTGGGTGTGAGGTTCCTAATCACAGGACGGGATTTTTTTGGAGTACTCTTTCACCTCTGGGTGTGAAGTGCCCTGATTACAGGACTGGACCTTGAAGTCCCATAATACCTCTGTGTGTGCATATCCTGTTAAAGGAATAGGCCTTAAGGTGCCCTCTTATCTCTGGGTGTGAGGTTCTTTGTTCTCTTTATTCTTTGAAGAGGTTTTTTGACCTCTCACCTACTAATTTTAGTGATTACCCCCCTTGGTTTTACCAAGTAATCACCCTCACTGAATTTACATTCCAGATCACCCTTAACCAAGATTAGGGTTAGGGTATAGGTCTTAAACACAAGAGTCTCCACTGACTTTACATTCATAATCACCCTCTATTGTGGTTATGGTTAGGGTGAAGGTTTAGCTATTCTTTCCTATTTTAACTGGCTAAGTTTTAGGCTTTTAAAAGCTCTAATCCAAACGCCAGGAAGGGAGGTGGTGTTACTTACTGTGCTCTGCACTCACTGCTCAATATTCATGGCTATGGACTAGCTCCTCAGTACTCCCTGTGTCACACGCAGTTTTACAAGATATTGTCACAACCCGAGGGGTTGCTACCCTTTATCAAGTAATTTTCTTCCCAGTGTCAAACGCAGTTCTTCCTGCACAAGCTAAAATCCACAAGTTAGGAGGAGAGGGGGAGGCTATGGACTAGCTCCTTAGTACTCCCTGTGTCACACACAGTTTTACAAGATATTGTCCCAACCCGAGGGGTTGCTACCCTTTATCAAGTAATTTTCTTCCCAGTGTCAAACGCAGTTTATGGACTAGCTCCTCAGTACTCCCTGTGTCACACGCAGTTTTACAAGATATTGTCACAACCCGAGGGGTTGCTACCCTTTATCAAGTAATTTTCTTCCCAGTGTCAAACGCAGTTTTTATGGATTAGCTCCTCAGTACTCCCTGTGTCACACGCAGTTTTACAAGATATTGTCACAACCCGAGGGGTTGCTACCCTTTATCAAGTAATTTTCTTCCCAGTGTCAAACGCAGTTCTTCCTGCACAAGCTAAAATCCACAAGTTAGGAGGAGAGGGGGAGCTCAGTATTGACTGCTCAGGACCCACTGCTCAGCACTCACTGCCAGTCCCAGGCTAACCCTGGGGGACCCATACAGTTCAACAGTATACACGTTTTGCTCAGTATTAATACTAACCCAAGTATTAGATCCCTTATAGGGTTTCACTGTGCTCAGTGCTCACTGCCTGTACAATTGCATAGTACTTTTTTCATAGTACTTTCTGGCTAAGTTCTCACTGCTCAATACTGCCTGTCAGTACTTACTGCTTGGTACTCACGTTGGTTCTTTAGGCCTCTGGTCCATGGCCCCAGGCCTAAAAAACACTGTGGCTCTGGTGATCTCCTCAGTGGTCCTAATTCTTATCTCTCATTTCTGGTTGATAGTTTGGTCTGTACCAAAGCCCAGGTTTCTTCTGGTTTTTAGTTTCCCTGTCATCTGCTTGTTCCTAGCTGGCTCACCTTGGCGACGTTTCAGACGGATTGTCCTTCATCAGGCTGTGTTACTTCTAATCTGTGTGCTGTTCGAACCTCTGTTCTTATGCACTGAGAGGTGGGCGTGGCTTTTTTCCACTTGGCCTATCAGTGTGTTGGTGGGAGTGGCTAGTTTGGCCTTTTGTCCAATTAGGTTTCTAGGGGAGTGGTCTCATTTCTTCATTATTGCCGTGTGTTCCTAGAGAGCACATGGCTGCTGTTTTTACTCTCTCTCTTGTGAGATTTTTGTTAGACTTTCTCTCAAATTGTGAGGTACTAGCTGGTTAGGGTAGGGTTAGAAAGACTTCAGTAAATCGCTTCCGGTAAGGGTGTCCTTACTTCAGAAAGCAGGTTTAAGGAATTAATGCATTCACCATCTTGATTTGAAAAAAAGTCTGTTTAGAGTAATTTTGCCTTTATTCAGCAAAGTTTTTTCTAAAGTGGTCTTTTGATTGTTCTGTGTTCCTAAATCCCTTTGTAGGGTTGAGAGGGCTTTTTTTGGAGAATCCTCTCATCCCTTTGGAGTTTACCTATTTATAGGGGGGTACTTTTTCAAGTACCCCCTCCCCTGTGGGTGTGAGGTTCCTAATCACAGGACGGGATTTTTTTGGAGTACTCTTTCACCTCTGGGTGTGAAGTGCCCTGATTACAGGACTGGACCTTGAAGTCCCATAATACCTCTGTGTGTGCATATCCTGTTAAAGGAATAGGCCTTAAGGTGCCCTCTTATCTCTGGGTGTGAGGTTCTTTGTTCTCTTTATTCTTTGAAGAGGTTTTTTGACCTCTCACCTACTAATTTTAGTGATTACCCCCCTTGGTTTTACCAAGTAATCACCCTCACTGAATTTACATTCCAGATCACCCTTAACCAAGATTAGGGTTAGGGTATAGGTCTTAAACACAAGAGTCTCCACTGACTTTACATTCATAATCACCCTCTATTGTGGTTATGGTTAGGGTGAAGGTTTAGCTATTCTTTCCTATTTTAACTGGCTAAGTTTTAGGCTTTTAAAAGCTCTAATCCAAACGCCAGGAAGGGAGGTGGTGTTACTTACTGTGCTCTGCACTCACTGCTCAATATTCATGGCTATGGACTAGCTCCTCAGTACTCCCTGTGTCACACGCAGTTTTACAAGATATTGTCACAACCCGAGGGGTTGCTACCCTTTATCAAGTAATTTTCTTCCCAGTGTCAAACGCAGTTCTTCCTGCACAAGCTAAAATCCACAAGTTAGGAGGAGAGGGGGAGGCTATGGACTAGCTCCTTAGTACTCCCTGTGTCACACACAGTTTTACAAGATATTGTCACAACCCGAGGGGTTGCTACCCTTTATCAAGTAATTTTCTTCCCAGTGTCAAACGCAGTTTATGGACTAGCTCCTCAGTACTCCCTGTGTCATACGCAGTTTTACAAGATATTGTCACAACCCGAGGGGTTGCTACCCTTTATCAAGTAATTTTCTTCCCAGTGTCAAACGCAGTTTTTATGGATTAGCTCCTCAGTACTCCCTGTGTCACACGCAGTTTTACAAGATATTGTCACAACCCGAGGGGTTGCTACCCTTTATCAAGTAATTTTCTTCCCAGTGTCAAACGCAGTTCTTCCTGCACAAGCTAAAATCCACAAGTTAGGAGGAGAGGGGGAGCTCAGTATTGACTGCTCAGGACCCACTGCTCAGCACTCACTGCCAGTCCCAGGCTAACCCTGGGGGACCCATACAGTTCAACAGTATACACGTTTTGCTCAGTATTAATACTAACCCAAGTATTAGATCCCTTATAGGGTTTCACTGTGCTCAGTGCTCACTGCCTGTACAATTGCATAGTACTTTTTTCATAGTACTTTCTGGCTAAGTTCTCACTGCTCAATACTGCCTGTCAGTACTTACTGCTTGGTACTCACGTTGGTTCTTTAGGCCTCTGGTCCATGGCCCCAGGCCTAAAAAACACTGTGGCTCTGGTGATCTCCTCAGTGGTCCTAATTCTTATCTCTCATTTCTGGTTGATAGTTTGGTCTGTACCAAAGCCCAGGTTTCTTCTGGTTTTTAGTTTCCCTGTCATCTGCTTGTTCCTAGCTGGCTCACCTTGGCGACGTTTCAGACGGATTGTCCTTCATCAGGCTGTGTTACTTCTAATCTGTGTGCTGTTCGAACCTCTGTTCTTATGCACTGAGAGGTGTGCGTGGCTTTTTTCCACTTGGCCTATCAGTGTGTTGGTGGGAGTGGCTAGTTTGGCCTTTTGTCCAATTAGGTTTCTAGGGGAGTGGTCTCATTTCTTCATTATTGCCGTGTGTTCCTAGAGAGCACATGGCTGCTGTTTTTACTCTCTCTCTTGTGAGATTTTTGTTAGACTTTCTCTCAAATTGTGAGGTACTAGCTGGTTAGGGTAGGGTTAGAAAGACTTCAGTAAATCGCTTCCGGTAAGGGTGTCCTTACTTCAGAAAGCAGGTTTAAGGAATTAATGCATTCACCATCTTGATTTGAAAAAAAGTCTGTTTAGAGTAATTTTGCCTTTATTCAGCAAAGTTTTTTCTAAAGTGGTCTTTTGATTGTTCTGTGTTCCTAAATCCCTTTGTAGGGTTGAGAGGGCTTTTTTTGGAGAATCCTCTCATCCCTTTGGAGTTTACCTATTTATAGGGGGGTACTTTTTCAAGTACCCCCTCCCCTGTGGGTGTGAGGTTCCTAATCACAGGACGGGATTTTTTTGGAGTACTCTTTCACCTCTGGGTGTGAAGTGCCCTGATTACAGGACTGGACCTTGAAGTCCCATAATACCTCTGTGTGTGCATATCCTGTTAAAGGAATAGGCCTTAAGGTGCCCTCTTATCTCTGGGTGTGAGGTTCTTTGTTCTCTTTATTCTTTGAAGAGGTTTTTTGACCTCTCACCTACTAATTTTAGTGATTACCCCCCTTGGTTTTACCAAGTAATCACCCTCACTGAATTTACATTCCAGATCACCCTTAACCAAGATTAGGGTTAGGGTATAGGTCTTAAACACAAGAGTCTCCACTGACTTTACATTCATAATCACCCTCTATTGTGGTTATGGTTAGGGTGAAGGTTTAGCTATTCTTTCCTATTTTAACTGGCTAAGTTTTAGGCTTTTAAAAGCTCTAATCCAAACGCCAGGAAGGGAGGTGGTGTTACTTACTGTGCTCTGCACTCACTGCTCAATATTCATGGCTATGGACTAGCTCCTCAGTACTCCCTGTGTCACACGCAGTTTTACAAGATATTGTCACAACCCGAGGGGTTGCTACCCTTTATCAAGTAATTTTCTTCCCAGTGTCAAACGCAGTTCTTCCTGCACAAGCTAAAATCCACAAGTTAGGAGGAGAGGGGGAGGCTATGGACTAGCTCCTTAGTACTCCCTGTGTCACACACAGTTTTACAAGATATTGTCACAACCCGAGGGGTTGCTACCCTTTATCAAGTAATTTTCTTCCCAGTGTCAAACGCAGTTTATGGACTAGCTCCTCAGTACTCCCTGTGTCACACGCAGTTTTACAAGATATTGTCACAACCCGAGGGGTTGCTACCCTTTATCAAGTAATTTTCTTCCCAGTGTCAAACGCAGTTTTTATGGATTAGCTCCTCAGTACTCCCTGTGTCACACGCAGTTTTACAAGATATTGTCACAACCCGAGGGGTTGCTACCCTTTATCAAGTAATTTTCTTCCCAGTGTCAAACGCAGTTCTTCCTGCACAAGCTAAAATCCACAAGTTAGGAGGAGAGGGGGAGCTCAGTATTGACTGCTCAGGACCCACTGCTCAGCACTCACTGCCAGTCCCAGGCTAACCCTGGGGGACCCATACAGTTCAACAGTATACACGTTTTGCTCAGTATTAATACTAACCCAAGTATTAGATCCCTTATAGGGTTTCACTGTGCTCAGTGCTCACTGCCTGTACAATTGCATAGTACTTTTTTCATAGTACTTTCTGGCTAAGTTCTCACTGCTCAATACTGCCTGTCAGTACTTACTGCTTGGTACTCACGTTGGTTCTTTAGGCCTCTGGTCCATGGCCCCAGGCCTAAAAAACACTGTGGCTCTGGTGATCTCCTCAGTGGTCCTAATTCTTATCTCTCATTTCTGGTTGATAGTTTGGTCTGTACCAAAGCCCAGGTTTCTTCTGGTTTTTAGTTTCCCTGTCATCTGCTTGTTCCTAGCTGGCTCACCTTGGCGACGTTTCAGACGGATTGTCCTTCATCAGGCTGTGTTACTTCTAATCTGTGTGCTGTTCGAACCTCTGTTCTTATGCACTGAGAGGTGGGCGTGGCTTTTTTCCACTTGGCCTATCAGTGTGTTGGTGGGAGTGGCTAGTTTGGCCTTTTGTCCAATTAGGTTTCTAGGGGAGTGGTCTCATTTCTTCATTATTGCCGTGTGTTCCTAGAGAGCACATGGCTGCTGTTTTTACTCTCTCTCTTGTGAGATTTTTGTTAGACTTTCTCTCAAATTGTGAGGTACTAGCTGGTTAGGGTAGGGTTAGAAAGACTTCAGTAAATCGCTTCCGGTAAGGGTGTCCTTACTTCAGAAAGCAGGTTTAAGGAATTAATGCATTCACCATCTTGATTTGAAAAAAAGTCTGTTTAGAGTAATTTTGCCTTTATTCAGCAAAGTTTTTTCTAAAGTGGTCTTTTGATTGTTCTGTGTTCCTAAATCCCTTTGTAGGGTTGAGAGGGCTTTTTTTTGGAGAATCCTCTCATCCCTTTGGAGTTTACCTATTTATAGGGGGGTACTTTTTCAAGTACCCCCTCCCCTGTGGGTGTGAGGTTCCTAATCACAGGACGGGATTTTTTTGGAGTACTCTTTCACCTCTGGG
Organism: Gymnoscopelus braueri; assembly: GCF_963280865.1. Lineage (NCBI taxonomy): Eukaryota > Metazoa > Chordata > Actinopteri > Myctophiformes > Myctophidae > Gymnoscopelus > Gymnoscopelus braueri. The sequence continues at coordinate 4,833,403 of NC_137619.1, read as the reverse complement.
TGTGAAGTGCCCTGATTACAGGACTGGACCTTGAAGTCCCATAATACCTCTGTGTGTGCATATCCTGTTAAAGGAATAGGCCTTAAGGTGCCCTCTTATCTCTGGGTGTGAGGTTCTTTGTTCTCTTTATTCTTTGAAGAGGTTTTTTGACCTCTCACCTACTAATTTTAGTGATTACCCCCCTTGGTTTTACCAAGTAATCACCCTCACTGAATTTACATTCCAGATCACCCTTAACCAAGATTAGGGTTAGGGTATAGGTCTTAAACACAAGAGTCTCCACTGACTTTACATTCATAATCACCCTCTATTGTGGTTATGGTTAGGGTGAAGGTTTAGCTATTCTTTCCTATTTTAACTGGCTAAGTTTTAGGCTTTTAAAAGCTCTAATCCAAACGCCAGGAAGGGAGGTGGTGTTACTTACTGTGCTCTGCACTCACTGCTCAATATTCATGGCTATGGACTAGCTCCTCAGTACTCCCTGTGTCACACGCAGTTTTACAAGATATTGTCACAACCCGAGGGGTTGCTACCCTTTATCAAGTAATTTTCTTCCCAGTGTCAAACGCAGTTCTTCCTGCACAAGCTAAAATCCACAAGTTAGGAGGAGAGGGGGAGGCTATGGACTAGCTCCTTAGTACTCCCTGTGTCACACACAGTTTTACAAGATATTGTCACAACCCGAGGGGTTGCTACCCTTTATCAAGTAATTTTCTTCCCAGTGTCAAACGCAGTTTATGGACTAGCTCCTCAGTACTCCCTGTGTCACACGCAGTTTTACAAGATATTGTCACAACCCGAGGGGTTGCTACCCTTTATCAAGTAATTTTCTTCCCAGTGTCAAACGCAGTTTTTATGGATTAGCTCCTCAGTACTCCCTGTGTCACACGCAGTTTTACAAGATATTGTCACAACCCGAGGGGTTGCTACCCTTTATCAAGTAATTTTCTTCCCAGTGTCAAACGCAGTTCTTCCTGCACAAGCTAAAATCCACAAGTTAGGAGGAGAGGGGGAGCTCAGTATTGACTGCTCAGGACCCACTGCTCAGCACTCACTGCCAGTCCCAGGCTAACCCTGGGGGACCCATACAGTTCAACAGTATACACGTTTTGCTCAGTATTAATACTAACCCAAGTATTAGATCCCTTATAGGGTTTCACTGTGCTCAGTGCTCACTGCCTGTACAATTGCATAGTACTTTTTTCATAGTACTTTCTGGCTAAGTTCTCACTGCTCAATACTGCCTGTCAGTACTTACTGCTTGGTACTCACGTTGGTTCTTTAGGCCTCTGGTCCATGGCCCCAGGCCTAAAAAACACTGTGGCTCTGGTGATCTCCTCAGTGGTCCTAATTCTTATCTCTCATTTCTGGTTGATAGTTTGGTCTGTACCAAAGCCCAGGTTTCTTCTGGTTTTTAGTTTCCCTGTCATCTGCTTGTTCCTAGCTGGCTCACCTTGGCGACGTTTCAGACGGATTGTCCTTCATCAGGCTGTGTTACTTCTAATCTGTGTGCTGTTCGAACCTCTGTTCTTATGCACTGAGAGGTGGGCGTGGCTTTTTTCCACTTGGCCTATCAGTGTGTTGGTGGGAGTGGCTAGTTTGGCCTTTTGTCCAATTAGGTTTCTAGGGGAGTGGTCTCATTTCTTCATTATTGCCGTGTGTTCCTAGAGAGCACATGGCTGCTGTTTTTACTCTCTCTCTTGTGAGATTTTTGTTAGACTTTCTCTCAAATTGTGAGGTACTAGCTGGTTAGGGTAGGGTTAGAAAGACTTCAGTAAATCGCTTCCGGTAAGGGTGTCCTTACTTCAGAAAGCAGGTTTAAGGAATTAATGCATTCACCATCTTGATTTGAAAAAAAGTCTGTTTAGAGTAATTTTGCCTTTATTCAGCAAAGTTTTTTCTAAAGTGGTCTTTTGATTGTTCTGTGTTCCTAAATCCCTTTGTAGGGTTGAGAGGGCTTTTTTTGGAGAATCCTCTCATCCCTTTGGAGTTTACCTATTTATAGGGGGGTACTTTTTCAAGTACCCCCTCCCCTGTGGGTGTGAGGTTCCTAATCACAGGACGGGATTTTTTTGGAGTACTCTTTCACCTCTGGGTGTGAAGTGCCCTGATTACAGGACTGGACCTTGAAGTCCCATAATACCTCTGTGTGTGCATATCCTGTTAAAGGAATAGGCCTTAAGGTGCCCTCTTATCTCTGGGTGTGAGGTTCTTTGTTCTCTTTATTCTTTGAAGAGGTTTTTTGACCTCTCACCTACTAATTTTAGTGATTACCCCCCTTGGTTTTACCAAGTAATCACCCTCACTGAATTTACATTCCAGATCACCCTTAACCAAGATTAGGGTTAGGGTATAGGTCTTAAACACAAGAGTCTCCACTGACTTTACATTCATAATCACCCTCTATTGTGGTTATGGTTAGGGTGAAGGTTTAGCTATTCTTTCCTATTTTAACTGGCTAAGTTTTAGGCTTTTAAAAGCTCTAATCCAAACGCCAGGAAGGGAGGTGGTGTTACTTACTGTGCTCTGCACTCACTGCTCAATATTCATGGCTATGGACTAGCTCCTCAGTACTCCCTGTGTCACACGCAGTTTTACAAGATATTGTCACAACCCGAGGGGTTGCTACCCTTTATCAAGTAATTTTCTTCCCAGTGTCAAACGCAGTTCTTCCTGCACAAGCTAAAATCCACAAGTTAGGAGGAGAGGGGGAGGCTATGGACTAGCTCCTTAGTACTCCCTGTGTCACACACAGTTTTACAAGATATTGTCACAACCCGAGGGGTTGCTACCCTTTATCAAGTAATTTTCTTCCCAGTGTCAAACGCAGTTTATGGACTAGCTCCTCAGTACTCCCTGTGTCACACGCAGTTTTACAAGATATTGTCACAACCCGAGGGGTTGCTACCCTTTATCAAGTAATTTTCTTCCCAGTGTCAAACGCAGTTTTTATGGATTAGCTCCTCAGTACTCCCTGTGTCACACGCAGTTTTACAAGATATTGTCACAACCCGAGGGGTTGCTACCCTTTATCAAGTAATTTTCTTCCCAGTGTCAAACGCAGTTCTTCCTGCACAAGCTAAAATCCACAAGTTAGGAGGAGAGGGGGAGCTCAGTATTGACTGCTCAGGACCCACTGCTCAGCACTCACTGCCAGTCCCAGGCTAACCCTGGGGGACCCATACAGTTCAACAGTATACACGTTTTGCTCAGTATTAATACTAACCCAAGTATTAGATCCCTTATAGGGTTTCACTGTGCTCAGTGCTCACTGCCTGTACAATTGCATAGTACTTTTTTCATAGTACTTTCTGGCTAAGTTCTCACTGCTCAATACTGCCTGTCAGTACTTACTGCTTGGTACTCACGTTGGTTCTTTAGGCCTCTGGTCCATGGCCCCAGGCCTAAAAAACACTGTGGCTCTGGTGATCTCCTCAGTGGTCCTAATTCTTATCTCTCATTTCTGGTTGATAGTTTGGTCTGTACCAAAGCCCAGGTTTCTTCTGGTTTTTAGTTTCCCTGTCATCTGCTTGTTCCTAGCTGGCTCACCTTGGCGACGTTTCAGACGGATTGTCCTTCATCAGGCTGTGTTACTTCTAATCTGTGTGCTGTTCGAACCTCTGTTCTTATGCACTGAGAGGTGGGCGTGGCTTTTTTCCACTTGGCCTATCAGTGTGTTGGTGGGAGTGGCTAGTTTGGCCTTTTGTCCAATTAGGTTTCTAGGGGAGTGGTCTCATTTCTTCATTATTGCCGTGTGTTCCTAGAGAGCACATGGCTGCTGTTTTTACTCTCTCTCTTGTGAGATTTTTGTTAGACTTTCTCTCAAATTGTGAGGTACTAGCTGGTTAGGGTAGGGTTAGAAAGACTTCAGTAAATCGCTTCCGGTAAGGGTGTCCTTACTTCAGAAAGCAGGTTTAAGGAATTAATGCATTCACCATCTTGATTTGAAAAAAAGTCTGTTTAGAGTAATTTTGCCTTTATTCAGCAAAGTTTTTTCTAAAGTGGTCTTTTGATTGTTCTGTGTTCCTAAATCCCTTTGTAGGGTTGAGAGGGCTTTTTTTTGGAGAATCCTCTCATCCCTTTGGAGTTTACCTATTTATAGGGGGGTACTTTTTCAAGTACCCCCTCCCCTGTGGGTGTGAGGTTCCTAATCACAGGACGGGATTTTTTTGGAGTACTCTTTCACCTCTGGGTGTGAAGTGCCCTGATTACAGGACTGGACCTTGAAGTCCCATAATACCTCTGTGTGTGCATATCCTGTTAAAGGAATAGGCCTTAAGGTGCCCTCTTATCTCTGGGTGTGAGGTTCTTTGTTCTCTTTATTCTTTGAAGAGGTTTTTTGACCTCTCACCTACTAATTTTAGTGATTACCCCCCTTGGTTTTACCAAGTAATCACCCTCACTGAATTTACATTCCAGATCACCCTTAACCAAGATTAGGGTTAGGGTATAGGTCTTAAACACAAGAGTCTCCACTGACTTTACATTCATAATCACCCTCTATTGTGGTTATGGTTAGGGTGAAGGTTTAGCTATTCTTTCCTATTTTAACTGGCTAAGTTTTAGGCTTTTAAAAGCTCTAATCCAAACGCCAGGAAGGGAGGTGGTGTTACTTACTGTGCTCTGCACTCACTGCTCAATATTCATGGCTATGGACTAGCTCCTCAGTACTCCCTGTGTCACACGCAGTTTTACAAGATATTGTCACAACCCGAGGGGTTGCTACCCTTTATCAAGTAATTTTCTTCCCAGTGTCAAACGCAGTTCTTCCTGCACAAGCTAAAATCCACAAGTTAGGAGGAGAGGGGGAGGCTATGGACTAGCTCCTTAGTACTCCCTGTGTCACACACAGTTTTACAAGATATTGTCACAACCCGAGGGGTTGCTACCCTTTATCAAGTAATTTTCTTCCCAGTGTCAAACGCAGTTTATGGACTAGCTCCTCAGTACTCCCTGTGTCACACGCAGTTTTACAAGATATTGTCACAACCCGAGGGGTTGCTACCCTTTATCAAGTAATTTTCTTCCCAGTGTCAAACGCAGTTTTTATGGATTAGCTCCTCAGTACTCCCTGTGTCACACGCAGTTTTACAAGATATTGTCACAACCCGAGGGGTTGCTACCCTTTATCAAGTAATTTTCTTCCCAGTGTCAAACGCAGTTCTTCCTGCACAAGCTAAAATCCACAAGTTAGGAGGAGAGGGGGAGCTCAGTATTGACTGCTCAGGACCCACTGCTCAGCACTCACTGCCAGTCCCAGGCTAACCCTGGGGGACCCATACAGTTCAACAGTATACACGTTTTGCTCAGTATTAATACTAACCCAAGTATTAGATCCCTTATAGGGTTTCACTGTGCTCAGTGCTCACTGCCTGTACAATTGCATAGTACTTTTTTCATAGTACTTTCTGGCTAAGTTCTCACTGCTCAATACTGCCTGTCAGTACTTACTGCTTGGTACTCACGTTGGTTCTTTAGGCCTCTGGTCCATGGCCCCAGGCCTAAAAAACACTGTGGCTCTGGTGATCTCCTCAGTGGTCCTAATTCTTATCTCTCATTTCTGGTTGATAGTTTGGTCTGTACCAAAGCCCAGGTTTCTTCTGGTTTTTAGTTTCCCTGTCATCTGCTTGTTCCTAGCTGGCTCACCTTGGCGACGTTTCAGACGGATTGTCCTTCATCAGGCTGTGTTACTTCTAATCTGTGTGCTGTTCGAACCTCTGTTCTTATGCACTGAGAGGTGGGCGTGGCTTTTTTCCACTTGGCCTATCAGTGTGTTGGTGGGAGTGGCTAGTTTGGCCTTTTGTCCAATTAGGTTTCTAGGGGAGTGGTCTCATTTCTTCATTATTGCCGTGTGTTCCTAGAGAGCACATGGCTGCTGTTTTTACTCTCTCTCTTGTGAGATTTTTGTTAGACTTTCTCTCAAATTGTGAGGTACTAGCTGGTTAGGGTAGGGTTAGAAAGACTTCAGTAAATCGCTTCCGGTAAGGGTGTCCTTACTTCAGAAAGCAGGTTTAAGGAATTAATGCATTCACCATCTTGATTTGAAAAAAAGTCTGTTTAGAGTAATTTTGCCTTTATTCAGCAAAGTTTTTTCTAAAGTGGTCTTTTGATTGTTCTGTGTTCCTAAATCCCTTTGTAGGGTTGAGAGGGCTTTTTTTGGAGAATCCTCTCATCCCTTTGGAGTTTACCTATTTATAGGGGGGTACTTTTTCAAGTACCCCCTCCCCTGTGGGTGTGAGGTTCCTAATCACAGGACGGGATTTTTTTGGAGTACTCTTTCACCTCTGGGTGTGAAGTGCCCTGATTACAGGACTGGACCTTGAAGTCCCATAATACCTCTGTGTGTGCATATCCTGTTAAAGGAATAGGCCTTAAGGTGCCCTCTTATCTCTGGGTGTGAGGTTCTTTGTTCTCTTTATTCTTTGAAGAGGTTTTTTGACCTCTCACCTACTAATTTTAGTGATTACCCCCCTTGGTTTTACCAAGTAATCACCCTCACTGAATTTACATTCCAGATCACCCTTAACCAAGATTAGGGTTAGGGTATAGGTCTTAAACACAAGAGTCTCCACTGACTTTACATTCATAATCACCCTCTATTGTGGTTATGGTTAGGGTGAAGGTTTAGCTATTCTTTCCTATTTTAACTGGCTAAGTTTTAGGCTTTTAAAAGCTCTAATCCAAACGCCAGGAAGGGAGGTGGTGTTACTTACTGTGCTCTGCACTCACTGCTCAATATTCATGGCTATGGACTAGCTCCTCAGTACTCCCTGTGTCACACGCAGTTTTACAAGATATTGTCACAACCCGAGGGGTTGCTACCCTTTATCAAGTAATTTTCTTCCCAGTGTCAAACGCAGTTCTTCCTGCACAAGCTAAAATCCACAAGTTAGGAGGAGAGGGGGAGGCTATGGACTAGCTCCTTAGTACTCCCTGTGTCACACACAGTTTTACAAGATATTGTCACAACCCGAGGGGTTGCTACCCTTTATCAAGTAATTTTCTTCCCAGTGTCAAACGCAGTTTATGGACTAGCTCCTCAGTACTCCCTGTGTCACACGCAGTTTTACAAGATATTGTCACAACCCGAGGGGTTGCTACCCTTTATCAAGTAATTTTCTTCCCAGTGTCAAACGCAGTTTTTATGGATTAGCTCCTCAGTACTCCCTGTGTCACACGCAGTTTTACAAGATATTGTCACAACCCGAGGGGTTGCTACCCTTTATCAAGTAATTTTCTTCCCAGTGTCAAACGCAGTTCTTCCTGCACAAGCTAAAATCCACAAGTTAGGAGGAGAGGGGGAGCTCAGTATTGACTGCTCAGGACCCACTGCTCAGCACTCACTGCCAGTCCCAGGCTAACCCTGGGGGACCCATACAGTTCAACAGTATACACGTTTTGCTCAGTATTAATACTAACCCAAGTATTAGATCCCTTATAGGGTTTCACTGTGCTCAGTGCTCACTGCCTGTACAATTGCATAGTACTTTTTTCATAGTACTTTCTGGCTAAGTTCTCACTGCTCAATACTGCCTGTCAGTACTTACTGCTTGGTACTCACGTTGGTTCTTTAGGCCTCTGGTCCATGGCCCCAGGCCTAAAAAACACTGTGGCTCTGGTGATCTCCTCAGTGGTCCTAATTCTTATCTCTCATTTCTGGTTGATAGTTTGGTCTGTACCAAAGCCCAGGTTTCTTCTGGTTTTTAGTTTCCCTGTCATCTGCTTGTTCCTAGCTGGCTCACCTTGGCGACGTTTCAGACGGATTGTCCTTCATCAGGCTGTGTTACTTCTAATCTGTGTGCTGTTCGAACCTCTGTTCTTATGCACTGAGAGGTGGGCGTGGCTTTTTTCCACTTGGCCTATCAGTGTGTTGGTGGGAGTGGCTAGTTTGGCCTTTTGTCCAATTAGGTTTCTAGGGGAGTGGTCTCATTTCTTCATTATTGCCGTGTGTTCCTAGAGAGCACATGGCTGCTGTTTTTACTCTCTCTCTTGTGAGATTTTTGTTAGACTTTCTCTCAAATTGTGAGGTACTAGCTGGTTAGGGTAGGGTTAGAAAGACTTCAGTAAATCGCTTCCGGTAAGGGTGTCCTTACTTCAGAAAGCAGGTTTAAGGAATTAATGCATTCACCATCTTGATTTGAAAAAAAGTCTGTTTAGAGTAATTTTGCCTTTATTCAGCAAAGTTTTTTCTAAAGTGGTCTTTTGATTGTTCTGTGTTCCTAAATCCCTTTGTAGGGTTGAGAGGGCTTTTTTTGGAGAATCCTCTCATCCCTTTGGAGTTTACCTATTTATAGGGGGGTACTTTTTCAAGTACCCCCTCCCCTGTGGGTGTGAGGTTCCTAATCACAGGACGGGATTTTTTTGGAGTACTCTTTCACCTCTGGGTGTGAAGTGCCCTGATTACAGGACTGGACCTTGAAGTCCCATAATACCTCTGTGTGTGCATATCCTGTTAAAGGAATAGGCCTTAAGGTGCCCTCTTATCTCTGGGTGTGAGGTTCTTTGTTCTCTTTATTCTTTGAAGAGGTTTTTTGACCTCTCACCTACTAATTTTAGTGATTACCCCCCTTGGTTTTACCAAGTAATCACCCTCACTGAATTTACATTCCAGATCACCCTTAACCAAGATTAGGGTTAGGGTATAGGTCTTAAACACAAGAGTCTCCACTGACTTTACATTCATAATCACCCTCTATTGTGGTTATGGTTAGGGTGAAGGTTTAGCTATTCTTTCCTATTTTAACTGGCTAAGTTTTAGGCTTTTAAAAGCTCTAATCCAAACGCCAGGAAGGGAGGTGGTGTTACTTACTGTGCTCTGCACTCACTGCTCAATATTCATGGCTATGGACTAGCTCCTCAGTACTCCCTGTGTCACACGCAGTTTTACAAGATATTGTCACAACCCGAGGGGTTGCTACCCTTTATCAAGTAATTTTCTTCCCAGTGTCAAACGCAGTTCTTCCTGCACAAGCTAAAATCCACAAGTTAGGAGGAGAGGGGGAGGCTATGGACTAGCTCCTTAGTACTCCCTGTGTCACACACAGTTTTACAAGATATTGTCACAACCCGAGGGGTTGCTACCCTTTATCAAGTAATTTTCTTCCCAGTGTCAAACGCAGTTTATGGACTAGCTCCTCAGTACTCCCTGTGTCACACGCAGTTTTACAAGATATTGTCACAACCCGAGGGGTTGCTACCCTTTATCAAGTAATTTTCTTCCCAGTGTCAAACGCAGTTTTTATGGATTAGCTCCTCAGTACTCCCTGTGTCACACGCAGTTTTACAAGATATTGTCACAACCCGAGGGGTTGCTACCCTTTATCAAGTAATTTTCTTCCCAGTGTCAAACGCAGTTCTTCCTGCACAAGCTAAAATCCACAAGTTAGGAGGAGAGGGGGAGCTCAGTATTGACTGCTCAGGACCCACTGCTCAGCACTCACTGCCAGTCCCAGGCTAACCCTGGGGGACCCATACAGTTCAACAGTATACACGTTTTGCTCAGTATTAATACTAACCCAAGTATTAGATCCCTTATAGGGTTTCACTGTGCTCAGTGCTCACTGCCTGTACAATTGCATAGTACTTTTTTCATAGTACTTTCTGGCTAAGTTCTCACTGCTCAATACTGCCTGTCAGTACTTACTGCTTGGTACTCACGTTGGTTCTTTAGGCCTCTGGTCCATGGCCCCAGGCCTAAAAAACACTGTGGCTCTGGTGATCTCCTCAGTGGTCCTAATTCTTATCTCTCATTTCTGGTTGATAGTTTGGTCTGTACCAAAGCCCAGGTTTCTTCTGGTTTTTAGTTTCCCTGTCATCTGCTTGTTCCTAGCTGGCTCACCTTGGCGACGTTTCAGACGGATTGTCCTTCATCAGGCTGTGTTACTTCTAATCTGTGTGCTGTTCGAACCTCTGTTCTTATGCACTGAGAGGTGGGCGTGGCTTTTTTCCACTTGGCCTATCAGTGTGTTGGTGGGAGTGGCTAGTTTGGCCTTTTGTCCAATTAGGTTTCTAGGGGAGTGGTCTCATTTCTTCATTATTGCCGTGTGTTCCTAGAGAGCACATGGCTGCTGTTTTTACTCTCTCTCTTGTGAGATTTTTGTTAGACTTTCTCTCAAATTGTGAGGTACTAGCTGGTTAGGGTAGGGTTAGAAAGACTTCAGTAAATCGCTTCCGGTAAGGGTGTCCTTACTTCAGAAAGCAGGTTTAAGGAATTAATGCATTCACCATCTTGATTTGAAAAAAAGTCTGTTTAGAGTAATTTTGCCTTTATTCAGCAAAGTTTTTTCTAAAGTGGTCTTTTGATTGTTCTGTGTTCCTAAATCCCTTTGTAGGGTTGAGAGGGCTTTTTTTGGAGAATCCTCTCATCCCTTTGGAGTTTACCTATTTATAGGGGGGTACTTTTTCAAGTACCCCCTCCCCTGTGGGTGTGAGGTTCCTAATCACAGGACGGGATTTTTTTGGAGTACTCTTTCACCTCTGGGTGTGAAGTGCCCTGATTACAGGACTGGACCTTGAAGTCCCATAATACCTCTGTGTGTGCATATCCTGTTAAAGGAATAGGCCTTAAGGTGCCCTCTTATCTCTGGGTGTGAGGTTCTTTGTTCTCTTTATTCTTTGAAGAGGTTTTTTGACCTCTCACCTACTAATTTTAGTGATTACCCCCCTTGGTTTTACCAAGTAATCACCCTCACTGAATTTACATTCCAGATCACCCTTAACCAAGATTAGGGTTAGGGTATAGGTCTTAAACACAAGAGTCTCCACTGACTTTACATTCATAATCACCCTCTATTGTGGTTATGGTTAGGGTGAAGGTTTAGCTATTCTTTCCTATTTTAACTGGCTAAGTTTTAGGCTTTTAAAAGCTCTAATCCAAACGCCAGGAAGGGAGGTGGTGTTACTTACTGTGCTCTGCACTCACTGCTCAATATTCATGGCTATGGACTAGCTCCTCAGTACTCCCTGTGTCACACGCAGTTTTACAAGATATTGTCACAACCCGAGGGGTTGCTACCCTTTATCAAGTAATTTTCTTCCCAGTGTCAAACGCAGTTCTTCCTGCACAAGCTAAAATCCACAAGTTAGGAGGAGAGGGGGAGGCTATGGACTAGCTCCTTAGTACTCCCTGTGTCACACACAGTTTTACAAGATATTGTCCCAACCCGAGGGGTTGCTACCCTTTATCAAGTAATTTTCTTCCCAGTGTCAAACGCAGTTTATGGACTAGCTCCTCAGTACTCCCTGTGTCACACGCAGTTTTACAAGATATTGTCACAACCCGAGGGGTTGCTACCCTTTATCAAGTAATTTTCTTCCCAGTGTCAAACGCAGTTTTTATGGATTAGCTCCTCAGTACTCCCTGTGTCACACGCAGTTTTACAAGATATTGTCACAACCCGAGGGGTTGCTACCCTTTATCAAGTAATTTTCTTCCCAGTGTCAAACGCAGTTCTTCCTGCACAAGCTAAAATCCACAAGTTAGGAGGAGAGGGGGAGCTCAGTATTGACTGCTCAGGACCCACTGCTCAGCACTCACTGCCAGTCCCAGGCTAACCCTGGGGGACCCATACAGTTCAACAGTATACACGTTTTGCTCAGTATTAATACTAACCCAAGTATTAGATCCCTTATAGGGTTTCACTGTGCTCAGTGCTCACTGCCTGTACAATTGCATAGTACTTTTTTCATAGTACTTTCTGGCTAAGTTCTCACTGCTCAATACTGCCTGTCAGTACTTACTGCTTGGTACTCACGTTGGTTCTTTAGGCCTCTGGTCCATGGCCCCAGGCCTAAAAAACACTGTGGCTCTGGTGATCTCCTCAGTGGTCCTAATTCTTATCTCTCATTTCTGGTTGATAGTTTGGTCTGTACCAAAGCCCAGGTTTCTTCTGGTTTTTAGTTTCCCTGTCATCTGCTTGTTCCTAGCTGGCTCACCTTGGCGACGTTTCAGACGGATTGTCCTTCATCAGGCTGTGTTACTTCTAATCTGTGTGCTGTTCGAACCTCTGTTCTTATGCACTGAGAGGTGGGCGTGGCTTTTTTCCACTTGGCCTATCAGTGTGTTGGTGGGAGTGGCTAGTTTGGCCTTTTGTCCAATTAGGTTTCTAGGGGAGTGGTCTCATTTCTTCATTATTGCCGTGTGTTCCTAGAGAGCACATGGCTGCTGTTTTTACTCTCTCTCTTGTGAGATTTTTGTTAGACTTTCTCTCAAATTGTGAGGTACTAGCTGGTTAGGGTAGGGTTAGAAAGACTTCAGTAAATCGCTTCCGGTAAGGGTGTCCTTACTTCAGAAAGCAGGTTTAAGGAATTAATGCATTCACCATCTTGATTTGAAAAAAAGTCTGTTTAGAGTAATTTTGCCTTTATTCAGCAAAGTTTTTTCTAAAGTGGTCTTTTGATTGTTCTGTGTTCCTAAATCCCTTTGTAGGGTTGAGAGGGCTTTTTTTGGAGAATCCTCTCATCCCTTTGGAGTTTACCTATTTATAGGGGGGTACTTTTTCAAGTACCCCCTCCCCTGTGGGTGTGAGGTTCCTAATCACAGGACGGGATTTTTTTGGAGTACTCTTTCACCTCTGGGTGTGAAGTGCCCTGATTACAGGACTGGACCTTGAAGTCCCATAATACCTCTGTGTGTGCATATCCTGTTAAAGGAATAGGCCTTAAGGTGCCCTCTTATCTCTGGGTGTGAGGTTCTTTGTTCTCTTTATTCTTTGAAGAGGTTTTTTGACCTCTCACCTACTAATTTTAGTGATTACCCCCCTTGGTTTTACCAAGTAATCACCCTCACTGAATTTACATTCCAGATCACCCTTAACCAAGATTAGGGTTAGGGTATAGGTCTTAAACACAAGAGTCTCCACTGACTTTACATTCATAATCACCCTCTATTGTGGTTATGGTTAGGGTGAAGGTTTAGCTATTCTTTCCTATTTTAACTGGCTAAGTTTTAGGCTTTTAAAAGCTCTAATCCAAACGCCAGGAAGGGAGGTGGTGTTACTTACTGTGCTCTGCACTCACTGCTCAATATTCATGGCTATGGACTAGCTCCTCAGTACTCCCTGTGTCACACGCAGTTTTACAAGATATTGTCACAACCCGAGGGGTTGCTACCCTTTATCAAGTAATTTTCTTCCCAGTGTCAAACGCAGTTCTTCCTGCACAAGCTAAAATCCACAAGTTAGGAGGAGAGGGGGAGGCTATGGACTAGCTCCTTAGTACTCCCTGTGTCACACACAGTTTTACAAGATATTGTCCCAACCCGAGGGGTTGCTACCCTTTATCAAGTAATTTTCTTCCCAGTGTCAAACGCAGTTTATGGACTAGCTCCTCAGTACTCCCTGTGTCACACGCAGTTTTACAAGATATTGTCACAACCCGAGGGGTTGCTACCCTTTATCAAGTAATTTTCTTCCCAGTGTCAAACGCAGTTTTTATGGATTAGCTCCTCAGTACTCCCTGTGTCACACGCAGTTTTACAAGATATTGTCACAACCCGAGGGGTTGCTACCCTTTATCAAGTAATTTTCTTCCCAGTGTCAAACGCAGTTCTTCCTGCACAAGCTAAAATCCACAAGTTAGGAGGAGAGGGGGAGCTCAGTATTGACTGCTCAGGACCCACTGCTCAGCACTCACTGCCAGTCCCAGGCTAACCCTGGGGGACCCATACAGTTCAACAGTATACACGTTTTGCTCAGTATTAATACTAACCCAAGTATTAGATCCCTTATAGGGTTTCACTGTGCTCAGTGCTCACTGCCTGTACAATTGCATAGTACTTTTTTCATAGTACTTTCTGGCTAAGTTCTCACTGCTCAATACTGCCTGTCAGTACTTACTGCTTGGTACTCACGTTGGTTCTTTAGGCCTCTGGTCCATGGCCCCAGGCCTAAAAAACACTGTGGCTCTGGTGATCTCCTCAGTGGTCCTAATTCTTATCTCTCATTTCTGGTTGATAGTTTGGTCTGTACCAAAGCCCAGGTTTCTTCTGGTTTTTAGTTTCCCTGTCATCTGCTTGTTCCTAGCTGGCTCACCTTGGCGACGTTTCAGACGGATTGTCCTTCATCAGGCTGTGTTACTTCTAATCTGTGTGCTGTTCGAACCTCTGTTCTTATGCACTGAGAGGTGGGCGTGGCTTTTTTCCACTTGGCCTATCAGTGTGTTGGTGGGAGTGGCTAGTTTGGCCTTTTGTCCAATTAGGTTTCTAGGGGAGTGGTCTCATTTCTTCATTATTGCCGTGTGTTCCTAGAGAGCACATGGCTGCTGTTTTTACTCTCTCTCTTGTGAGATTTTTGTTAGACTTTCTCTCAAATTGTGAGGTACTAGCTGGTTAGGGTAGGGTTAGAAAGACTTCAGTAAATCGCTTCCGGTAAGGGTGTCCTTACTTCAGAAAGCAGGTTTAAGGAATTAATGCATTCACCATCTTGATTTGAAAAAAAGTCTGTTTAGAGTAATTTTGCCTTTATTCAGCAAAGTTTTTTCTAAAGTGGTCTTTTGATTGTTCTGTGTTCCTAAATCCCTTTGTAGGGTTGAGAGGGCTTTTTTTGGAGAATCCTCTCATCCCTTTGGAGTTTACCTATTTATAGGGGGGTACTTTTTCAAGTACCCCCTCCCCTGTGGGTGTGAGGTTCCTAATCACAGGACGGGATTTTTTTGGAGTACTCTTTCACCTCTGGGTGTGAAGTGCCCTGATTACAGGACTGGACCTTGAAGTCCCATAATACCTCTGTGTGTGCATATCCTGTTAAAGGAATAGGCCTTAAGGTGCCCTCTTATCTCTGGGTGTGAGGTTCTTTGTTCTCTTTATTCTTTGAAGAGGTTTTTTGACCTCTCACCTACTAATTTTAGTGATTACCCCCCTTGGTTTTACCAAGTAATCACCCTCACTGAATTTACATTCCAGATCACCCTTAACCAAGATTAGGGTTAGGGTATAGGTCTTAAACACAAGAGTCTCCACTGACTTTACATTCATAATCACCCTCTATTGTGGTTATGGTTAGGGTGAAGGTTTAGCTATTCTTTCCTATTTTAACTGGCTAAGTTTTAGGCTTTTAAAAGCTCTAATCCAAACGCCAGGAAGGGAGGTGGTGTTACTTACTGTGCTCTGCACTCACTGCTCAATATTCATGGCTATGGACTAGCTCCTCAGTACTCCCTGTGTCACACGCAGTTTTACAAGATATTGTCACAACCCGAGGGGTTGCTACCCTTTATCAAGTAATTTTCTTCCCAGTGTCAAACGCAGTTCTTCCTGCACAAGCTAAAATCCACAAGTTAGGAGGAGAGGGGGAGGCTATGGACTAGCTCCTTAGTACTCCCTGTGTCACACACAGTTTTACAAGATATTGTCCCAACCCGAGGGGTTGCTACCCTTTATCAAGTAATTTTCTTCCCAGTGTCAAACGCAGTTTATGGACTAGCTCCTCAGTACTCCCTGTGTCACACGCAGTTTTACAAGATATTGTCACAACCCGAGGGGTTGCTACCCTTTATCAAGTAATTTTCTTCCCAGTGTCAAACGCAGTTTTTATGGATTAGCTCCTCAGTACTCCCTGTGTCACACGCAGTTTTACAAGATATTGTCACAACCCGAGGGGTTGCTACCCTTTATCAAGTAATTTTCTTCCCAGTGTCAAACGCAGTTCTTCCTGCACAAGCTAAAATCCACAAGTTAGGAGGAGAGGGGGAGCTCAGTATTGACTGCTCAGGACCCACTGCTCAGCACTCACTGCCAGTCCCAGGCTAACCCTGGGGGACCCATACAGTTCAACAGTATACACGTTTTGCTCAGTATTAATACTAACCCAAGTATTAGATCCCTTATAGGGTTTCACTGTGCTCAGTGCTCACTGCCTGTACAATTGCATAGTACTTTTTTCATAGTACTTTCTGGCTAAGTTCTCACTGCTCAATACTGCCTGTCAGTACTTACTGCTTGGTACTCACGTTGGTTCTTTAGGCCTCTGGTCCATGGCCCCAGGCCTAAAAAACACTGTGGCTCTGGTGATCTCCTCAGTGGTCCTAATTCTTATCTCTCATTTCTGGTTGATAGTTTGGTCTGTACCAAAGCCCAGGTTTCTTCTGGTTTTTAGTTTCCCTGTCATCTGCTTGTTCCTAGCTGGCTCACCTTGGCGACGTTT
Source organism: Gymnoscopelus braueri (assembly GCF_963280865.1). Classification (NCBI taxonomy): domain Eukaryota; kingdom Metazoa; phylum Chordata; class Actinopteri; order Myctophiformes; family Myctophidae; genus Gymnoscopelus; species Gymnoscopelus braueri. The sequence goes on along the minus strand of NC_137619.1, from coordinate 4,817,264 downwards.
CAGACGGATTGTCCTTCATCAGGCTGTGTTACTTCTAATCTGTGTGCTGTTCGAACCTCTGTTCTTATGCACTGAGAGGTGGGCGTGGCTTTTTTCCACTTGGCCTATCAGTGTGTTGGTGGGAGTGGCTAGTTTGGCCTTTTGTCCAATTAGGTTTCTAGGGGAGTGGTCTCATTTCTTCATTATTGCCGTGTGTTCCTAGAGAGCACATGGCTGCTGTTTTTACTCTCTCTCTTGTGAGATTTTTGTTAGACTTTCTCTCAAATTGTGAGGTACTAGCTGGTTAGGGTAGGGTTAGAAAGACTTCAGTAAATCGCTTCCGGTAAGGGTGTCCTTACTTCAGAAAGCAGGTTTAAGGAATGAATGCATTCACCATCTTGATTTGAAAAAAAGTCTGTTTAGAGTAATTTTGCCTTTATTCAGCAAAGTTTTTTCTAAAGTGGTCTTTTGATTGTTCTGTGTTCCTAAATCCCTTTGTAGGGTTGAGAGGGCTTTTTTTGGAGAATCCTCTCATCCCTTTGGAGTTTACCTATTTATAGGGGGGTACTTTTTCAAGTACCCCCTCCCCTGTGGGTGTGAGGTTCCTAATCACAGGACGGGATTTTTTTGGAGTACTCTTTCACCTCTGGGTGTGAAGTGCCCTGATTACAGGACTGGACCTTGAAGTCCCATAATACCTCTGTGTGTGCATATCCTGTTAAAGGAATAGGCCTTAAGGTGCCCTCTTATCTCTGGGTGTGAGGTTCTTTGTTCTCTTTATTCTTTGAAGAGGTTTTTTGACCTCTCACCTACTAATTTTAGTGATTACCCCCCTTGGTTTTACCAAGTAATCACCCTCACTGAATTTACATTCCAGATCACCCTTAACCAAGATTAGGGTTAGGGTATAGGTCTTAAACACAAGAGTCTCCACTGACTTTACATTCATAATCACCCTCTATTGTGGTTATGGTTAGGGTGAAGGTTTAGCTATTCTTTCCTATTTTAACTGGCTAAGTTTTAGGCTTTTAAAAGCTCTAATCCAAACGCCAGGAAGGGAGGTGGTGTTACTTACTGTGCTCTGCACTCACTGCTCAATATTCATGGCTATGGACTAGCTCCTCAGTACTCCCTGTGTCACACGCAGTTTTACAAGATATTGTCACAACCCGAGGGGTTGCTACCCTTTATCAAGTAATTTTCTTCCCAGTGTCAAACGCAGTTCTTCCTGCACAAGCTAAAATCCACAAGTTAGGAGGAGAGGGGGAGGCTATGGACTAGCTCCTTAGTACTCCCTGTGTCACACACAGTTTTACAAGATATTGTCCCAACCCGAGGGGTTGCTACCCTTTATCAAGTAATTTTCTTCCCAGTGTCAAACGCAGTTTATGGACTAGCTCCTCAGTACTCCCTGTGTCACACGCAGTTTTACAAGATATTGTCACAACCCGAGGGGTTGCTACCCTTTATCAAGTAATTTTCTTCCCAGTGTCAAACGCAGTTTTTATGGATTAGCTCCTCAGTACTCCCTGTGTCACACGCAGTTTTACAAGATATTGTCACAACCCGAGGGGTTGCTACCCTTTATCAAGTAATTTTCTTCCCAGTGTCAAACGCAGTTCTTCCTGCACAAGCTAAAATCCACAAGTTAGGAGGAGAGGGGGAGCTCAGTATTGACTGCTCAGGACCCACTGCTCAGCACTCACTGCCAGTCCCAGGCTAACCCTGGGGGACCCATACAGTTCAACAGTATACACGTTTTGCTCAGTATTAATACTAACCCAAGTATTAGATCCCTTATAGGGTTTCACTGTGCTCAGTGCTCACTGCCTGTACAATTGCATAGTACTTTTTTCATAGTACTTTCTGGCTAAGTTCTCACTGCTCAATACTGCCTGTCAGTACTTACTGCTTGGTACTCACGTTGGTTCTTTAGGCCTCTGGTCCATGGCCCCAGGCCTAAAAAACACTGTGGCTCTGGTGATCTCCTCAGTGGTCCTAATTCTTATCTCTCATTTCTGGTTGATAGTTTGGTCTGTACCAAAGCCCAGGTTTCTTCTGGTTTTTAGTTTCCCTGTCATCTGCTTGTTCCTAGCTGGCTCACCTTGGCGACGTTTCAGACGGATTGTCCTTCATCAGGCTGTGTTACTTCTAATCTGTGTGCTGTTCGAACCTCTGTTCTTATGCACTGAGAGGTGGGCGTGGCTTTTTTCCACTTGGCCTATCAGTGTGTTGGTGGGAGTGGCTAGTTTGGCCTTTTGTCCAATTAGGTTTCTAGGGGAGTGGTCTCATTTCTTCATTATTGCCGTGTGTTCCTAGAGAGCACATGGCTGCTGTTTTTACTCTCTCTCTTGTGAGATTTTTGTTAGACTTTCTCTCAAATTGTGAGGTACTAGCTGGTTAGGGTAGGGTTAGAAAGACTTCAGTAAATCGCTTCCGGTAAGGGTGTCCTTACTTCAGAAAGCAGGTTTAAGGAATTAATGCATTCACCATCTTGATTTGAAAAAAAGTCTGTTTAGAGTAATTTTGCCTTTATTCAGCAAAGTTTTTTCTAAAGTGGTCTTTTGATTGTTCTGTGTTCCTAAATCCCTTTGTAGGGTTGAGAGGGCTTTTTTTGGAGAATCCTCTCATCCCTTTGGAGTTTACCTATTTATAGGGGGGTACTTTTTCAAGTACCCCCTCCCCTGTGGGTGTGAGGTTCCTAATCACAGGACGGGATTTTTTTGGAGTACTCTTTCACCTCTGGGTGTGAAGTGCCCTGATTACAGGACTGGACCTTGAAGTCCCATAATACCTCTGTGTGTGCATATCCTGTTAAAGGAATAGGCCTTAAGGTGCCCTCTTATCTCTGGGTGTGAGGTTCTTTGTTCTCTTTATTCTTTGAAGAGGTTTTTTGACCTCTCACCTACTAATTTTAGTGATTACCCCCCTTGGTTTTACCAAGTAATCACCCTCACTGAATTTACATTCCAGATCACCCTTAACCAAGATTAGGGTTAGGGTATAGGTCTTAAACACAAGAGTCTCCACTGACTTTACATTCATAATCACCCTCTATTGTGGTTATGGTTAGGGTGAAGGTTTAGCTATTCTTTCCTATTTTAACTGGCTAAGTTTTAGGCTTTTAAAAGCTCTAATCCAAACGCCAGGAAGGGAGGTGGTGTTACTTACTGTGCTCTGCACTCACTGCTCAATATTCATGGCTATGGACTAGCTCCTCAGTACTCCCTGTGTCACACGCAGTTTTACAAGATATTGTCACAACCCGAGGGGTTGCTACCCTTTATCAAGTAATTTTCTTCCCAGTGTCAAACGCAGTTCTTCCTGCACAAGCTAAAATCCACAAGTTAGGAGGAGAGGGGGAGGCTATGGACTAGCTCCTTAGTACTCCCTGTGTCACACACAGTTTTACAAGATATTGTCACAACCCGAGGGGTTGCTACCCTTTATCAAGTAATTTTCTTCCCAGTGTCAAACGCAGTTTATGGACTAGCTCCTCAGTACTCCCTGTGTCACACGCAGTTTTACAAGATATTGTCACAACCCGAGGGGTTGCTACCCTTTATCAAGTAATTTTCTTCCCAGTGTCAAACGCAGTTTTTATGGATTAGCTCCTCAGTACTCCCTGTGTCACACGCAGTTTTACAAGATATTGTCACAACCCGAGGGGTTGCTACCCTTTATCAAGTAATTTTCTTCCCAGTGTCAAACGCAGTTCTTCCTGCACAAGCTAAAATCCACAAGTTAGGAGGAGAGGGGGAGCTCAGTATTGACTGCTCAGGACCCACTGCTCAGCACTCACTGCCAGTCCCAGGCTAACCCTGGGGGACCCATACAGTTCAACAGTATACACGTTTTGCTCAGTATTAATACTAACCCAAGTATTAGATCCCTTATAGGGTTTCACTGTGCTCAGTGCTCACTGCCTGTACAATTGCATAGTACTTTTTTCATAGTACTTTCTGGCTAAGTTCTCACTGCTCAATACTGCCTGTCAGTACTTACTGCTTGGTACTCACGTTGGTTCTTTAGGCCTCTGGTCCATGGCCCCAGGCCTAAAAAACACTGTGGCTCTGGTGATCTCCTCAGTGGTCCTAATTCTTATCTCTCATTTCTGGTTGATAGTTTGGTCTGTACCAAAGCCCAGGTTTCTTCTGGTTTTTAGTTTCCCTGTCATCTGCTTGTTCCTAGCTGGCTCACCTTGGCGACGTTTCAGACGGATTGTCCTTCATCAGGCTGTGTTACTTCTAATCTGTGTGCTGTTCGAACCTCTGTTCTTATGCACTGAGAGGTGGGCGTGGCTTTTTTCCACTTGGCCTATCAGTGTGTTGGTGGGAGTGGCTAGTTTGGCCTTTTGTCCAATTAGGTTTCTAGGGGAGTGGTCTCATTTCTTCATTATTGCCGTGTGTTCCTAGAGAGCACATGGCTGCTGTTTTTACTCTCTCTCTTGTGAGATTTTTGTTAGACTTTCTCTCAAATTGTGAGGTACTAGCTGGTTAGGGTAGGGTTAGAAAGACTTCAGTAAATCGCTTCCGGTAAGGGTGTCCTTACTTCAGAAAGCAGGTTTAAGGAATTAATGCATTCACCATCTTGATTTGAAAAAAAGTCTGTTTAGAGTAATTTTGCCTTTATTCAGCAAAGTTTTTTCTAAAGTGGTCTTTTGATTGTTCTGTGTTCCTAAATCCCTTTGTAGGGTTGAGAGGGCTTTTTTTGGAGAATCCTCTCATCCCTTTGGAGTTTACCTATTTATAGGGGGGTACTTTTTCAAGTACCCCCTCCCCTGTGGGTGTGAGGTTCCTAATCACAGGACGGGATTTTTTTGGAGTACTCTTTCACCTCTGGGTGTGAAGTGCCCTGATTACAGGACTGGACCTTGAAGTCCCATAATACCTCTGTGTGTGCATATCCTGTTAAAGGAATAGGCCTTAAGGTGCCCTCTTATCTCTGGGTGTGAGGTTCTTTGTTCTCTTTATTCTTTGAAGAGGTTTTTTGACCTCTCACCTACTAATTTTAGTGATTACCCCCCTTGGTTTTACCAAGTAATCACCCTCACTGAATTTACATTCCAGATCACCCTTAACCAAGATTAGGGTTAGGGTATAGGTCTTAAACACAAGAGTCTCCACTGACTTTACATTCATAATCACCCTCTATTGTGGTTATGGTTAGGGTGAAGGTTTAGCTATTCTTTCCTATTTTAACTGGCTAAGTTTTAGGCTTTTAAAAGCTCTAATCCAAACGCCAGGAAGGGAGGTGGTGTTACTTACTGTGCTCTGCACTCACTGCTCAATATTCATGGCTATGGACTAGCTCCTCAGTACTCCCTGTGTCACACGCAGTTTTACAAGATATTGTCACAACCCGAGGGGTTGCTACCCTTTATCAAGTAATTTTCTTCCCAGTGTCAAACGCAGTTCTTCCTGCACAAGCTAAAATCCACAAGTTAGGAGGAGAGGGGGAGGCTATGGACTAGCTCCTTAGTACTCCCTGTGTCACACACAGTTTTACAAGATATTGTCACAACCCGAGGGGTTGCTACCCTTTATCAAGTAATTTTCTTCCCAGTGTCAAACGCAGTTTATGGACTAGCTCCTCAGTACTCCCTGTGTCACACGCAGTTTTACAAGATATTGTCACAACCCGAGGGGTTGCTACCCTTTATCAAGTAATTTTCTTCCCAGTGTCAAACGCAGTTTTTATGGATTAGCTCCTCAGTACTCCCTGTGTCACACGCAGTTTTACAAGATATTGTCACAACCCGAGGGGTTGCTACCCTTTATCAAGTAATTTTCTTCCCAGTGTCAAACGCAGTTCTTCCTGCACAAGCTAAAATCCACAAGTTAGGAGGAGAGGGGGAGCTCAGTATTGACTGCTCAGGACCCACTGCTCAGCACTCACTGCCAGTCCCAGGCTAACCCTGGGGGACCCATACAGTTCAACAGTATACACGTTTTGCTCAGTATTAATACTAACCCAAGTATTAGATCCCTTATAGGGTTTCACTGTGCTCAGTGCTCACTGCCTGTACAATTGCATAGTACTTTTTTCATAGTACTTTCTGGCTAAGTTCTCACTGCTCAATACTGCCTGTCAGTACTTACTGCTTGGTACTCACGTTGGTTCTTTAGGCCTCTGGTCCATGGCCCCAGGCCTAAAAAACACTGTGGCTCTGGTGATCTCCTCAGTGGTCCTAATTCTTATCTCTCATTTCTGGTTGATAGTTTGGTCTGTACCAAAGCCCAGGTTTCTTCTGGTTTTTAGTTTCCCTGTCATCTGCTTGTTCCTAGCTGGCTCACCTTGGCGACGTTTCAGACGGATTGTCCTTCATCAGGCTGTGTTACTTCTAATCTGTGTGCTGTTCGAACCTCTGTTCTTATGCACTGAGAGGTGGGCGTGGCTTTTTTCCACTTGGCCTATCAGTGTGTTGGTGGGAGTGGCTAGTTTGGCCTTTTGTCCAATTAGGTTTCTAGGGGAGTGGTCTCATTTCTTCATTATTGCCGTGTGTTCCTAGAGAGCACATGGCTGCTGTTTTTACTCTCTCTCTTGTGAGATTTTTGTTAGACTTTCTCTCAAATTGTGAGGTACTAGCTGGTTAGGGTAGGGTTAGAAAGACTTCAGTAAATCGCTTCCGGTAAGGGTGTCCTTACTTCAGAAAGCAGGTTTAAGGAATTAATGCATTCACCATCTTGATTTGAAAAAAAGTCTGTTTAGAGTAATTTTGCCTTTATTCAGCAAAGTTTTTTCTAAAGTGGTCTTTTGATTGTTCTGTGTTCCTAAATCCCTTTGTAGGGTTGAGAGGGCTTTTTTTGGAGAATCCTCTCATCCCTTTGGAGTTTACCTATTTATAGGGGGGTACTTTTTCAAGTACCCCCTCCCCTGTGGGTGTGAGGTTCCTAATCACAGGACGGGATTTTTTTGGAGTACTCTTTCACCTCTGGGTGTGAAGTGCCCTGATTACAGGACTGGACCTTGAAGTCCCATAATACCTCTGTGTGTGCATATCCTGTTAAAGGAATAGGCCTTAAGGTGCCCTCTTATCTCTGGGTGTGAGGTTCTTTGTTCTCTTTATTCTTTGAAGAGGTTTTTTGACCTCACCTACTAATTTTAGTGATTACCCCCCTTGGTTTTACCAAGTAATCACCCTCACTGAATTTACATTCCAGATCACCCTTAACCAAGATTAGGGTTAGGGTATAGGTCTTAAACACAAGAGTCTCCACTGACTTTACATTCATAATCACCCTCTATTGTGGTTATGGTTAGGGTGAAGGTTTAGCTATTCTTTCCTATTTTAACTGGCTAAGTTTTAGGCTTTTAAAAGCTCTAATCCAAACGCCAGGAAGGGAGGTGGTGTTACTTACTGTGCTCTGCACTCACTGCTCAATATTCATGGCTATGGACTAGCTCCTCAGTACTCCCTGTGTCACACGCAGTTTTACAAGATATTGTCACAACCCGAGGGGTTGCTACCCTTTATCAAGTAATTTTCTTCCCAGTGTCAAACGCAGTTCTTCCTGCACAAGCTAAAATCCACAAGTTAGGAGGAGAGGGGGAGGCTATGGACTAGCTCCTTAGTACTCCCTGTGTCACACACAGTTTTACAAGATATTGTCACAACCCGAGGGGTTGCTACCCTTTATCAAGTAATTTTCTTCCCAGTGTCAAACGCAGTTTATGGACTAGCTCCTCAGTACTCCCTGTGTCACACGCAGTTTTACAAGATATTGTCACAACCCGAGGGGTTGCTACCCTTTATCAAGTAATTTTCTTCCCAGTGTCAAACGCAGTTTTTATGGATTAGCTCCTCAGTACTCCCTGTGTCACACGCAGTTTTACAAGATATTGTCACAACCCGAGGGGTTGCTACCCTTTATCAAGTAATTTTCTTCCCAGTGTCAAACGCAGTTCTTCCTGCACAAGCTAAAATCCACAAGTTAGGAGGAGAGGGGGAGCTCAGTATTGACTGCTCAGGACCCACTGCTCAGCACTCACTGCCAGTCCCAGGCTAACCCTGGGGGACCCATACAGTTCAACAGTATACACGTTTTGCTCAGTATTAATACTAACCCAAGTATTAGATCCCTTATAGGGTTTCACTGTGCTCAGTGCTCACTGCCTGTACAATTGCATAGTACTTTTTTCATAGTACTTTCTGGCTAAGTTCTCACTGCTCAATACTGCCTGTCAGTACTTACTGCTTGGTACTCACGTTGGTTCTTTAGGCCTCTGGTCCATGGCCCCAGGCCTAAAAAACACTGTGGCTCTGGTGATCTCCTCAGTGGTCCTAATTCTTATCTCTCATTTCTGGTTGATAGTTTGGTCTGTACCAAAGCCCAGGTTTCTTCTGGTTTTTAGTTTCCCTGTCATCTGCTTGTTCCTAGCTGGCTCACCTTGGCGACGTTTCAGACGGATTGTCCTTCATCAGGCTGTGTTACTTCTAATCTGTGTGCTGTTCGAACCTCTGTTCTTATGCACTGAGAGGTGGGCGTGGCTTTTTTCCACTTGGCCTATCAGTGTGTTGGTGGGAGTGGCTAGTTTGGCCTTTTGTCCAATTAGGTTTCTAGGGGAGTGGTCTCATTTCTTCATTATTGCCGTGTGTTCCTAGAGAGCACATGGCTGCTGTTTTTACTCTCTCTCTTGTGAGATTTTTGTTAGACTTTCTCTCAAATTGTGAGGTACTAGCTGGTTAGGGTAGGGTTAGAAAGACTTCAGTAAATCGCTTCCGGTAAGGGTGTCCTTACTTCAGAAAGCAGGTTTAAGGAATTAATGCATTCACCATCTTGATTTGAAAAAAAGTCTGTTTAGAGTAATTTTGCCTTTATTCAGCAAAGTTTTTTCTAAAGTGGTCTTTTGATTGTTCTGTGTTCCTAAATCCCTTTGTAGGGTTGAGAGGGCTTTTTTTGGAGAATCCTCTCATCCCTTTGGAGTTTACCTATTTATAGGGGGGTACTTTTTCAAGTACCCCCTCCCCTGTGGGTGTGAGGTTCCTAATCACAGGACGGGATTTTTTTGGAGTACTCTTTCACCTCTGGGTGTGAAGTGCCCTGATTACAGGACTGGACCTTGAAGTCCCATAATACCTCTGTGTGTGCATATCCTGTTAAAGGAATAGGCCTTAAGGTGCCCTCTTATCTCTGGGTGTGAGGTTCTTTGTTCTCTTTATTCTTTGAAGAGGTTTTTTGACCTCTCACCTACTAATTTTAGTGATTACCCCCCTTGGTTTTACCAAGTAATCACCCTCACTGAATTTACATTCCAGATCACCCTTAACCAAGATTAGGGTTAGGGTATAGGTCTTAAACACAAGAGTCTCCACTGACTTTACATTCATAATCACCCTCTATTGTGGTTATGGTTAGGGTGAAGGTTTAGCTATTCTTTCCTATTTTAACTGGCTAAGTTTTAGGCTTTTAAAAGCTCTAATCCAAACGCCAGGAAGGGAGGTGGTGTTACTTACTGTGCTCTGCACTCACTGCTCAATATTCATGGCTATGGACTAGCTCCTCAGTACTCCCTGTGTCACACGCAGTTTTACAAGATATTGTCACAACCCGAGGGGTTGCTACCCTTTATCAAGTAATTTTCTTCCCAGTGTCAAACGCAGTTCTTCCTGCACAAGCTAAAATCCACAAGTTAGGAGGAGAGGGGGAGGCTATGGACTAGCTCCTTAGTACTCCCTGTGTCACACACAGTTTTACAAGATATTGTCACAACCCGAGGGGTTGCTACCCTTTATCAAGTAATTTTCTTCCCAGTGTCAAACGCAGTTTATGGACTAGCTCCTCAGTACTCCCTGTGTCACACGCAGTTTTACAAGATATTGTCACAACCCGAGGGGTTGCTACCCTTTATCAAGTAATTTTCTTCCCAGTGTCAAACGCAGTTCTTCCTGCACAAGCTAAAATCCACAAGTTAGGAGGAGAGGGGGAGCTCAGTATTGACTGCTCAGGACCCACTGCTCAGCACTCACTGCCAGTCCCAGGCTAACCCTGGGGGACCCATACAGTTCAACAGTATACACGTTTTGCTCAGTATTAATACTAACCCAAGTATTAGATCCCTTATAGGGTTTCACTGTGCTCAGTGCTCACTGCCTGTACAATTGCATAGTACTTTTTTCATAGTACTTTCTGGCTAAGTTCTCACTGCTCAATACTGCCTGTCAGTACTTACTGCTTGGTACTCACGTTGGTTCTTTAGGCCTCTGGTCCATGGCCCCAGGCCTAAAAAACACTGTGGCTCTGGTGATCTCCTCAGTGGTCCTAATTCTTATCTCTCATTTCTGGTTGATAGTTTGGTCTGTACCAAAGCCCAGGTTTCTTCTGGTTTTTAGTTTCCCTGTCATCTGCTTGTTCCTAGCTGGCTCACCTTGGCGACGTTTCAGACGGATTGTCCTTCATCAGGCTGTGTTACTTCTAATCTGTGTGCTGTTCGAACCTCTGTTCTTATGCACTGAGAGGTGGGCGTGGCTTTTTTCCACTTGGCCTATCAGTGTGTTGGTGGGAGTGGCTAGTTTGGCCTTTTGTCCAATTAGGTTTCTAGGGGAGTGGTCTCATTTCTTCATTATTGCCGTGTGTTCCTAGAGAGCACATGGCTGCTGTTTTTACTCTCTCTCTTGTGAGATTTTTGTTAGACTTTCTCTCAAATTGTGAGGTACTAGCTGGTTAGGGTAGGGTTAGAAAGACTTCAGTAAATCGCTTCCGGTAAGGGTGTCCTTACTTCAGAAAGCAGGTTTAAGGAATTAATGCATTCACCATCTTGATTTGAAAAAAAGTCTGTTTAGAGTAATTTTGCCTTTATTCAGCAAAGTTTTTTCTAAAGTGGTCTTTTGATTGTTCTGTGTTCCTAAATCCCTTTGTAGGGTTGAGAGGGCTTTTTTTGGAGAATCCTCTCATCCCTTTGGAGTTTACCTATTTATAGGGGGGTACTTTTTCAAGTACCCCCTCCCCTGTGGGTGTGAGGTTCCTAATCACAGGACGGGATTTTTTTGGAGTACTCTTTCACCTCTGGGTGTGAAGTGCCCTGATTACAGGACTGGACCTTGAAGTCCCATAATACCTCTGTGTGTGCATATCCTGTTAAAGGAATAGGCCTTAAGGTGCCCTCTTATCTCTGGGTGTGAGGTTCTTTGTTCTCTTTATTCTTTGAAGAGGTTTTTTGACCTCTCACCTACTAATTTTAGTGATTACCCCCCTTGGTTTTACCAAGTAATCACCCTCACTGAATTTACATTCCAGATCACCCTTAACCAAGATTAGGGTTAGGGTATAGGTCTTAAACACAAGAGTCTCCACTGACTTTACATTCATAATCACCCTCTATTGTGGTTATGGTTAGGGTGAAGGTTTAGCTATTCTTTCCTATTTTAACTGGCTAAGTTTTAGGCTTTTAAAAGCTCTAATCCAAACGCCAGGAAGGGAGGTGGTGTTACTTACTGTGCTCTGCACTCACTGCTCAATATTCATGGCTATGGACTAGCTCCTCAGTACTCCCTGTGTCACACGCAGTTTTACAAGATATTGTCACAACCCGAGGGGTTGCTACCCTTTATCAAGTAATTTTCTTCCCAGTGTCAAACGCAGTTCTTCCTGCACAAGCTAAAATCCACAAGTTAGGAGGAGAGGGGGAGGCTATGGACTAGCTCCTTAGTACTCCCTGTGTCACACACAGTTTTACAAGATATTGTCACAACCCGAGGGGTTGCTACCCTTTATCAAGTAATTTTCTTCCCAGTGTCAAACGCAGTTTATGGACTAGCTCCTCAGTACTCCCTGTGTCACACGCAGTTTTACAAGATATTGTCACAACCCGAGGGGTTGCTACCCTTTATCAAGTAATTTTCTTCCCAGTGTCAAACGCAGTTTTTATGGATTAGCTCCTCAGTACTCCCTGTGTCACACGCAGTTTTACAAGATATTGTCACAACCCGAGGGGTTGCTACCCTTTATCAAGTAATTTTCTTCCCAGTGTCAAACGCAGTTCTTCCTGCACAAGCTAAAATCCACAAGTTAGGAGGAGAGGGGGAGCTCAGTATTGACTGCTCAGGACCCACTGCTCAGCACTCACTGCCAGTCCCAGGCTAACCCTGGGGGACCCATACAGTTCAACAGTATACACGTTTTGCTCAGTATTAATACTAACCCAAGTATTAGATCCCTTATAGGGTTTCACTGTGCTCAGTGCTCACTGCCTGTACAATTGCATAGTACTTTTTTCATAGTACTTTCTGGCTAAGTTCTCACTGCTCAATACTGCCTGTCAGTACTTACTGCTTGGTACTCACGTTGGTTCTTTAGGCCTCTGGTCCATGGCCCCAGGCCTAAAAAACACTGTGGCTCTGGTGATCTCCTCAGTGGTCCTAATTCTTATCTCTCATTTCTGGTTGATAGTTTGGTCTGTACCAAAGCCCAGGTTTCTTCTGGTTTTTAGTTTCCCTGTCATCTGCTTGTTCCTAGCTGGCTCACCTTGGCGACGTTTCAGACGGATTGTCCTTCATCAGGCTGTGTTACTTCTAATCTGTGTGCTGTTCGAACCTCTGTTCTTATGCACTGAGAGGTGGGCGTGGCTTTTTTCCACTTGGCCTATCAGTGTGTTGGTGGGAGTGGCTAGTTTGGCCTTTTGTCCAATTAGGTTTCTAGGGGAGTGGTCTCATTTCTTCATTATTGCCGTGTGTTCCTAGAGAGCACATGGCTGCTGTTTTTACTCTCTCTCTTGTGAGATTTTTGTTAGACTTTCTCTCAAATTGTGAGGTACTAGCTGGTTAGGGTAGGGTTAGAAAGACTTCAGTAAATCGCTTCCGGTAAGGGTGTCCTTACTTCAGAAAGCAGGTTTAAGGAATTAATGCATTCACCATCTTGATTTGAAAAAAAGTCTGTTTAGAGTAATTTTGCCTTTATTCAGCAAAGTTTTTTCTAAAGTGGTCTTTTGATTGTTCTGTGTTCCTAAATCCCTTTGTAGGGTTGAGAGGGCTTTTTTTGGAGAATCCTCTCATCCCTTTGGAGTTTACCTATTTATAGGGGGGTACTTTTTCAAGTACCCCCTCCCCTGTGGGTGTGAGGTTCCTAATCACAGGACGGGATTTTTTTGGAGTACTCTTTCACCTCTGGGTGTGAAGTGCCCTGATTACAGGACTGGACCTTGAAGTCCCATAATACCTCTGTGTGTGCATATCCTGTTAAAGGAATAGGCCTTAAGGTGCCCTCTTATCTCTGGGTGTGAGGTTCTTTGTTCTCTTTATTCTTTGAAGAGGTTTTTTGACCTCTCACCTACTAATTTTAGTGATTACCCCCCTTGGTTTTACCAAGTAATCACCCTCACTGAATTTACATTCCAGATCACCCTTAACCAAGATTAGGGTTAGGGTATAGGTCTTAAACACAAGAGTCTCCACTGACTTTACATTCATAATCACCCTCTATTGTGGTTATGGTTAGGGTGAAGGTTTAGCTATTCTTTCCTATTTTAACTGGCTAAGTTTTAGGCTTTTAAAAGCTCTAATCCAAACGCCAGGAAGGGAGGTGGTGTTACTTACTGTGCTCTGCACTCACTGCTCAATATTCATGGCTATGGACTAGCTCCTCAGTACTCCCTGTGTCACACGCAGTTTTACAAGATATTGTCACAACCCGAGGGGTTGCTACCCTTTATCAAGTAATTTTCTTCCCAGTGTCAAACGCAGTTCTTCCTGCACAAGCTAAAATCCACAAGTTAGGAGGAGAGGGGGAGGCTATGGACTAGCTCCTTAGTACTCCCTGTGTCACACACAGTTTTACAAGATATTGTCACAACCCGAGGGGTTGCTACCCTTTATCAAGTAATTTTCTTCCCAGTGTCAAACGCAGTTTATGGACTAGCTCCTCAGTACTCCCTGTGTCACACGCAGTTTTACAAGATATTGTCACAACCCGAGGGGTTGCTACCCTTTATCAAGTAATTTTCTTCCCAGTGTCAAACGCAGTTTTTATGGATTAGCTCCTCAGTACTCCCTGTGTCACACGCAGTTTTACAAGATATTGTCACAACCCGAGGGGTTGCTACCCTTTATCAAGTAATTTTCTTCCCAGTGTCAAACGCAGTTCTTCCTGCACAAGCTAAAATCCACAAGTTAGGAGGAGAGGGGGAGCTCAGTATTGACTGCTCAGGACCCACTGCTCAGCACTCACTGCCAGTCCCAGGCTAACCCTGGGGGACCCATACAGTTCAACAGTATACACGTTTTGCTCAGTATTAATACTAACCCAAGTATTAGATCCCTTATAGGGTTTCACTGTGCTCAGTGCTCACTGCCTGTACAATTGCATAGTACTTTTTTCATAGTACTTTCTGGCTAAGTTCTCACTGCTCAATACTGCCTGTCAGTACTTACTGCTTGGTACTCACGTTGGTTCTTTAGGCCTCTGGTCCATGGCCCCAGGCCTAAAAAACACTGTGGCTCTGGTGATCTCCTCAGTGGTCCTAATTCTTATCTCTCATTTCTGGTTGATAGTTTGGTCTGTACCAAAGCCCAGGTTTCTTCTGGTTTTTAGTTTCCCTGTCATCTGCTTGTTCCTAGCTGGCTCACCTTGGCGACGTTTCAGACGGATTGTCCTTCATCAGGCTGTGTTACTTCTAATCTGTGTGCTGTTCGAACCTCTGTTCTTATGCACTGAGAGGTGGGCGTGGCTTTTTTCCACTTGGCCTATCAGTGTGTTGGTGGGAGTGGCTAGTTTGGCCTTTTGTCCAATTAGGTTTCTAGGGGAGTGGTCTCATTTCTTCATTATTGCCGTGTGTTCCTAGAGAGCACATGGCTGCTGTTTTTACTCTCTCTCTTGTGAGATTTTTGTTAGACTTTCTCTCAAATTGTGAGGTACTAGCTGGTTAGGGTAGGGTTAGAAAGACTTCAGTAAATCGCTTCCGGTAAGGGTGTCCTTACTTCAGAAAGCAGGTTTAAGGAATTAATGCATTCACCATCTTGATTTGAAAAAAAGTCTGTTTAGAGTAATTTTGCCTTTATTCAGCAAAGTTTTTTCTAAAGTGGTCTTTTGATTGTTCTGTGTTCCTAAATCCCTTTGTAGGGTTGAGAGGGCTTTTTTTGGAGAATCCTCTCATCCCTTTGGAGTTTACCTATTTATAGGGGGGTACTTTTTCAAGTACCCCCTCCCCTGTGGGTGTGAGGTTCCTAATCACAGGACGGGATTTTTTTGGAGTACTCTTTCACCTCTGGGTGTGAAGTGCCCTGATTACAGGACTGGACCTTGAAGTCCCATAATACCTCTGTGTGTGCATATCCTGTTAAAGGAATAGGCCTTAAGGTGCCCTCTTATCTCTGGGTGTGAGGTTCTTTGTTCTCTTTATTCTTTGAAGAGGTTTTTTGACCTCTCACCTACTAATTTTAGTGATTACCCCCCTTGGTTTTACCAAGTAATCACCCTCACTGAATTTACATTCCAGATCACCCTTAACCAAGATTAGGGTTAGGGTATAGGTCTTAAACACAAGAGTCTCCACTGACTTTACATTCATAATCACCCTCTATTGTGGTTATGGTTAGGGTGAAGGTTTAGCTATTCTTTCCTATTTTAACTGGCTAAGTTTTAGGCTTTTAAAAGCTCTAATCCAAACGCCAGGAAGGGAGGTGGTGTTACTTACTGTGCTCTGCACTCACTGCTCAATATTCATGGCTATGGACTAGCTCCTCAGTACTCCCTGTGTCACACGCAGTTTTACAAGATATTGTCACAACCCGAGGGGTTGCTACCCTTTATCAAGTAATTTTCTTCCCAGTGTCAAACGCAGTTCTTCCTGCACAAGCTAAAATCCACAAGTTAGGAGGAGAGGGGGAGGCTATGGACTAGCTCCTTAGTACTCCCTGTGTCACACACAGTTTTACAAGATATTGTCACAACCCGAGGGGTTGCTACCCTTTATCAAGTAATTTTCTTCCCAGTGTCAAACGCAGTTTATGGACTAGCTCCTCAGTACTCCCTGTGTCACACGCAGTTTTACAAGATATTGTCACAACCCGAGGGGTTGCTACCCTTTATCAAGTAATTTTCTTCCCAGTGTCAAACGCAGTTTTTATGGATTAGCTCCTCAGTACTCCCTGTGTCACACGCAGTTTTACAAGATATTGTCACAACCCGAGGGGTTGCTACCCTTTATCAAGTAATTTTCTTCCCAGTGTCAAACGCAGTTCTTCCTGCACAAGCTAAAATCCACAAGTTAGGAGGAGAGGGGGAGCTCAGTATTGACTGCTCAGGACCCACTGCTCAGCACTCACTGCCAGTCCCAGGCTAACCCTGGGGGACCCATACAGTTCAACAGTATACACGTTTTGCTCAGTATTAATACTAACCCAAGTATTAGATCCCTTATAGGGTTTCACTGTGCTCAGTGCTCACTGCCTGTACAATTGCATAGTACTTTTTTCATAGTACTTTCTGGCTAAGTTCTCACTGCTCAATACTGCCTGTCAGTACTTACTGCTTGGTACTCACGTTGGTTCTTTAGGCCTCTGGTCCATGGCCCCAGGCCTAAAAAACACTGTGGCTCTGGTGATCTCCTCAGTGGTCCTAATTCTTATCTCTCATTTCTGGTTGATAGTTTGGTCTGTACCAAAGCCCAGGTTTCTTCTGGTTTTTAGTTTCCCTGTCATCTGCTTGTTCCTAGCTGGCTCACCTTGGCGACGTTTCAGACGGATTGTCCTTCATCAGGCTGTGTTACTTCTAATCTGTGTGCTGTTCGAACCTCTGTTCTTATGCACTGAGAGGTGGGCGTGGCTTTTTTCCACTTGGCCTATCAGTGTGTTGGTGGGAGTGGCTAGTTTGGCCTTTTGTCCAATTAGGTTTCTAGGGGAGTGGTCTCATTTCTTCATTATTGCCGTGTGTTCCTAGAGAGCACATGGCTGCTGTTTTTACTCTCTCTCTTGTGAGATTTTTGTTAGACTTTCTCTCAAATTGTGAGGTACTAGCTGGTTAGGGTAGGGTTAGAAAGACTTCAGTAAATCGCTTCCGGTAAGGGTGTCCTTACTTCAGAAAGCAGGTTTAAGGAATTAATGCATTCACCATCTTGATTTGAAAAAAAGTCTGTTTAGAGTAATTTTGCCTTTATTCAGCAAAGTTTTTTCTAAAGTGGTCTTTTGATTGTTCTGTGTTCCTAAATCCCTTTGTAGGGTTGAGAGGGCTTTTTTTGGAGAATCCTCTCATCCCTTTGGAGTTTACCTATTTATAGGGGGGTACTTTTTCAAGTACCCCCTCCCCTGTGGGTGTGAGGTTCCTAATCACAGGACGGGATTTTTTTGGAGTACTCTTTCACCTCTGGGTGTGAAGTGCCCTGATTACAGGACTGGACCTTGAAGTCCCATAATACCTCTGTGTGTGCATATCCTGTTAAAGGAATAGGCCTTAAGGTGCCCTCTTATCTCTGGGTGTGAGGTTCTTTGTTCTCTTTATTCTTTGAAGAGGTTTTTTGACCTCTCACCTACTAATTTTAGTGATTACCCCCCTTGGTTTTACCAAGTAATCACCCTCACTGAATTTACATTCCAGATCACCCTTAACCAAGATTAGGGTTAGGGTATAGGTCTTAAACACAAGAGTCTCCACTGACTTTACATTCATAATCACCCTCTATTGTGGTTATGGTTAGGGTGAAGGTTTAGCTATTCTTTCCTATTTTAACTGGCTAAGTTTTAGGCTTTTAAAAGCTCTAATCCAAACGCCAGGAAGGGAGGTGGTGTTACTTACTGTGCTCTGCACTCACTGCTCAATATTCATGGCTATGGACTAGCTCCTCAGTACTCCCTGTGTCACACGCAGTTTTACAAGATATTGTCACAACCCGAGGGGTTGCTACCCTTTATCAAGTAATTTTCTTCCCAGTGTCAAACGCAGTTCTTCCTGCACAAGCTAAAATCCACAAGTTAGGAGGAGAGGGGGAGGCTATGGACTAGCTCCTTAGTACTCCCTGTGTCACACACAGTTTTACAAGATATTGTCACAACCCGAGGGGTTGCTACCCTTTATCACGTAATTTTCTTCCCAGTGTCAAACGCAGTTTATGGACTAGCTCCTCAGTACTCCCTGTGTCACACGCAGTTTTACAAGATATTGTCACAACCCGAGGGGTTGCTACCCTTTATCAAGTAATTTTCTTCCCAGTGTCAAACGCAGTTTTTATGGATTAGCTCCTCAGTACTCCCTGTGTCACACGCAGTTTTACAAGATATTGTCACAACCCGAGGGGTTGCTACCCTTTATCAAGTAATTTTCTTCCCAGTGTCAAACGCAGTTCTTCCTGCACAAGCTAAAATCCACAAGTTAGGAGGAGAGGGGGAGCTCAGTATTGACTGCTCAGGACCCACTGCTCAGCACTCACTGCCAGTCCCAGGCTAACCCTGGGGGACCCATACAGTTCAACAGTATACACGTTTTGCTCAGTATTAATACTAACCCAAGTATTAGATCCCTTATAGGGTTTCACTGTGCTCAGTGCTCACTGCCTGTACAATTGCATAGTACTTTTTTCATAGTACTTTCTGGCTAAGTTCTCACTGCTCAATACTGCCTGTCAGTACTTACTGCTTGGTACTCACGTTGGTTCTTTAGGCCTCTGGTCCATGGCCCCAGGCCTAAAAAACACTGTGGCTCTGGTGATCTCCTCAGTGGTCCTAATTCTTATCTCTCATTTCTGGTTGATAGTTTGGTCTGTACCAAAGCCCAGGTTTCTTCTGGTTTTTAGTTTCCCTGTCATCTGCTTGTTCCTAGCTGGCTCACCTTGGCGACGTTTCAGACGGATTGTCCTTCATCAGGCTGTGTTACTTCTAATCTGTGTGCTGTTCGAACCTCTGTTCTTATGCACTGAGAGGTGGGCGTGGCTTTTTTCCACTTGGCCTATCAGTGTGTTGGTGGGAGTGGCTAGTTTGGCCTTTTGTCCAATTAGGTTTCTAGGGGAGTGGTCTCATTTCTTCATTATTGCCGTGTGTTCCTAGAGAGCACATGGCTGCTGTTTTTACTCTCTCTCTTGTGAGATTTTTGTTAGACTTTCTCTCAAATTGTGAGGTACTAGCTGGTTAGGGTAGGGTTAGAAAGACTTCAGTAAATCGCTTCCGGTAAGGGTGTCCTTACTTCAGAAAGCAGGTTTAAGGAATTAATGCATTCACCATCTTGATTTGAAAAAAAGTCTGTTTAGAGTAATTTTGCCTTTATTCAGCAAAGTTTTTTCTAAAGTGGTCTTTTGATTGTTCTGTGTTCCTAAATCCCTTTGTAGGGTTGAGAGGGCTTTTTTTGGAGAATCCTCTCATCCCTTTGGAGTTTACCTATTTATAGGGGGGTACTTTTTCAAGTACCCCCTCCCCTGTGGGTGTGAGGTTCCTAATCACAGGACGGGATTTTTTTGGAGTACTCTTTCACCTCTGGGTGTGAAGTGCCCTGATTACAGGACTGGACCTTGAAGTCCCATAATACCTCTGTGTGTGCATATCCTGTTAAAGGAATAGGCCTTAAGGTGCCCTCTTATCTCTGGGTGTGAGGTTCTTTGTTCTCTTTATTCTTTGAAGAGGTTTTTTGACCTCTCACCTACTAATTTTAGTGATTACCCCCCTTGGTTTTACCAAGTAATCACCCTCACTGAATTTACATTCCAGATCACCCTTAACCAAGATTAGGGTTAGGGTATAGGTCTTAAACACAAGAGTCTCCACTGACTTTACATTCATAATCACCCTCTATTGTGGTTATGGTTAGGGTGAAGGTTTAGCTATTCTTTCCTATTTTAACTGGCTAAGTTTTAGGCTTTTAAAAGCTCTAATCCAAACGCCAGGAAGGGAGGTGGTGTTACTTACTGTGCTCTGCACTCACTGCTCAATATTCATGGCTATGGACTAGCTCCTCAGTACTCCCTGTGTCACACGCAGTTTTACAAGATATTGTCACAACCCGAGGGGTTGCTACCCTTTATCAAGTAATTTTCTTCCCAGTGTCAAACGCAGTTCTTCCTGCACAAGCTAAAATCCACAAGTTAGGAGGAGAGGGGGAGGCTATGGACTAGCTCCTTAGTACTCCCTGTGTCACACACAGTTTTACAAGATATTGTCACAACCCGAGGGGTTGCTACCCTTTATCAAGTAATTTTCTTCCCAGTGTCAAACGCAGTTTATGGACTAGCTCCTCAGTACTCCCTGTGTCACACGCAGTTTTACAAGATATTGTCACAACCCGAGGGGTTGCTACCCTTTATCAAGTAATTTTCTTCCCAGTGTCAAACGCAGTTTTTATGGATTAGCTCCTCAGTACTCCCTGTGTCACACGCAGTTTTACAAGATATTGTCACAACCCGAGGGGTTGCTACCCTTTATCAAGTAATTTTCTTCCCAGTGTCAAACGCAGTTCTTCCTGCACAAGCTAAAATCCACAAGTTAGGAGGAGAGGGGGAGCTCAGTATTGACTGCTCAGGACCCACTGCTCAGCACTCACTGCCAGTCCCAGGCTAACCCTGGGGGACCCATACAGTTCAACAGTATACACGTTTTGCTCAGTATTAATACTAACCCAAGTATTAGATCCCTTATAGGGTTTCACTGTGCTCAGTGCTCACTGCCTGTACAATTGCATAGTACTTTTTTCATAGTACTTTCTGGCTAAGTTCTCACTGCTCAATACTGCCTGTCAGTACTTACTGCTTGGTACTCACGTTGGTTCTTTAGGCCTCTGGTCCATGGCCCCAGGCCTAAAAAACACTGTGGCTCTGGTGATCTCCTCAGTGGTCCTAATTCTTATCTCTCATTTCTGGTTGATAGTTTGGTCTGTACCAAAGCCCAGGTTTCTTCTGGTTTTTAGTTTCCCTGTCATCTGCTTGTTCCTAGCTGGCTCACCTTGGCGACGTTTCAGACGGATTGTCCTTCATCAGGCTGTGTTACTTCTAATCTGTGTGCTGTTCGAACCTCTGTTCTTATGCACTGAGAGGTGGGCGTGGCTTTTTTCCACTTGGCCTATCAGTGTGTTGGTGGGAGTGGCTAGTTTGGCCTTTTGTCCAATTAGGTTTCTAGGGGAGTGGTCTCATTTCTTCATTATTGCCGTGTGTTCCTAGAGAGCACATGGCTGCTGTTTTTACTCTCTCTCTTGTGAGATTTTTGTTAGACTTTCTCTCAAATTGTGAGGTACTAGCTGGTTAGGGTAGGGTTAGAAAGACTTCAGTAAATCGCTTCCGGTAAGGGTGTCCTTACTTCAGAAAGCAGGTTTAAGGAATTAATGCATTCACCATCTTGATTTGAAAAAAAGTCTGTTTAGAGTAATTTTGCCTTTATTCAGCAAAGTTTTTTCTAAAGTGGTCTTTTGATTGTTCTGTGTTCCTAAATCCCTTTGTAGGGTTGAGAGGGCTTTTTTTGGAGAATCCTCTCATCCCTTTGGAGTTTACCTATTTATAGGGGGGTACTTTTTCAAGTACCCCCTCCCCTGTGGGTGTGAGGTTCCTAATCACAGGACGGGATTTTTTTGGAGTACTCTTTCACCTCTGGGTGTGAAGTGCCCTGATTACAGGACTGGACCTTGAAGTCCCATAATACCTCTGTGTGTGCATATCCTGTTAAAGGAATAGGCCTTAAGGTGCCCTCTTATCTCTGGGTGTGAGGTTCTTTGTTCTCTTTATTCTTTGAAGAGGTTTTTTGACCTCTCACCTACTAATTTTAGTGATTACCCCCCTTGGTTTTACCAAGTAATCACCCTCACTGAATTTACATTCCAGATCACCCTTAACCAAGATTAGGGTTAGGGTATAGGTCTTAAACACAAGAGTCTCCACTGACTTTACATTCATAATCACCCTCTATTGTGGTTATGGTTAGGGTGAAGGTTTAGCTATTCTTTCCTATTTTAACTGGCTAAGTTTTAGGCTTTTAAAAGCTCTAATCCAAACGCCAGGAAGGGAGGTGGTGTTACTTACTGTGCTCTGCACTCACTGCTCAATATTCATGGCTATGGACTAGCTCCTCAGTACTCCCTGTGTCACACGCAGTTTTACAAGATATTGTCACAACCCGAGGGGTTGCTACCCTTTATCAAGTAATTTTCTTCCCAGTGTCAAACGCAGTTCTTCCTGCACAAGCTAAAATCCACAAGTTAGGAGGAGAGGGGGAGGCTATGGACTAGCTCCTTAGTACTCCCTGTGTCACACACAGTTTTACAAGATATTGTCACAACCCGAGGGGTTGCTACCCTTTATCAAGTAATTTTCTTCCCAGTGTCAAACGCAGTTTATGGACTAGCTCCTCAGTACTCCCTGTGTCACACGCAGTTTTACAAGATATTGTCACAACCCGAGGGGTTGCTACCCTTTATCAAGTAATTTTCTTCCCAGTGTCAAACGCAGTTTTTATGGATTAGCTCCTCAGTACTCCCTGTGTCACACGCAGTTTTACAAGATATTGTCACAACCCGAGGGGTTGCTACCCTTTATCAAGTAATTTTCTTCCCAGTGTCAAACGCAGTTCTTCCTGCACAAGCTAAAATCCACAAGTTAGGAGGAGAGGGGGAGCTCAGTATTGACTGCTCAGGACCCACTGCTCAGCACTCACTGCCAGTCCCAGGCTAACCCTGGGGGACCCATACAGTTCAACAGTATACACGTTTTGCTCAGTATTAATACTAACCCAAGTATTAGATCCCTTATAGGGTTTCACTGTGCTCAGTGCTCACTGCCTGTACAATTGCATAGTACTTTTTTCATAGTACTTTCTGGCTAAGTTCTCACTGCTCAATACTGCCTGTCAGTACTTACTGCTTGGTACTCACGTTGGTTCTTTAGGCCTCTGGTCCATGGCCCCAGGCCTAAAAAACACTGTGGCTCTGGTGATCTCCTCAGTGGTCCTAATTCTTATCTCTCATTTCTGGTTGATAGTTTGGTCTGTACCAAAGCCCAGGTTTCTTCTGGTTTTTAGTTTCCCTGTCATCTGCTTGTTCCTAGCTGGCTCACCTTGGCGACGTTTCAGACGGATTGTCCTTCATCAGGCTGTGTTACTTCTAATCTGTGTGCTGTTCGAACCTCTGTTCTTATGCACTGAGAGGTGGGCGTGGCTTTTTTCCACTTGGCCTATCAGTGTGTTGGTGGGAGTGGCTAGTTTGGCCTTTTGTCCAATTAGGTTTCTAGGGGAGTGGTCTCATTTCTTCATTATTGCCGTGTGTTCCTAGAGAGCACATGGCTGCTGTTTTTACTCTCTCTCTTGTGAGATTTTTGTTAGACTTTCTCTCAAATTGTGAGGTACTAGCTGGTTAGGGTAGGGTTAGAAAGACTTCAGTAAATCGCTTCCGGTAAGGGTGTCCTTACTTCAGAAAGCAGGTTTAAGGAATTAATGCATTCACCATCTTGATTTGAAAAAAAGTCTGTTTAGAGTAATTTTGCCTTTATTCAGCAAAGTTTTTTCTAAAGTGGTCTTTTGATTGTTCTGTGTTCCTAAATCCCTTTGTAGGGTTGAGAGGGCTTTTTTTGGAGAATCCTCTCATCCCTTTGGAGTTTACCTATTTATAGGGGGGTACTTTTTCAAGTACCCCCTCCCCTGTGGGTGTGAGGTTCCTAATCACAGGACGGGATTTTTTTGGAGTACTCTTTCACCTCTGGGTGTGAAGTGCCCTGATTACAGGACTGGACCTTGAAGTCCCATAATACCTCTGTGTGTGCATATCCTGTTAAAGGAATAGGCCTTAAGGTGCCCTCTTATCTCTGGGTGTGAGGTTCTTTGTTCTCTTTATTCTTTGAAGAGGTTTTTTGACCTCTCACCTACTAATTTTAGTGATTACCCCCCTTGGTTTTACCAAGTAATCACCCTCACTGAATTTACATTCCAGATCACCCTTAACCAAGATTAGGGTTAGGGTATAGGTCTTAAACACAAGAGTCTCCACTGACTTTACATTCATAATCACCCTCTATTGTGGTTATGGTTAGGGTGAAGGTTTAGCTATTCTTTCCTATTTTAACTGGCTAAGTTTTAGGCTTTTAAAAGCTCTAATCCAAACGCCAGGAAGGGAGGTGGTGTTACTTACTGTGCTCTGCACTCACTGCTCAATATTCATGGCTATGGACTAGCTCCTCAGTACTCCCTGTGTCACACGCAGTTTTACAAGATATTGTCACAACCCGAGGGGTTGCTACCCTTTATCAAGTAATTTTCTTCCCAGTGTCAAACGCAGTTCTTCCTGCACAAGCTAAAATCCACAAGTTAGGAGGAGAGGGGGAGGCTATGGACTAGCTCCTTAGTACTCCCTGTGTCACACACAGTTTTACAAGATATTGTCACAACCCGAGGGGTTGCTACCCTTTATCAAGTAATTTTCTTCCCAGTGTCAAACGCAGTTTATGGACTAGCTCCTCAGTACTCCCTGTGTCACACGCAGTTTTACAAGATATTGTCACAACCCGAGGGGTTGCTACCCTTTATCAAGTAATTTTCTTCCCAGTGTCAAACGCAGTTTTTATGGATTAGCTCCTCAGTACTCCCTGTGTCACACGCAGTTTTACAAGATATTGTCACAACCCGAGGGGTTGCTACCCTTTATCAAGTAATTTTCTTCCCAGTGTCAAACGCAGTTCTTCCTGCACAAGCTAAAATCCACAAGTTAGGAGGAGAGGGGGAGCTCAGTATTGACTGCTCAGGACCCACTGCTCAGCACTCACTGCCAGTCCCAGGCTAACCCTGGGGGACCCATACAGTTCAACAGTATACACGTTTTGCTCAGTATTAATACTAACCCAAGTATTAGATCCCTTATAGGGTTTCACTGTGCTCAGTGCTCACTGCCTGTACAATTGCATAGTACTTTTTTCATAGTACTTTCTGGCTAAGTTCTCACTGCTCAATACTGCCTGTCAGTACTTACTGCTTGGTACTCACGTTGGTTCTTTAGGCCTCTGGTCCATGGCCCCAGGCCTAAAAAACACTGTGGCTCTGGTGATCTCCTCAGTGGTCCTAATTCTTATCTCTCATTTCTGGTTGATAGTTTGGTCTGTACCAAAGCCCAGGTTTCTTCTGGTTTTTAGTTTCCCTGTCATCTGCTTGTTCCTAGCTGGCTCACCTTGGCGACGTTTCAGACGGATTGTCCTTCATCAGGCTGTGTTACTTCTAATCTGTGTGCTGTTCGAACCTCTGTTCTTATGCACTGAGAGGTGGGCGTGGCTTTTTTCCACTTGGCCTATCAGTGTGTTGGTGGGAGTGGCTAGTTTGGCCTTTTGTCCAATTAGGTTTCTAGGGGAGTGGTCTCATTTCTTCATTATTGCCGTGTGTTCCTAGAGAGCACATGGCTGCTGTTTTTACTCTCTCTCTTGTGAGATTTTTGTTAGACTTTCTCTCAAATTGTGAGGTACTAGCTGGTTAGGGTAGGGTTAGAAAGACTTCAGTAAATCGCTTCCGGTAAGGGTGTCCTTACTTCAGAAAGCAGGTTTAAGGAATTAATGCATTCACCATCTTGATTTGAAAAAAAGTCTGTTTAGAGTAATTTTGCCTTTATTCAGCAAAGTTTTTTCTAAAGTGGTCTTTTGATTGTTCTGTGTTCCTAAATCCCTTTGTAGGGTTGAGAGGGCTTTTTTTGGAGAATCCTCTCATCCCTTTGGAGTTTACCTATTTATAGGGGGGTACTTTTTCAAGTACCCCCTCCCCTGTGGGTGTGAGGTTCCTAATCACAGGACGGGATTTTTTTGGAGTACTCTTTCACCTCTGGGTGTGAAGTGCCCTGATTACAGGACTGGACCTTGAAGTCCCATAATACCTCTGTGTGTGCATATCCTGTTAAAGGAATAGGCCTTAAGGTGCCCTCTTATCTCTGGGTGTGAGGTTCTTTGTTCTCTTTATTCTTTGAAGAGGTTTTTTGACCTCTCACCTACTAATTTTAGTGATTACCCCCCTTGGTTTTACCAAGTAATCACCCTCACTGAATTTACATTCCAGATCACCCTTAACCAAGATTAGGGTTAGGGTATAGGTCTTAAACACAAGAGTCTCCACTGACTTTACATTCATAATCACCCTCTATTGTGGTTATGGTTAGGGTGAAGGTTTAGCTATTCTTTCCTATTTTAACTGGCTAAGTTTTAGGCTTTTAAAAGCTCTAATCCAAACGCCAGGAAGGGAGGTGGTGTTACTTACTGTGCTCTGCACTCACTGCTCAATATTCATGGCTATGGACTAGCTCCTCAGTACTCCCTGTGTCACACGCAGTTTTACAAGATATTGTCACAACCCGAGGGGTTGCTACCCTTTATCAAGTAATTTTCTTCCCAGTGTCAAACGCAGTTCTTCCTGCACAAGCTAAAATCCACAAGTTAGGAGGAGAGGGGGAGGCTATGGACTAGCTCCTTAGTACTCCCTGTGTCACACACAGTTTTACAAGATATTGTCACAACCCGAGGGGTTGCTACCCTTTATCAAGTAATTTTCTTCCCAGTGTCAAACGCAGTTTATGGACTAGCTCCTCAGTACTCCCTGTGTCACACGCAGTTTTACAAGATATTGTCACAACCCGAGGGGTTGCTACCCTTTATCAAGTAATTTTCTTCCCAGTGTCAAACGCAGTTTTTATGGATTAGCTCCTCAGTACTCCCTGTGTCACACGCAGTTTTACAAGATATTGTCACAACCCGAGGGGTTGCTACCCTTTATCAAGTAATTTTCTTCCCAGTGTCAAACGCAGTTCTTCCTGCACAAGCTAAAATCCACAAGTTAGGAGGAGAGGGGGAGCTCAGTATTGACTGCTCAGGACCCACTGCTCAGCACTCACTGCCAGTCCCAGGCTAACCCTGGGGGACCCATACAGTTCAACAGTATACACGTTTTGCTCAGTATTAATACTAACCCAAGTATTAGATCCCTTATAGGGTTTCACTGTGCTCAGTGCTCACTGCCTGTACAATTGCATAGTACTTTTTTCATAGTACTTTCTGGCTAAGTTCTCACTGCTCAATACTGCCTGTCAGTACTTACTGCTTGGTACTCACGTTGGTTCTTTAGGCCTCTGGTCCATGGCCCCAGGCCTAAAAAACACTGTGGCTCTGGTGATCTCCTCAGTGGTCCTAATTCTTATCTCTCATTTCTGGTTGATAGTTTGGTCTGTACCAAAGCCCAGGTTTCTTCTGGTTTTTAGTTTCCCTGTCATCTGCTTGTTCCTAGCTGGCTCACCTTGGCGACGTTTCAGACGGATTGTCCTTCATCAGGCTGTGTTACTTCTAATCTGTGTGCTGTTCGAACCTCTGTTCTTATGCACTGAGAGGTGGGCGTGGCTTTTTTCCACTTGGCCTATCAGTGTGTTGGTGGGAGTGGCTAGTTTGGCCTTTTGTCCAATTAGGTTTCTAGGGGAGTGGTCTCATTTCTTCATTATTGCCGTGTGTTCCTAGAGAGCACATGGCTGCTGTTTTTACTCTCTCTCTTGTGAGATTTTTGTTAGACTTTCTCTCAAATTGTGAGGTACTAGCTGGTTAGGGTAGGGTTAGAAAGACTTCAGTAAATCGCTTCCGGTAAGGGTGTCCTTACTTCAGAAAGCAGGTTTAAGGAATTAATGCATTCACCATCTTGATTTGAAAAAAAGTCTGTTTAGAGTAATTTTGCCTTTATTCAGCAAAGTTTTTTCTAAAGTGGTCTTTTGATTGTTCTGTGTTCCTAAATCCCTTTGTAGGGTTGAGAGGGCTTTTTTTGGAGAATCCTCTCATCCCTTTGGAGTTTACCTATTTATAGGGGGGTACTTTTTCAAGTACCCCCTCCCCTGTGGGTGTGAGGTTCCTAATCACAGGACGGGATTTTTTTGGAGTACTCTTTCACCTCTGGGTGTGAAGTGCCCTGATTACAGGACTGGACCTTGAAGTCCCATAATACCTCTGTGTGTGCATATCCTGTTAAAGGAATAGGCCTTAAGGTGCCCTCTTATCTCTGGGTGTGAGGTTCTTTGTTCTCTTTATTCTTTGAAGATGTTTTTTGACCTCTCACCTACTAATTTTAGTGATTACCCCCCTTGGTTTTACCAAGTAATCACCCTCACTGAATTTACATTCCAGATCACCCTTAACCAAGATTAGGGTTAGGGTATAGGTCTTAAACACAAGAGTCTCCACTGACTTTACATTCATAATCACCCTCTATTGTGGTTATGGTTAGGGTGAAGGTTTAGCTATTCTTTCCTATTTTAACTGGCTAAGTTTTAGGCTTTTAAAAGCTCTAATCCAAACGCCAGGAAGGGAGGTGGTGTTACTTACTGTGCTCTGCACTCACTGCTCAATATTCATGGCTATGGACTAGCTCCTCAGTACTCCCTGTGTCACACGCAGTTTTACAAGATATTGTCACAACCCGAGGGGTTGCTACCCTTTATCAAGTAATTTTCTTCCCAGTGTCAAACGCAGTTCTTCCTGCACAAGCTAAAATCCACAAGTTAGGAGGAGAGGGGGAGGCTATGGACTAGCTCCTTAGTACTCCCTGTGTCACACACAGTTTTACAAGATATTGTCACAACCCGAGGGGTTGCTACCCTTTATCAAGTAATTTTCTTCCCAGTGTCAAACGCAGTTTATGGACTAGCTCCTCAGTACTCCCTGTGTCACACGCAGTTTTACAAGATATTGTCACAACCCGAGGGGTTGCTACCCTTTATCAAGTAATTTTCTTCCCAGTGTCAAACGCAGTTTTTATGGATTAGCTCCTCAGTACTCCCTGTGTCACACGCAGTTTTACAAGATATTGTCACAACCCGAGGGGTTGCTACCCTTTATCAAGTAATTTTCTTCCCAGTGTCAAACGCAGTTCTTCCTGCACAAGCTAAAATCCACAAGTTAGGAGGAGAGGGGGAGCTCAGTATTGACTGCTCAGGACCCACTGCTCAGCACTCACTGCCAGTCCCAGGCTAACCCTGGGGGACCCATACAGTTCAACAGTATACACGTTTTGCTCAGTATTAATACTAACCCAAGTATTAGATCCCTTATAGGGTTTCACTGTGCTCAGTGCTCACTGCCTGTACAATTGCATAGTACTTTTTTCATAGTACTTTCTGGCTAAGTTCTCACTGCTCAATACTGCCTGTCAGTACTTACTGCTTGGTACTCACGTTGGTTCTTTAGGCCTCTGGTCCATGGCCCCAGGCCTAAAAAACACTGTGGCTCTGGTGATCTCCTCAGTGGTCCTAATTCTTATCTCTCATTTCTGGTTGATAGTTTGGTCTGTACCAAAGCCCAGGTTTCTTCTGGTTTTTAGTTTCCCTGTCATCTGCTTGTTCCTAGCTGGCTCACCTTGGCGACGTTTCAGACGGATTGTCCTTCATCAGGCTGTGTTACTTCTAATCTGTGTGCTGTTCGAACCTCTGTTCTTATGCACTGAGAGGTGGGCGTGGCTTTTTTCCACTTGGCCTATCAGTGTGTTGGTGGGAGTGGCTAGTTTGGCCTTTTGTCCAATTAGGTTTCTAGGGGAGTGGTCTCATTTCTTCATTATTGCCGTGTGTTCCTAGAGAGCACATGGCTGCTGTTTTTACTCTCTCTCTTGTGAGATTTTTGTTAGACTTTCTCTCAAATTGTGAGGTACTAGCTGGTTAGGGTAGGGTTAGAAAGACTTCAGTAAATCGCTTCCGGTAAGGGTGTCCTTACTTCAGAAAGCAGGTTTAAGGAATTAATGCATTCACCATCTTGATTTGAAAAAAAGTCTGTTTAGAGTAATTTTGCCTTTATTCAGCAAAGTTTTTTCTAAAGTGGTCTTTTGATTGTTCTGTGTTCCTAAATCCCTTTGTAGGGTTGAGAGGGCTTTTTTTGGAGAATCCTCTCATCCCTTTGGAGTTTACCTATTTATAGGGGGGTACTTTTTCAAGTACCCCCTCCCCTGTGGGTGTGAGGTTCCTAATCACAGGACGGGATTTTTTTGGAGTACTCTTTCACCTCTGGGTGTGAAGTGCCCTGATTACAGGACTGGACCTTGAAGTCCCATAATACCTCTGTGTGTGCATATCCTGTTAAAGGAATAGGCCTTAAGGTGCCCTCTTATCTCTGGGTGTGAGGTTCTTTGTTCTCTTTATTCTTTGAAGAGGTTTTTTGACCTCTCACCTACTAATTTTAGTGATTACCCCCCTTGGTTTTACCAAGTAATCACCCTCACTGAATTTACATTCCAGATCACCCTTAACCAAGATTAGGGTTAGGGTATAGGTCTTAAACACAAGAGTCTCCACTGACTTTACATTCATAATCACCCTCTATTGTGGTTATGGTTAGGGTGAAGGTTTAGCTATTCTTTCCTATTTTAACTGGCTAAGTTTTAGGCTTTTAAAAGCTCTAATCCAAACGCCAGGAAGGGAGGTGGTGTTACTTACTGTGCTCTGCACTCACTGCTCAATATTCATGGCTATGGACTAGCTCCTCAGTACTCCCTGTGTCACACGCAGTTTTACAAGATATTGTCACAACCCGAGGGGTTGCTACCCTTTATCAAGTAATTTTCTTCCCAGTGTCAAACGCAGTTCTTCCTGCACAAGCTAAAATCCACAAGTTAGGAGGAGAGGGGGAGGCTATGGACTAGCTCCTTAGTACTCCCTGTGTCACACACAGTTTTACAAGATATTGTCACAACCCGAGGGGTTGCTACCCTTTATCAAGTAATTTTCTTCCCAGTGTCAAACGCAGTTTATGGACTAGCTCCTCAGTACTCCCTGTGTCACACGCAGTTTTACAAGATATTGTCACAACCCGAGGGGTTGCTACCCTTTATCAAGTAATTTTCTTCCCAGTGTCAAACGCAGTTTTTATGGATTAGCTCCTCAGTACTCCCTGTGTCACACGCAGTTTTACAAGATATTGTCACAACCCGAGGGGTTGCTACCCTTTATCAAGTAATTTTCTTCCCAGTGTCAAACGCAGTTCTTCCTGCACAAGCTAAAATCCACAAGTTAGGAGGAGAGGGGGAGCTCAGTATTGACTGCTCAGGACCCACTGCTCAGCACTCACTGCCAGTCCCAGGCTAACCCTGGGGGACCCATACAGTTCAACAGTATACACGTTTTGCTCAGTATTAATACTAACCCAAGTATTAGATCCCTTATAGGGTTTCACTGTGCTCAGTGCTCACTGCCTGTACAATTGCATAGTACTTTTTTCATAGTACTTTCTGGCTAAGTTCTCACTGCTCAATACTGCCTGTCAGTACTTACTGCTTGGTACTCACGTTGGTTCTTTAGGCCTCTGGTCCATGGCCCCAGGCCTAAAAAACACTGTGGCTCTGGTGATCTCCTCAGTGGTCCTAATTCTTATCTCTCATTTCTGGTTGATAGTTTGGTCTGTACCAAAGCCCAGGTTTCTTCTGGTTTTTAGTTTCCCTGTCATCTGCTTGTTCCTAGCTGGCTCACCTTGGCGACGTTTCAGACGGATTGTCCTTCATCAGGCTGTGTTACTTCTAATCTGTGTGCTGTTCGAACCTCTGTTCTTATGCACTGAGAGGTGGGCGTGGCTTTTTTCCACTTGGCCTATCAGTGTGTTGGTGGGAGTGGCTAGTTTGGCCTTTTGTCCAATTAGGTTTCTAGGGGAGTGGTCTCATTTCTTCATTATTGCCGTGTGTTCCTAGAGAGCACATGGCTGCTGTTTTTACTCTCTCTCTTGTGAGATTTTTGTTAGACTTTCTCTCAAATTGTGAGGTACTAGCTGGTTAGGGTAGGGTTAGAAAGACTTCAGTAAATCGCTTCCGGTAAGGGTGTCCTTACTTCAGAAAGCAGGTTTAAGGAATTAATGCATTCACCATCTTGATTTGAAAAAAAGTCTGTTTAGAGTAATTTTGCCTTTATTCAGCAAAGTTTTTTCTAAAGTGGTCTTTTGATTGTTCTGTGTTCCTAAATCCCTTTGTAGGGTTGAGAGGGCTTTTTTTGGAGAATCCTCTCATCCCTTTGGAGTTTACCTATTTATAGGGGGGTACTTTTTCAAGTACCCCCTCCCCTGTGGGTGTGAGGTTCCTAATCACAGGACGGGATTTTTTTGGAGTACTCTTTCACCTCTGGGTGTGAAGTGCCCTGATTACAGGACTGGACCTTGAAGTCCCATAATACCTCTGTGTGTGCATATCCTGTTAAAGGAATAGGCCTTAAGGTGCCCTCTTATCTCTGGGTGTGAGGTTCTTTGTTCTCTTTATTCTTTGAAGAGGTTTTTTGACCTCTCACCTACTAATTTTAGTGATTACCCCCCTTGGTTTTACCAAGTAATCACCCTCACTGAATTTACATTCCAGATCACCCTTAACCAAGATTAGGGTTAGGGTATAGGTCTTAAACACAAGAGTCTCCACTGACTTTACATTCATAATCACCCTCTATTGTGGTTATGGTTAGGGTGAAGGTTTAGCTATTCTTTCCTATTTTAACTGGCTAAGTTTTAGGCTTTTAAAAGCTCTAATCCAAACGCCAGGAAGGGAGGTGGTGTTACTTACTGTGCTCTGCACTCACTGCTCAATATTCATGGCTATGGACTAGCTCCTCAGTACTCCCTGTGTCACACGCAGTTTTACAAGATATTGTCACAACCCGAGGGGTTGCTACCCTTTATCAAGTAATTTTCTTCCCAGTGTCAAACGCAGTTCTTCCTGCACAAGCTAAAATCCACAAGTTAGGAGGAGAGGGGGAGGCTATGGACTAGCTCCTTAGTACTCCCTGTGTCACACACAGTTTTACAAGATATTGTCACAACCCGAGGGGTTGCTACCCTTTATCAAGTAATTTTCTTCCCAGTGTCAAACGCAGTTTATGGACTAGCTCCTCAGTACTCCCTGTGTCACACGCAGTTTTACAAGATATTGTCACAACCCGAGGGGTTGCTACCCTTTATCAAGTAATTTTCTTCCCAGTGTCAAACGCAGTTTTTATGGATTAGCTCCTCAGTACTCCCTGTGTCACACGCAGTTTTACAAGATATTGTCACAACCCGAGGGGTTGCTACCCTTTATCAAGTAATTTTCTTCCCAGTGTCAAACGCAGTTCTTCCTGCACAAGCTAAAATCCACAAGTTAGGAGGAGAGGGGGAGCTCAGTATTGACTGCTCAGGACCCACTGCTCAGCACTCACTGCCAGTCCCAGGCTAACCCTGGGGGACCCATACAGTTCAACAGTATACACGTTTTGCTCAGTATTAATACTAACCCAAGTATTAGATCCCTTATAGGGTTTCACTGTGCTCAGTGCTCACTGCCTGTACAATTGCATAGTACTTTTTTCATAGTACTTTCTGGCTAAGTTCTCACTGCTCAATACTGCCTGTCAGTACTTACTGCTTGGTACTCACGTTGGTTCTTTAGGCCTCTGGTCCATGGCCCCAGGCCTAAAAAACACTGTGGCTCTGGTGATCTCCTCAGTGGTCCTAATTCTTATCTCTCATTTCTGGTTGATAGTTTGGTCTGTACCAAAGCCCAGGTTTCTTCTGGTTTTTAGTTTCCCTGTCATCTGCTTGTTCCTAGCTGGCTCACCTTGGCGACGTTTCAGACGGATTGTCCTTCATCAGGCTGTGTTACTTCTAATCTGTGTGCTGTTCGAACCTCTGTTCTTATGCACTGAGAGGTGGGCGTGGCTTTTTTCCACTTGGCCTATCAGTGTGTTGGTGGGAGTGGCTAGTTTGGCCTTTTGTCCAATTAGGTTTCTAGGGGAGTGGTCTCATTTCTTCATTATTGCCGTGTGTTCCTAGAGAGCACATGGCTGCTGTTTTTACTCTCTCTCTTGTGAGATTTTTGTTAGACTTTCTCTCAAATTGTGAGGTACTAGCTGGTTAGGGTAGGGTTAGAAAGACTTCAGTAAATCGCTTCCGGTAAGGGTGTCCTTACTTCAGAAAGCAGGTTTAAGGAATTAATGCATTCACCATCTTGATTTGAAAAAAAGTCTGTTTAGAGTAATTTTGCCTTTATTCAGCAAAGTTTTTTCTAAAGTGGTCTTTTGATTGTTCTGTGTTCCTAAATCCCTTTGTAGGGTTGAGAGGGCTTTTTTTGGAGAATCCTCTCATCCCTTTGGAGTTTACCTATTTATAGGGGGGTACTTTTTCAAGTACCCCCTCCCCTGTGGGTGTGAGGTTCCTAATCACAGGACGGGATTTTTTTGGAGTACTCTTTCACCTCTGGGTGTGAAGTGCCCTGATTACAGGACTGGACCTTGAAGTCCCATAATACCTCTGTGTGTGCATATCCTGTTAAAGGAATAGGCCTTAAGGTGCCCTCTTATCTCTGGGTGTGAGGTTCTTTGTTCTCTTTATTCTTTGAAGAGGTTTTTTGACCTCTCACCTACTAATTTTAGTGATTACCCCCCTTGGTTTTACCAAGTAATCACCCTCACTGAATTTACATTCCAGATCACCCTTAACCAAGATTAGGGTTAGGGTATAGGTCTTAAACACAAGAGTCTCCACTGACTTTACATTCATAATCACCCTCTATTGTGGTTATGGTTAGGGTGAAGGTTTAGCTATTCTTTCCTATTTTAACTGGCTAAGTTTTAGGCTTTTAAAAGCTCTAATCCAAACGCCAGGAAGGGAGGTGGTGTTACTTACTGTGCTCTGCACTCACTGCTCAATATTCATGGCTATGGACTAGCTCCTCAGTACTCCCTGTGTCACACGCAGTTTTACAAGATATTGTCACAACCCGAGGGGTTGCTACCCTTTATCAAGTAATTTTCTTCCCAGTGTCAAACGCAGTTCTTCCTGCACAAGCTAAAATCCACAAGTTAGGAGGAGAGGGGGAGGCTATGGACTAGCTCCTTAGTACTCCCTGTGTCACACACAGTTTTACAAGATATTGTCACAACCCGAGGGGTTGCTACCCTTTATCAAGTAATTTTCTTCCCAGTGTCAAACGCAGTTTATGGACTAGCTCCTCAGTACTCCCTGTGTCACACGCAGTTTTACAAGATATTGTCACAACCCGAGGGGTTGCTACCCTTTATCAAGTAATTTTCTTCCCAGTGTCAAACGCAGTTTTTATGGATTAGCTCCTCAGTACTCCCTGTGTCACACGCAGTTTTACAAGATATTGTCACAACCCGAGGGGTTGCTACCCTTTATCAAGTAATTTTCTTCCCAGTGTCAAACGCAGTTCTTCCTGCACAAGCTAAAATCCACAAGTTAGGAGGAGAGGGGGAGCTCAGTATTGACTGCTCAGGACCCACTGCTCAGCACTCACTGCCAGTCCCAGGCTAACCCTGGGGGACCCATACAGTTCAACAGTATACACGTTTTGCTCAGTATTAATACTAACCCAAGTATTAGATCCCTTATAGGGTTTCACTGTGCTCAGTGCTCACTGCCTGTACAATTGCATAGTACTTTTTTCATAGTACTTTCTGGCTAAGTTCTCACTGCTCAATACTGCCTGTCAGTACTTACTGCTTGGTACTCACGTTGGTTCTTTAGGCCTCTGGTCCATGGCCCCAGGCCTAAAAAACACTGTGGCTCTGGTGATCTCCTCAGTGGTCCTAATTCTTATCTCTCATTTCTGGTTGATAGTTTGGTCTGTACCAAAGCCCAGGTTTCTTCTGGTTTTTAGTTTCCCTGTCATCTGCTTGTTCCTAGCTGGCTCACCTTGGCGACGTTTCAGACGGATTGTCCTTCATCAGGCTGTGTTACTTCTAATCTGTGTGCTGTTCGAACCTCTGTTCTTATGCACTGAGAGGTGGGCGTGGCTTTTTTCCACTTGGCCTATCAGTGTGTTGGTGGGAGTGGCTAGTTTGGCCTTTTGTCCAATTAGGTTTCTAGGGGAGTGGTCTCATTTCTTCATTATTGCCGTGTGTTCCTAGAGAGCACATGGCTGCTGTTTTTACTCTCTCTCTTGTGAGATTTTTGTTAGACTTTCTCTCAAATTGTGAGGTACTAGCTGGTTAGGGTAGGGTTAGAAAGACTTCAGTAAATCGCTTCCGGTAAGGGTGTCCTTACTTCAGAAAGCAGGTTTAAGGAATTAATGCATTCACCATCTTGATTTGAAAAAAAGTCTGTTTAGAGTAATTTTGCCTTTATTCAGCAAAGTTTTTTCTAAAGTGGTCTTTTGATTGTTCTGTGTTCCTAAATCCCTTTGTAGGGTTGAGAGGGCTTTTTTTGGAGAATCCTCTCATCCCTTTGGAGTTTACCTATTTATAGGGGGGTACTTTTTCAAGTACCCCCTCCCCTGTGGGTGTGAGGTTCCTAATCACAGGACGGGATTTTTTTGGAGTACTCTTTCACCTCTGGGTGTGAAGTGCCCTGATTACAGGACTGGACCTTGAAGTCCCATAATACCTCTGTGTGTGCATATCCTGTTAAAGGAATAGGCCTTAAGGTGCCCTCTTATCTCTGGGTGTGAGGTTCTTTGTTCTCTTTATTCTTTGAAGAGGTTTTTTGACCTCTCACCTACTAATTTTAGTGATTACCCCCCTTGGTTTTACCAAGTAATCACCCTCACTGAATTTACATTCCAGATCACCCTTAACCAAGATTAGGGTTAGGGTATAGGTCTTAAACACAAGAGTCTCCACTGACTTTACATTCATAATCACCCTCTATTGTGGTTATGGTTAGGGTGAAGGTTTAGCTATTCTTTCCTATTTTAACTGGCTAAGTTTTAGGCTTTTAAAAGCTCTAATCCAAACGCCAGGAAGGGAGGTGGTGTTACTTACTGTGCTCTGCACTCACTGCTCAATATTCATGGCTATGGACTAGCTCCTCAGTACTCCCTGTGTCACACGCAGTTTTACAAGATATTGTCACAACCCGAGGGGTTGCTACCCTTTATCAAGTAATTTTCTTCCCAGTGTCAAACGCAGTTCTTCCTGCACAAGCTAAAATCCACAAGTTAGGAGGAGAGGGGGAGGCTATGGACTAGCTCCTTAGTACTCCCTGTGTCACACACAGTTTTACAAGATATTGTCACAACCCGAGGGGTTGCTACCCTTTATCAAGTAATTTTCTTCCCAGTGTCAAACGCAGTTTATGGACTAGCTCCTCAGTACTCCCTGTGTCACACGCAGTTTTACAAGATATTGTCACAACCCGAGGGGTTGCTACCCTTTATCAAGTAATTTTCTTCCCAGTGTCAAACGCAGTTTTTATGGATTAGCTCCTCAGTACTCCCTGTGTCACACGCAGTTTTACAAGATATTGTCACAACCCGAGGGGTTGCTACCCTTTATCAAGTAATTTTCTTCCCAGTGTCAAACGCAGTTCTTCCTGCACAAGCTAAAATCCACAAGTTAGGAGGAGAGGGGGAGCTCAGTATTGACTGCTCAGGACCCACTGCTCAGCACTCACTGCCAGTCCCAGGCTAACCCTGGGGGACCCATACAGTTCAACAGTATACACGTTTTGCTCAGTATTAATACTAACCCAAGTATTAGATCCCTTATAGGGTTTCACTGTGCTCAGTGCTCACTGCCTGTACAATTGCATAGTACTTTTTTCATAGTACTTTCTGGCTAAGTTCTCACTGCTCAATACTGCCTGTCAGTACTTACTGCTTGGTACTCACGTTGGTTCTTTAGGCCTCTGGTCCATGGCCCCAGGCCTAAAAAACACTGTGGCTCTGGTGATCTCCTCAGTGGTCCTAATTCTTATCTCTCATTTCTGGTTGATAGTTTGGTCTGTACCAAAGCCCAGGTTTCTTCTGGTTTTTAGTTTCCCTGTCATCTGCTTGTTCCTAGCTGGCTCACCTTGGCGACGTTTCAGACGGATTGTCCTTCATCAGGCTGTGTTACTTCTAATCTGTGTGCTGTTCGAACCTCTGTTCTTATGCACTGAGAGGTGGGCGTGGCTTTTTTCCACTTGGCCTATCAGTGTGTTGGTGGGAGTGGCTAGTTTGGCCTTTTGTCCAATTAGGTTTCTAGGGGAGTGGTCTCATTTCTTCATTATTGCCGTGTGTTCCTAGAGAGCACATGGCTGCTGTTTTTACTCTCTCTCTTGTGAGATTTTTGTTAGACTTTCTCTCAAATTGTGAGGTACTAGCTGGTTAGGGTAGGGTTAGAAAGACTTCAGTAAATCGCTTCCGGTAAGGGTGTCCTTACTTCAGAAAGCAGGTTTAAGGAATTAATGCATTCACCATCTTGATTTGAAAAAAAGTCTGTTTAGAGTAATTTTGCCTTTATTCAGCAAAGTTTTTTCTAAAGTGGTCTTTTGATTGTTCTGTGTTCCTAAATCCCTTTGTAGGGTTGAGAGGGCTTTTTTTGGAGAATCCTCTCATCCCTTTGGAGTTTACCTATTTATAGGGGGGTACTTTTTCAAGTACCCCCTCCCCTGTGGGTGTGAGGTTCCTAATCACAGGACGGGATTTTTTTGGAGTACTCTTTCACCTCTGGGTGTGAAGTGCCCTGATTACAGGACTGGACCTTGAAGTCCCATAATACCTCTGTGTGTGCATATCCTGTTAAAGGAATAGGCCTTAAGGTGCCCTCTTATCTCTGGGTGTGAGGTTCTTTGTTCTCTTTATTCTTTGAAGAGGTTTTTTGACCTCTCACCTACTAATTTTAGTGATTACCCCCCTTGGTTTTACCAAGTAATCACCCTCACTGAATTTACATTCCAGATCACCCTTAACCAAGATTAGGGTTAGGGTATAGGTCTTAAACACAAGAGTCTCCACTGACTTTACATTCATAATCACCCTCTATTGTGGTTATGGTTAGGGTGAAGGTTTAGCTATTCTTTCCTATTTTAACTGGCTAAGTTTTAGGCTTTTAAAAGCTCTAATCCAAACGCCAGGAAGGGAGGTGGTGTTACTTACTGTGCTCTGCACTCACTGCTCAATATTCATGGCTATGGACTAGCTCCTCAGTACTCCCTGTGTCACACGCAGTTTTACAAGATATTGTCACAACCCGAGGGGTTGCTACCCTTTATCAAGTAATTTTCTTCCCAGTGTCAAACGCAGTTCTTCCTGCACAAGCTAAAATCCACAAGTTAGGAGGAGAGGGGGAGGCTATGGACTAGCTCCTTAGTACTCCCTGTGTCACACACAGTTTTACAAGATATTGTCACAACCCGAGGGGTTGCTACCCTTTATCAAGTAATTTTCTTCCCAGTGTCAAACGCAGTTTATGGACTAGCTCCTCAGTACTCCCTGTGTCACACGCAGTTTTACAAGATATTGTCACAACCCGAGGGGTTGCTACCCTTTATCAAGTAATTTTCTTCCCAGTGTCAAACGCAGTTTTTATGGATTAGCTCCTCAGTACTCCCTGTGTCACACGCAGTTTTACAAGATATTGTCACAACCCGAGGGGTTGCTACCCTTTATCAAGTAATTTTCTTCCCAGTGTCAAACGCAGTTCTTCCTGCACAAGCTAAAATCCACAAGTTAGGAGGAGAGGGGGAGCTCAGTATTGACTGCTCAGGACCCACTGCTCAGCACTCACTGCCAGTCCCAGGCTAACCCTGGGGGACCCATACAGTTCAACAGTATACACGTTTTGCTCAGTATTAATACTAACCCAAGTATTAGATCCCTTATAGGGTTTCACTGTGCTCAGTGCTCACTGCCTGTACAATTGCATAGTACTTTTTTCATAG
This sequence comes from Gymnoscopelus braueri, assembly GCF_963280865.1. Classification (NCBI taxonomy): domain Eukaryota; kingdom Metazoa; phylum Chordata; class Actinopteri; order Myctophiformes; family Myctophidae; genus Gymnoscopelus; species Gymnoscopelus braueri. The sequence continues at coordinate 4,777,817 of NC_137619.1, read as the reverse complement.
TACTTTCTGGCTAAGTTCTCACTGCTCAATACTGCCTGTCAGTACTTACTGCTTGGTACTCACGTTGGTTCTTTAGGCCTCTGGTCCATGGCCCCAGGCCTAAAAAACACTGTGGCTCTGGTGATCTCCTCAGTGGTCCTAATTCTTATCTCTCATTTCTGGTTGATAGTTTGGTCTGTACCAAAGCCCAGGTTTCTTCTGGTTTTTAGTTTCCCTGTCATCTGCTTGTTCCTAGCTGGCTCACCTTGGCGACGTTTCAGACGGATTGTCCTTCATCAGGCTGTGTTACTTCTAATCTGTGTGCTGTTCGAACCTCTGTTCTTATGCACTGAGAGGTGGGCGTGGCTTTTTTCCACTTGGCCTATCAGTGTGTTGGTGGGAGTGGCTAGTTTGGCCTTTTGTCCAATTAGGTTTCTAGGGGAGTGGTCTCATTTCTTCATTATTGCCGTGTGTTCCTAGAGAGCACATGGCTGCTGTTTTTACTCTCTCTAGGTTAGGGTTAGGGTTAGACAATGACAATGACAATATAAACGCATGTTTTCTCATGACAATATAAACGCATGTTTTGTCATGACAATATAAACGCATGTTTTGTCATGACAATATAAACGCATGTTTTCTCATGACAATATAAACGCATGTTTTCTCATGACAATATAAACGCAAGTTTTGTCATGACAATATAAACGCATGTTTTCTCATGACAATATAAACGCATGTTTTCTCATGACAATATAAACGCAAGTTTTCTCATGCCAATGAAGCTCATTTAACTGAAAATACAACAGAGAGAGAGAGAGGTGGGGGGGGGGGGGACACAGGGACAGTCAAGCAGGGGACACGGGGGGGGGGGGGGGGGGGACGGACACGGGACACAGCGGACACCTTCAAAGTGATGTTGAACTTTGGCAGAAGCTTGGGTTTTTATAGATATCATTCTAAGATGGTTGAGGTTCTTGCATGATCACCGCAGTATAGCCTTCGACAGGAGAAGTCAAACTCTTCTGTAATGCCAGTGGTGAACAAAAAAAAAGAAGTGTTTAACTTAAGTCAAAGTACATGCAGTCATACAGTCGTCACATCAGAAAGAGAAAAGATGAGTCAATTCAAATATTTCCTCTGGTTTAACGATCTGGAGATTTCTCCTGTGTTGGTCACTGTAATACCATTTACATCCAGTAGGAAGCAGTCAGACATCTGTCTCTCAGCCTGCAGTTAAAGCTGCTATAGTGTCCTCTCTGCACTGGCTGCCTGTTAAATACACATGTCAACCTCACATCCCTATTTTGGGCATGCCATTATTCTCCAAAATTGTCCAAGATTTTGAAGAGGTTTGAAAATAGCAGCTCTACCCAGCTAAATGATTGATACTACAGGAACCAAATGGACCCTTACCAGTCTGTGACTTTGAGAGAGAGTCCATTGGTCCCATTTGTACAGGTGCTGGGAGTCAAACTAACACTGGAAAAAGGTTTAGGTTTGAACCTAAACAATATCACTCAGAAACACAAAATGACTATAAAATCAAGATTTAATTAAAAGCTACAGTTAGACAGGCAGGTATTGTACATTTAAAAATATCACGTTATGTCATATATTATTCTATGTAGCATAAAACTCTTTCTCTTCACCTTAACATTTCATACATAGTCAGCATCTGTACAAAAATACAATAAATCTCTTTCTCTGCACGTTGCGAGTGAATGTCTAAGCGTGTGTGTGTGTGTGTGTGTGTGTGTGTGTGTGTGTGTGTGTGTGTGTGTGTGTGTGTGTGTGTGTGTGTGTGTGAGCGGATGTGTGCGCGTGCATGTGTACAGTGTGGACTTTTGAATTCGATTTTCAAAATTTTGATTTGTAATATTCAAAGGAATAATCAAATGTTATGGAATATTCGTTGACAGTGTGTGTGTGTGTGTGTGTGTGTGTGTGTGTGTGTGTGTGTGTGCGCGTGTGAGTGTGTGTGTACGTACGTGCATGTGTACACAGTGTGGACTTTTGAATTTGATTTTCAAAATTTCTATTTTTATTAATTTATGTTCAAAGGAATAATCGAATATTATGGAATATTCGTTGACAGCCTTAGTGTGTGTGTGTGTGTGTGTGTGCACTCACATGAGTATCTGTGTGTGTTTACTATACTTGTGTACGTGTCTGTGTGTACTGTACTGTGTGTGCGCGCGCGTGTGTGTGTGTGTGTGTCGCTCCTTGCAGGCGTTGCTTCCTTCATCCAAAGTCGATGCGAGGTCGATATTCCAGAACCATGGGGTAGCTCTGCAACACATCAAACCACTTTCATTAAAACACTTTACATTAATCACTTTTTAACTCATTCACTGCCACGCACGTAATTAACGTAATTCACGTCTAAAATCCAACTCTGCCACGGACGTAAAGAACATTAGATTTTTGGAGGTATCAAAAAGGTCTTAAAGTAATACAATGCAGGTCCACAAATAACGATTTTTAGCAACCTCTGCTGGTCACTACCATCACTGCATGATATAGCGTTGTCCTGCATTACCCAGAATTCCATTTGTTTTTACCGGAAGACGGGAAGCGTTTCAAAAAGCGTTCTTTTAATTGTTTTATATTATCTGCGGATCGTTTCTCTTAGCCAGTGGAGCCTTAGTTACCGTGAGCTGTGTTTTCTTTTGCTGTTGTATTTCCATCTTCAAATCCTATAAAATGTCTTAAAAACAGCGTGAGATTCCTTTTTGTTATTCGCGCGGTAGTTCCTGGCCAAACAGGAAACCGGTGTGGTAGTTCCTGGCCAAACAGGAAACCGGTGCATTTCCGTTTCCGGCCAGATGACGTCATTTTCGCGGGAAACACGTCCCCGTCCACTTTCAATAGAAAATGTATTTATAAAAGGCTTTCGGGGGTGAAATTCATGCAGTGGGCGTTGTGAAACATTTGCCACTCACAAAAGATATACAATTTAACTTTAGTTTTTTGGAAAAAGTTACCTAGTATAACTTTAAACGTCCTTCAATTGTCACTTCACTGTCATCTGGGGACCCCCCCCCCCCCCTCCTCCAAAATCATGTAGGGACCCCCCCTGGGGTCCCCAACCTACATGTTGAGAACCTACTGGACCGAGGTGAATGGTGACGTCACCCATCAGCTTCTACAGACACCGTTTTGTACCGACGACACACCCCACAGCATTGTGGGTCACTGGGCTAATTGCCAACAGCTGTGTGTGTGTGTGTGTGTGTGTGTGTGCGCGTGTGCCCACCTGTTGGGTGATTACTGACGATGACTACATGCATTAACCCATTCAATCCGGGGAACGCATCTGTGTGTCATTTTAGATTTCTTTGGGCTATTCAAAAAATAGCAGATCTACAAGCTCATAGCGCGGCACAGAGTGCCGCGCTTTGAGCTTTGAGCTTGTCTGCTATTTTTGAAAAATCGTGAAAATGTGTGCAAATCTTTGAAAATATATATATTTTTTAAATCGAATATTTGTAACTCTAATCTTTGCTTCTGGAGGTCCCTGGAACAACATATTTTACAAGCATTCGTTTAAAAAATATACATATATTTAAAGATTTGCACTAATTTTCACGATTAAAAAAAAAAAATAGCAGATCTACAAGCTCGTAGCGCGGCACCAAGTGCCGCGCTATGAGCTTTTTGAATAGCCCAAATAAATCTTAAAAGGACACCGACGCGTTCCCCGTATCGAAAGGGTTAAGCTAGCTCACGTGTGTGACCGCCATACATAGAAGACATCTGTTCCTATCTGAGGAAACCTTAGCTTCTAAGACCATCTAAGACCAGCTATATATGTATACAGTAGAGTGTGTGTGTGTGTGTGTGTGTGTGTGTGTGTGTGTGTGTGTGTGTGTGCTCTAACCCTATTTAGATACGGTTTATATTTTTACCCGCTGATCTCACCGGTAGCCCGTTTGGCTAGCGGCATCCTGAGCAGCTAGCAGCTGCTACATGATGCTAATTTATCAATCTACTGTATCAGGCCGTCACCGTATCTAGTGACCTGCTGCAACCACACTGCTGTTCTGTTTCATTCCTTATGCAGCCTGTGTGTGTGTCCTGGTATATATTCTGTTAACCCATTACGAAGACCGGGAACGCATCTGTGTCATTTCAAGATTTCTTTGGCGTATTCCAAAAAATAGCAGATATACAAGCTCATAGGCTTGTAGATCTGCTATTTTTGAAAAATCGTGACAATGTGTTAAAATCTTTGGGGCTGGGACTCGATAAAAAAAAAAAAAACGAATTAATTAGAGGCTTTGTAATTAATTAATCATAATTAATCGCATTTTAATCGCATATCAATATTTGACCTGAGAACAGTGAAAAGCAATGTTTTCAAATGGATTTTGGCATACGTCTTTAAGTACATGTACTCAAGAACTGTACTTAAGTACAATTTTGACTCGAGTATTTCCAATTTCTAATTACTTTTTCTTCTACTCCACTACATCTCAGAGGCAAATACACTACAATTATTTGAAAACTTTAGTTACTAGTTACTCTGTAGATTATTATTACAAAACATACAGTAACCACTTAAGCCCTATCCTATGCAACCCGGAAATGAATGCTATTGGTTGGGCGGCTTGTCAATCAAGAGCGGGCGGGGGTGGGGAATGAATGCTATTGGTTGCGTAGCTTGTCAATCAAATCATCACAAGGTGGCCACACCCTTCCTACAGCATAGGAAGGGTCTCTACTTTATCATCAATTCTAAAATAAATGGGACCATAATTTAGGGGTGATGCAAAAAACGCATATCATGGTGATTGAAAGAAGACTTTCAACTAGCGACTGGAAGCATATCGTATTCATGACAATATTTATTAAAGGTATATTTTACTTTAAAAAAAAAAGTGGGTCATTTCATCGTCTACTCAGGCTTTTGGGAGCATCCCGGACAGTTTTTAAAGAGGTACTGCCATGGTTTTAAACTTTTTCTGTCTTTCCTGTGTCTATAAGGTTGATAGAACTTCATTAAGCCCCCTGGTGGTGTTTTTATGGTGTTTTATGTCTGCTCTGACTATTTTGAGTTTCTACCTGGAGGCTGAAACCTTGAGGGTCATAACGTGCCAATAGAAAAACAGCGCTTTAATGACGCAGATAAATATACCCTCCCCCTCATTATCATAACCCAACAGGTGTGGGCATGAGGAGGAGGAGGGACTAGGACAGGAGGCGGAGGGACTGATTCAGGTGGGAGGTGCTGAGGTGAGAACCAGGTATACTTAATGAACTGGAGGCGTGTCCACATAAAAACATAATTTGAACACTTTCTGTACACTTTTTTGAAAAAAATCTTCCTCCTAGTATAACCATAATACCTGATGATCATGTTTTAGGGGGGGGGGGGGATCACGGAAATCACGGCACCCCGTCTTTAAGTTTCTTGATTCAGTATTTAGATATTTGATATTCATTTTATCTGAAACGCCCCCTTCCTATACAAACCCATTGACTCCATTTCAACCATGATAGATTCATTGAAAACACACGTCCTTGGTTCTGGTGACTGATAATGTCCTTCTAATGTGTTCTTTTCTATATTTTGGGGGGGAAATAAATAAATTAAATTAAATAAATGAAAACGTAATTGAAACATGTACGTAAACACTTAACCATCCATTAGTTAAAGGCTCTGTTATGTTACAAATGCCACTTTCAAACTATTTTACATGTTTCCCCACAGATATAGGGCTTAAGTAGTTAAAATAAAACACACACAAACACACGCAGACACTTACATTGTCACTGTGAAGTCTCCATCGGGTCATATAGATGAACTCCAGGGTGTGATCTCTGCCCATGATCTCTCCATTACACAACACATCCAACTACACACACACACACACACACACACACACACACACACACACACACACACACACACACACACACAAAATCAATGAATCAATAATCCACAGTACTGTTGTGTTTCTGACCTGTCAATCAATCAATCAATCAATCAATCAATCAATCAATCATCCACAGTACCTCATATGAACTTGGCAGTTTAAGCTTGAGGCTGAGGAACTTCTTGATGGTTCCCACGGTAACGCGACTGGAACAACGAATGAAGCGCTTCATCAGGTCCTGATTGGACAAGAAGAAAAGAGAGGTGAGAAAAATGTGTCGCCTAACCTGGACTGGACAAGACACACATTATAACTATTAAAAACAGAGACAGCCAGACAGACAGACAGCCAGACAGACAGACAGACAGGCAGACAGACATACAGTGGTGTTGTCCTGGGCGTTGCAGTGCAGACAGAGAGACAGAGAGACAGACAGACAGACAGACAGACAGACAGACAGGCAGACAGACAGGCAGACAGACATACAGTGGTGTTGTCCTGGGCGTTGCAGTGCAGACAGAGAGAGAGAGAGACAGACAGACAGACAGACAGACAGACAGACAGACAGACAGACAGACAGACATACAGTGGTGTTGTCCTGGGCGTTGCAGTGCAGACAGTCCAGACAGATGGCGATCTGAGGGTCACTCCTGTGGTGGTCTTCATCGCCCTCATCACCATCATCTTCATCACCTGTCCTCAGCCTCACACACCTCACAGTGTCTACACACGCACACACACACACACACACACACACACACACACAGCAGTGTTAATTTCATCGACTAAAACTATGACAAAAAATTTTCATCTTCTACCTTTTTTCATTGACAAACATTTTATAAAAACTAAGCTATGATGACTAAAACTAATACTAAATATACTGACGATTTCGTCAACAAATACAAACTAGACTAAAGTGTTAGTGAGGAACTAGTGGAGAAGAGATCCAGTAGAACTAAAAGACAAGTCATCTTACGCTTGGCTGTGTACGAAAATAGCCGATCTACAAGCTCACAACGTGTCCCAACGTCGCGGCTATTTTAAACACAGCTAAGTATAAATGAGGAATTGTGACGCATCACGGCCCGCCAAAACAAAGGTGAAAAAAGAGAGGGGGACCATGGCCAACGAATATATATATAGTGTTTAAGTCGTTAATTCACCTACCGTAATTTTCGCACTATAAGCCGCACCTGAATATAAGCCGCAGCAGCTAAATTGAATGATTTGTACATATATAAGCCGCACTGGACTATAAGCCGCGGGTGTAAAATCCATAGATTTTTTTAGATTAGGAGGTCCCCTAGTGGCCGTTAGCTGTAAAAATCCATAAATAAGCCGCACCGTTATATAAGCAGCAGGGTTATATAACGGTTATAAATTGGAAAAAAGTCGCTGCTTATAGTCCGAAATTTACGGGTAATTATGTTCATGCAATGTACATCTAAATAAAATGCACGTGTTAAATAAATATTATGGGTTCACCTCTAATACATGGAGGCATGTTGTATTCCATTGTTGAATGGCATATTATTGTAAAGTTGTATCGCAGTGGTTCTCAAACATTTTAAAGAATTGAAAACTCATCCAAACTCGTCGACGGCAGGCTGCGCCTTGGCAGAATTCGACCAGTTAACTCGTCCAATGCAGGCAAAGAGTTAAAATGAGCTTGCTCTGAAAATGCACACGGCAGGCTGCCGTGTTAATATGAGGGTCCTTGACATTAACTCTTTCACTGCCAGACTTATTTATGGCTGCGTGCACCCACTGCCAGCGATTTTTTTGATTTTCTTACCTTTTCAAGTAGTCACAGAGTATTTATCTCCAGTATGATCAATCCCCTGATGGTTGCTAATCACTGAGGGTTTCACTGTGCTTCCGCAAAAAAATAAATTATGTCATGGCGACCTCCCGTTCACTTGTTATATGCCGTTGAAAATAGCATGTCTCGCCAAAAATACATTCTGTAGCAAAACACAGGAGCCGAGATACAGGATTTTTTAGTAATAAGTTAGCCAGGAAATGAATGGAGCAGTACATCTTCGGATGGAGTTATCTCCTGGTTCTTTGTGAGAGAGAAAATTCAAGTCATCCTTGGCAGTGAGGGCGTTATGACGATGTCTCGTCATAAGTCGTCCTTGTCAGTGAATGAGTTAATTGTCTTATAAAAGAGGGCGCTGTTCTCTGTCAACCCGAGTGATCAATTTCACTTTCCGCCTCACCCGGATTTCGGAAATAACGTCATCCGAAGATTTCCGCCTCCGTCCACTTCCTCTTTATTGGTTTCCTGGTAATGCTTTTTCCACTGTATTACGCGAGACATCCTATTTTCAACATGGTCTAAACAAATGAATGGACAGCTCCGGTTATATATGTATTTCTCTAGACAACGAACAGTGATCCACTTTTTGTTTACCAACGGTCTGACAAGCGATCACAATGTTTATAAATGTTCTGTGGCCAGTTGGGGAGGTGGGAAAGAAGTGCATGTTTGACGGTATCATGTTTGACGCAGTATCAAGAGTTCCACCACCAGGTACTGGTGCAGTTTTAATCCGGCTGCTGTCAGGATGCTGAATGAGGCATAAGCCTTGTTCAGCAGCCTGACAGCAGGCAGTGCAAAAACTTTTCTGGCTCTTCCTGAACACACCTGTGGATTATACCAGGGACAATGACTTGGACTTAGCTCCCCCTCGGACACACCTGTGGACTACACCAGGTACAAATGACTTTTTTGTTGCACTCCCTCATGGAGCTACTTGCGGATTATACTAGGGTCAGTCCACCCTAGGTGGACACGCACTGACCTTTTGCACCTTAATCCCATGTATAACGCACTGACCTTTTTTGGTCTTTTTATTGTGCTCTTTTTTTCTCTAAGCACCTTAACGTCCATATGTATATCATGCACAGTATAAGTATAACATGCACAGTATACATACATTGCTGCTATGCTCAGGCACCTTAGTTTTTTATTATCACTTTGTAAATATGTAGATAACTTGTCTGGCCTTCTGTTGCTCTCTTGTTTTGATCTCCTTCCCACTTGCCCCCCACCCCTCTTCTTCTCCCCCCCCCCCTCTTCTTTCTATGGAAATTAACGTTGCGATGGGAACGATGTACAAAAACGAATTTCACCCACTTTTTTACCTTGTAAACCTGTGATGTGACAATAAAACTGATTCTGATTCTGATATGCTGTTTTGAGCCTGCCTGCGACATGGAAAGTTACCTTGCGGGTGACATTTTTCTCCACTGGGGGTCGGCCACAGATCCTGTTTGTCTACACACACACGGTCCTACCATGGATCATACAGGATCAACATTTTCTGTGACCAGTTGAAAAGGTTAAAAAAACACGAAAACGCTGGCAGTGGGTGAGTTTATTAATGCACAATATATACTCTGGCAGTTAATGAGTTAATGATCACTTAATGATTGTGTTGCGGTTTGGAACAAACAGTATATTTTATGTTCCTATTCGTCACTATCAAGTCATTATTCAAGGTTATAAAGAAAAAGTTCCTATGTTTTTGTTTTAATTATATTAACTAGATGTCAGGGCCATCACATCTAGGCCCGATCCGTCCAGACAGCACTGGCCTAGTCACTGCACACACGTCATGCCAAGTCCGGCCCCTCTGGCCTCTCCTCTCCTCTCGGCTCCTCTCCTCTCCTCTCCTCTCCTCTCCTCCCTCCCCGCTTTGCTTTGCGGCCCTAACCTCTAGTCCCAACCTCCCAACCTCGGCCATGTGATAAAGAGGTCAGACTTCCTGTATCTGGTTGCTATGGCAACCTGCCAGATCAGGCTGAGGGTCTGATAGGCGAATCAGAGAATCAATCAAGCCGAGAGTCTGATCACTGATGGAGGTGGGGTGAGGAGCCTAAATCATAGGCTTAGCTCTGATCAACAGTCTGTGGCGGGTCATGGAGGCATGTGGAGTGATCCTGTGCTTGCGAATCCCGGACAAACTTTCAGAGCTTTTGTCAATTATATAGTAGTAAGATAATATGTTATATTATCAGAATCGTAGTAATGTGTGAATTATTTGGGGGCCCACTTGCAATATCCTTAGAGCCCACAGGTGTAGAATCACTGTTCTGGTCTGTTTTTTTCTGTTTTTTCTTCTTCATTTGCTTTTTTTCACGGCTGCCAGTTCCTGATGTTTAGTCAGATTCCCAAGCTCCAGACGTCTTAAAACTAGGACTTTAGTCTATAGGAAGTCCAGGCCACTCGGTGTCATCTACTCTACGATCATCAACATCCACTGGAACATCATTGTTTTATTTTGCATTTTTTCATTCTATTTACTTGTCTTTCTTTTACGTTTTCATCTTTCTGTTGTCATGGCTGCCAGTTCCCACCTGATGTTGTGTGGGAGTCCTGACTGCTCCAAACCGTTCTGAATAACTGCTAGCTTACATAACATCTTCAGACTAGGACTTACATGTAAGATATGTAAGATGAGTCGTGTTCCATAGAGGATGATACGATCTCCCACCATGCAACAGCACATGTTACCCCCGAAATATGGGCCTTTCCCCTTGGGCGCAACATTCCTCCAGGAGATGGTCTTGGGATTACATTTCCACAGATCATTGAACTGTCTTCTCAGACCAAAGTTGGAACCACCATATATATACAAATCTGGGCCTTTCCCCTTGGGCTCAACCTTCTTCCAGGAGAAGGTCTTTGGATTTAATTTCCACAGATCATTGAACCGTTGTTTCAGACCAAAGTTGATGCCACCATATATGTACAGTTCTCCATTGTAGGCAAAGGCTGCATGACCGTGACGATGTTCTGGAAGAAGCTGTGCAGAAGGTGTGTTCAGCCAGCAGTTGGTCTCTGTGTCAAACACTCTGATGTTGTTGTCCTGGTGCCCTCTACCCCCAAATACAAACATCTTTGTCCCGACGATGGTAGCAGAGTGAGATGATGAAACAGGTGCTGGAGTGCCTCTGGTGTTAATTAAAGACCAGACCTTTGTGGTGGTGTCCAACTTGTAGATGTCATTAGTGAGTCCAGTCAGCTGGTTGTATCCTCCATGGATAAACATGACCTTCTCAAAGACACAGGCTGAGTGGCCGGACCTCGCCTCTGGAACAGTTCCAGAAATCTTTGGCTTGAACCATCTGTGGGCGTCGACATCAAATGCATAAATAATATTGTCCCTGTTCCCCTTAATGGTAAACCAGTTGTTGTCATCCACTTCTCTCACACAATTCACTATCCCTCCCCAGATATAGATGATATCTTCTATCAGTACAGCTGTGTGTCTGTAGCGCATGGAGGGAACATCAAGGAAACATTCGCCTCTTCCAGTTGTCACTGGGGGCAACGTCATCCAGCACAAAGTCACTGTGTTGAATACGTGCACATCAATCTGATCCTTGTTGTAGGTCAGCCTGTTTTTGAACCCTCCAAATAAATACACCTTGTCCTCCACTGGCCCAGCAGCACAACCATAGAAGAAGTCTGTCTGTGGTCCTCTTTTCAGAGGCACTGACCAGCACAGCATCTCTATCTCTATATTTCTCTCTTTTCTTCTTTTGTGTATCACTCTGTCCACGTCTGTCTCTTCTCTGTCTCCGTGTGTCTCTCTGTCAACGTCTCTGTATCAGTGTCTCTGTCTTAATAAAATAGCCTCTCAATATTGCTCTTGTTGTCTCTCTAGATGTCTGTAACAGCTTATACAGGCTGACAAAGCTCTGGTCTGATGTCACTCACAACACAAACTGATGTCATGCATGTGTAACAACACTGATTTGTGCAGGTGTTTTTATCTGCACACATTTCTCTCTGAAATTACACTGGATCCACTGAATTCTGATGCTGCTTTCCAATCAAAACATTTCTAAAGCGAACGACAAGATAACCATGATTGATAAATTATGAAACTATGTAATCAATATGATTTAAAAAAAGTTTAACTTATACTCTCAGCTTACGATGGGAAATGTAATGTGCCGGGTTGCTGCTGGGCCAAACTCACTTTGCGACTCCTTCGTGAGAGGAAGTAAGAACTTGGCACTATGCCAAATGAAGGCTTGAATGTTTTGAAAATAAAAAAGATCTTCAAAATGAAAGCAAAACAATTAAAACAACCCCAGTGGCCAGGATGAAATGTTTGCTTTGTACGTTTCTGCAAACAAGAGATTCATTGAGTTTTCACGTTTCTGGATGCAAAAAATATTTACATATCAACATTTCTATATGGCTGCCTATAAATAAAATCTTTCTGTTCTTGTAATAGCTCGTATAAATTATATATTTTATCAAACACCAACATATTATTTTGAGAATGTGTTACAGGTTTGATGCACATATGTTTCTCTTTAGTGAGACTCAGACTGCAGCTCATATAATATCTTTGCTTGTGTTTTTCCGTATTCAACAAGGCAGTCATGTAAACAAACACACAATGTCATCGTACAGCTAAACAGTGACACTAAAGGATGTTTTTGAAAACGTTTGAGGCGAGAAATAGGCAATGCTGTAACATAATATGTTATGCTATATTATGTCACTGCATTGAATATAAATATAATTATGAACGTCTAGATTCATATTTAATCAAAACTTCCTGCCTGGGTTCTGTGAGCCGACCTGTTGCACTGGATGCTCCTGGCATGATATTTCTTTACCATAAACAATTAAATACTTTTATAATCAATGAAATCCTAACCATGGTGTTTTGCCAATTATTTGGGGGCCAACTTCCAATACCCTCACGGCCCACAGGTTCCCTCACTGCCTCACTGCCCACTGTAAGTCAGTGATGACCTACAGTTTTGTGTAGGTCAGTGTGACACGATGTGAGCTTGTAGATCTGCCTATTTTTGCTGCTTGTGTGCGACATTGTGACGAAGTAGGGCATTAATTTACGAAAACACATACAAGTTAAAGTACAGAGACGAGAGATTTCTGCCCGACAGCAACAAACAATTAGTTTGATTAAACAAATAATATCTTTAACACCCCAAAAACATCCAAATCTGATGCACTCGGATGTATTGGCCACGGACCCCAATCTGAAAATATTAAGTGCCAGGGACCCCCCCCCCCCCCCCCCCATACACGATTTGAGTTAAATGAAGCATAGCGTTAGTTCATGCAGGACACGGAAGTCGTGCACGCCAAAGCTGTAACCAGCGGGCAGTCAGCTTTTCTATTCCCCATTCACAGCTCAGCTGGTCATTACGTCACACACTCATACTCCAATCACAGCCCACACATTAGCAACAAGGTTCCTTTAAATACGGTTCGAATTCTCTAGGTCTCTGCTGGTCTTGCTGCTGACCACTTCTGCTAAGCTGCCTCCTCCACCCCAGCCTCCACCTTTTTGATTATAGTCTACAGGCTCAAATACTTGTGATTATTATGTATATCTGATTGTTTAAAGTCTGCATAGGCTAAAATACTGTTGATTATCATGTATATCTGCTAAGTCATCTAATATGTCAATATACTGCTTATTGTTCATATTGTATCCCTATGGGGATTTGTATAAGCTTTCTCTGAATATATGCTTAGCAAGCTGCTTCGACAAAATTCAGTGAATATTCTCCCGAGAGCGGGAGCTTTAATGCCAAGCTTAATTGTTTCCATTTGTGTCAATAAATGGTGAACTGAATCTACTAAGACGAGAGTGTTTCTGATTGAAATATAAATATTCAATTTTTTTCCTTTTTTTTTTTAAATAGCCGATCTACAAGCTCACAACGCGTCACGACGTGACACGTTGTGAGCTTGTAGATCTGCTATTTTCAAATACCCAATACATATAGGTGTTAAAGTGGTTAAACTGATTGTGATGCTATATTAACACATTTTTCTGGGGGTCCCCGTCCGGACCCCACTTTGGGAGGAAGCACTGTTTCAGCACAGGAAGTGTTCCTACCCTGTCCATAGTCTCTGGGCTGCTTCCTCTTCCAGAACTCTACTTCCTGCCGCTCTTCCCCTGGTTCAAACAAAAAAGAGAAGAAGAGTTAAAGAAATACTGGAAGAAAATGTCTTATTTTCTTCTTCTCACCCCGTGAAGCCTTGAATTCATGCAGGTTTTTACCAGGTTACAAAACCTGGTCTACATCTACACTCGCTAGTCCTGACTTTTGCGTCACTTTTTCCTCATTGGCTGGTCCTTTGGCCAATGAGGGCTCAATGTCCTCTCCGAATATGGGATCTAAAGACGACCCACAATACTGTGTTCGGCCACTGTATGTAACTCTATGGTAAGTGGCGCTGTTGCTCAATGTCCTCTCAGAATATGGGATCTAAAAACGTTGCCATGATTAGTGAGAGAAATAAGCAACCATATGGGATCTAAAAACGTTGCCATGTTTAGTGAGAGAAATAAGCAACCTGGTATAATATGACAATATGTCATATCTTGTTTTTGTTTTGTTTGTCACTGGCCGTCTCTCCCTTGGGCAGCCTGAGCGGCAGGCTACAAACACTATAGCCCTATGCTGCACGCGTATTACTTAACTCATTCAGTGCCAGAATTATTTCTGGTTGTGTTGTCCCAGTGCCAGAGCCAAAAATACATTGTAAAAAAAAAAGTGCTTAGGAAGCGAGATACAGCCTTTTTCAGTAAGATGTCAAACAAGAAGTGAATGGAGCAGCAAATCTTCAAATCATGATATCTTGGGTTCTGAACATTAAAATAAATAAATAAAATAAAAATCACATTGGCAGCCTGGGCTTATACAAACGTGACGTCGGTGACGTCAATGGCACTGAATGAGTTGTTAATGGTAACTAGATTCTACCAAGCCCCGCCCTGCCTGCCTTGCGATTGGCTGAATGCAAAAAAAAAACGAGAAAACAATGACTCCGCCCCAAGAGGGTACGGTGGGGGCGTTATCACATTGTAATACAGCCCAAAACCCATTTTTTTAAACTGGTCTAGTGGCATGCTTCGCTGAGCATTGGACTGCCGACCCCAACCCCCTGTGATCAAATCCGGCTGCCGGCACTCTTTTTTCCGACAACCGTGGACAATTTCTTTTTGCCGCTAAAGTATAGAGGCGTGCCACGAGAGGCACCACCGAGCGAGCTAAAGCGAGCAAGTTGCCGTGCCGAACGTTGCTGGAAATCAAACACCAAATGCCTTGATAGGAGCTTTCTCCACTCTGCTATAACAACATGGAACAGCCTTCCCCCTGCAGGTTGTTGGAGACATTACATCAAGTAGTGTTCATGCCTTTGAGAGGCTGAACAAACACCTCCTCAGTATGTGACTGTAATCCCATGAAGCTCAAGGACATTAAATCATCAAACATTACCCTGACTGAGTAGCTGCAGATCAGTGACAGGTTCTTTGAATGTTATTCATAACGCCTGTATCTGTGCATCTGCTTAATAATAATACAAATAAAAACATCAGTGAGTGAGATTCCAGCGTTTCATATAGCCTGAAGGGATGGGACCTTCTGATTGGTTGAGACAACGTTTCAGACTGAAGATTCTAAATAAAATGACCCAGAAAGCCATTTCTCCACGACTTTAAGGCTATTTTCACAATTTGTCATTGATGTTCTATTGTTTTGCTTGATAATAATTGAATTTGAGAGACAGACAGACAGACAGACAGACAGACAGACTCACTTTCTCTGAGGCCTGGAACCAACTTAAAGATGATCTCCTCCAGGGTGTTGTCCAGCCTGTACACACATAACTATTATTATTACTTAGTACTATTGTTGTTATATTGTCATTATTAGTGGTATTGGTTCCATTATTATTTAGTGTTATTGACATGTTCAGACAGAGGGGGAAAAGATGCAGAAAAAAATGTTTAAAAAAAAGACTGACAGACGGACACACAGACAGACAGACAGACAGACAGACAGACAGACCTCAACATCTCCAGAGGGTTGATCTCAGACAGACAGACGTACAGACAGACAGATAGACAGACAGTAGTACAGACAGACAGACGTACAGACAGACAGACGTACAGACAGACAGACGTACAGACAGACAGACAGACAGACAGACAGACAGACAGACAGACAGACAGGCAGACAGACAGGCAGGCAGACAGACGTACCTCAACATCTCCAGAGGGTTGGTCTCAGACAGACAGACAGACAGACAAACAGACACACAGACAGACAGACAGACAGACTGACAGACCTCAACATCTCCAAAGGGTTGGTCTCAGACAGACAAACAGACAGACAGACGTACAGACAGACAGACAGACGTACAGACAGACAGACAGACAGACAGACGTACAGACAGACAGACAGACAGACCTCAACATCTCCAGAGGGTTGATCTCAGACAGACAGACAGACAGACAGACAGACAGACAGACAGACAGACAGACAGACAGACAGACAGACAGACGTACCTCAACATCTCCAGAGGGTTGGTCTCAGACAGACAGACAGACAGACAGACAGACGTACAGACAGACAGACAGACAGACAGACAGACAGACAGACAGGCAGGCAGGCAGACAGACAGGCAGGCAGGCAGACAGACAGACAGACAGACTGACAGACGTACAGACAGACAGACAGACAGACAGACAGACAGACAGACAGACAGACAGACAGGCAGACAGACAGACAGACAGACAGACAGACAGACAGACAGACAGACGTACAGACAGACAGACAGACAGACAGACAGACAGACAGACAGACAGACAGACAGACAGACAGACAGACAGACGTACAGACAGACAGACGTACAGACAGACAGACGTACAGACAGACAGACAGACAGACAGACAGACAGACAGACAGACAGACAGACAGACAGACAGGCAGACAGACAGACGTACAGACAGACAGACAGACAGACAGACGTACCTCAACATCTCCAGAGGGTTGATCTCAGACAGACAGACAGACAGACAGACAGACGTACAGACAGACAGACAGACAGACAGACAGACAGGCAGACAGACAGACAGACGTACAGACAGACAGACAGACAGACAGACGTACCTCAACATCTCCAGAGGGTTGGTCTCATGCACTTGGATTCCACATCTGGGACACTCGTTGCTCTCCTCAAAGTGCTGAACGATGCAGCTCTTACAGACTGGAGGGCAGAACCACACAGACAACACACAATATTAACTCTGTACCAATGACGGGTGGGCCGCGTGCATTTTCGGAGCCCGTTTATTAGGCATGTAACGATTTATCACGAATCGATTTAAATCGATTCAAACGGGTGTTGCCTAATGCCTAATTTGCATATTTGAATATACAATTTCAGAAAACTTGTAATACGATAAATCATTGTCTTCATGTAAGTAATCAACTCAGGAAGTTTCATTATAACTCTTTTTTACATTTTGTAATTTTTTCACCTGTCGTGTACGTATGGGGAAAATAACAAAATGTGTGATAAACATGAAAAAGCTACTCCTGTGGAGAGGTTATCATATATTTATTTACTCGTATTGACCCTATGAACAATTTAATATAGGTATGGTTTTGCCCACTCTTTCGATAATGAAATCTTGTCTGGCTCATGGACTAATTAGCGCAAGCGTGAAAAAAATCTAAATACAGCTGGTAGTGACACCGCTGAACAACACACGTTGAAAGGCTAGGATAAATATACCAAGGATTGGACAGTGATGTCACTGTTATGCAACGCGGAAGTAGCACGGATGTACACCATTATGTTAGAAGCTGTTTATAAAGATACCAAGGATTCGTCAGTGATGTCACCGACGTGTGAAAAGACGTGCAAAAGAAAATACAGGATCTTTGTAAGAGAATTGATGAATAGTTTTCAGTCATTTGTTACTGTATTGAAAAGAGAATAAGAGAAAACAAAGTATTGGAGAAAAAAAAAGAACAGAAAAAAAATGTGTGTAAGGGGAATAATTAAAAAAACAATTGTTTGGAAAAAAATTAGTGTTTAAAAAATCGTGACAAATCGTATCGTGAACCTAATATCGTGATTCGAATCGTATCGTGAGTTGAGTGAATCGTTACATGCCTACTGTTTATTGTAATGATCAATCTGAATTAACGACAAGAAAAACAACAACCGAGATAATCGACTTTTAGATTTCGCCCTAGACAGGAAGCGGATACGATCGGAAAAAACGGAACCTGGATAATTCCGTTTCCGGTGGTGCTACCGGAAACGGAAGTGGATCGAAAATTTCAGAAAGTGAACTTAAAAAAAAAAAAAAAACACCACTTCGCGTAGATCGATTGTTCTGGCTTGGATCGATGGAACTAACATAATACATGTATTGTTCCTATTCACTTGAAATCGTAGTGTTTTGACAATTAGTCTTGGGGGCCCACTTGCAATATCCCCCCGCCAGGGGCCACAGGTTGGGAACCACTGAACTAGACTAAAAACGGGAGTCGGGCAGAGCTACTCACAGGTGTGTAGACACTCCGTCACGGTGGTGGGTTTAATCAGATACCCTCCACACAGGTAGCAGGTGATGAAATGGTTAAAATCCTGAACCAGGTGCTTCCTTCCTGTCGCCGCCATGTTTGGGGGAAAAAAAAACAGGATGCTTGACCCGAGCGTCCGTGAAAGGTCAGGGGTTAGAGGTCAACAGAGTCTCACTCGGGTCCATCCATCCCGAGCAGACGGAACATTTATGTTCTACAACGTAATGTGTGAGTTTTCAAAGGGGGGGGCGGCCGGCTACTCGCTTAGAGATATACGAGCTGCTCCTTCACTTGGAGAGGAGCCAGCTAAGGTGGTTTCGGGCATCTAGTACGGGTGCCTCCCGAGCGTCTCCCTAGGGAGGTCCTCGCTGCACGTCCCACTGGGAGGAGACCCCCTGGCAGACCAAGGGCCAGATGGGGGGGGGATTATATCTCCACACTGGCCTTGGAACGCCTCAGGAGGATCCCCCAGGAGGATGTGGCCAATGGGAAGTCTGGAGCTGTCTGCTGGAACTGTTGCCCCTGTGACCCGACTCCGGATAAGCGGTTGAAGATGGATGGATGGATGGATGGATGGATGGATGGAACTCACACCTAGTAGCTAATGTTAATGTCTACTATCTGTGTCCTTTTAGGTGAAGTCCACGAAGGGAACGTCTGTCCTCAGCACAGTCGAACTTTGAATGGACATTTAACGTAAGTGTAAATACGATCAACACAGGGGTCAATATGTGCTTGAGAGCAAATCTACCGTCACGAGGCTGCCCGTGTAAATATGTGTATATCGTATCCCTGTATCGTTGTCAAATGACAACGCACGGCCATGAACACTTCAAATATTACATCTCAAACTAGCAGAGGTGGGACAAAGTCACTGTTTTTTGCAAGTGCAAGCAAGTCTCAAGTCTTTGCTCTCGAGTCCAGAGTCAAGTCCCGAGTCAAGACATGCAAGTCCAAGTCCTGAAAACTGTTAGTTTCGAGCTCCAAAGTCCTAAGCTTGTTGGAAGGTTTTAAGTGACTTGAAAAGGCTTGAAGTCTCAAGTCAAGAGAGAGGGTTCAAGTTCAAGTCAAGTCAAGAGTCATTGGCGTTGAAGTCCAAGTCGAGTCCAAGTATATTTTTTTATTTGATCAAGTAAGTCTAAAGACATCCTCAGTCCATGTCGAGTCTCACTCAAGTCCAAGTCTCAGGTCCACACCTCTGCTAACTAATGATAAACCACTGTAGGATGACCTTGGTAGTAACGTTACAGTATATTAATAACTAATGATAAACCACTGTAGGTTGACCTTGGTAGTAACGTTACAGTATATTAATAACTAATGATAAACCACTGTAGGTTGACCTTGGTAGTAATGTTACAGTATAATAATACATATTGATGAACCACTGTAGGTTGACCTTGGTAGTAATGTTACAGTATATTAATAACTACATGACCGGCAGAGCGATCATTTTGTCCTCAAACGCAGGAATTTGACTCCCAGAGATGTTTGGAGCTTTAAGATCTATGGGTGTAGGTCTTTGGCGTGTGGACCGAAGGTCCAACAGGTCCCAGTGGAGTCCAGTTCTCTCCGACAGTCTGGCGGACTCAGCGATTCCTCGAGGCTGACGTGGAGTCCATCGCTGGTCATCTTTGAAACGCAGAGGTTCAAGGGTCACAGAGGCGGGTCGTCTCCTGCGGTGACCTCGTTGGCGCGGTCGTGAATCTCCCGGGTGTTGAAGGTCATGATGACATGGTGGACGTGGTGTTCTTCATTCTGTCACACACCCACACAGAAGACAAAGACTTTAGAGCAGGGGTGATGCTATAAAATAAAAACGAGGGGATCCCCAGCAAGATGTGTTAACAGAGCATCACAATCATTTTAACCACTTTATCCATTTATACTTTGCCCATTCAAAAATAGCAGATCTACAAGCTTGTACATCTGCTTTTTTTGGAAAATCTTCCCTTCTGGGGGTCCATGGCACAACAATACCTTTTCGACTATATCGATTTGTGGGTCCTTGATTTGAAAAGGTTTGAGAACCACCGCGTTGTGTGTGTGTGTGGTTGGATGAGCCCCATGCAGTGAAACAATAATCATATTTGAACTGGGGACCCCCCAAAATCATCATATTTGAACTGGGGACCCCGCAAAATAATCATATTTGAACTGGGACCCCGCAAAATAATCATATTTGAACTGGGGACCCCCCAAAATAATCATATTTGAACTGGGGACCCCCCAAAATAATCATATTTGAACTGGGACCCCCCAAAATAATCATATTTGAACTGGGGACCCCCCAAAATAATCATATTTGAACTGGGGACCCCCCAAAATAATCATATTTGAACTGGGACCCCCCAAAATAATCATATTTGAACTGGGACCCCCCAAAATAATCATATTTGAACTGGGGACCCCCCAAAATAGTGAGGATATTTGAACTGGGGACCCCCCACCCTGACAAGCACTTGGAATTGTTGAAGTTGAGGCATTACATTTAGTTTGACTCGATTCCACAGATAAATATTGTGAAAATGTACACGTTTTGCCTCCTTCTTCTTATTTTTTTTGACAATATGGCCATCGTTTGACCAGAAACTTGATTACTTTAGAATGCAATAATGGTCTCCCCACCCCCCACCCCGCAAAAAAAGTCATGTGGGAACCCACTGATATATGGTGTGTGCGTATGCGTATGCGTGTGCGTATGCGTGTGTGTGTAGGTGTGTGTATGGTGTTTCCAGTAAAGCATGTGTAGCATTAGTCACTCTACTCCTCTCACATCATGACTCATCAGCTTTATAAATATCTGCGTGATTATACAGCCCACATCGTTATTATCCTGTAATCCTTATTACTCTAACGAGATAATAATAATAATAATAATAATAATAATAAATGTAATAATAATAAGGGTAATAATAATAATGATAATGATAATAATAATAATAATAATAATGATAATAATAATAATACATTAGAGGTCATTGATTTGCTCCTTAGCATGTAGAGGAGTAGAACTGTAAGTTTAGTGCGTTGCCGTAACCTTATTTAAGGAAGGGCCGCGCTGGACGCCGGGGATGCGCCATGACACTAACCTCGCACCGGAAGTTGGATGAAATACATGGCAGTGAATGGAGGCGGCTGGAGCGCTTTGTGAACAAAAGCTATTTCTGAACGATTGTGACCGTTGTCATATAATAGGTTCAGGAATATAAAAGAAGTTGCACGTTATATATCGTTTTTTTGTAATCACTTTCAATTCCCGGGGCCCAAACTAGTGAAAACAGCCGATCTACAAGCTCACAATGCGTTGCAGAGCTTGTAGATCTGCTATTTTCACTACTTCTAAAACATATTTTAATGCATTTTTAAATGGAATTTATATATTTTTTACGGATAATTTTATTGTGAAAAAAAAACTAAAAAAGAAATTGAAAATCTTTTGAAACATTTATATTTGTATAAAATAAGAAGTTAAAAGAAGGGATAAAAATGGCTCCACGACCCACAAATGGGTCCCTCCCGACGCCACACCTTGGGAACCCTAACCTCAAAACCACGCCCACCTGGGCGAAACGCCTGGGAAAGAAAGAGGGAGTCCCCAGACTCACCACCATCACACACACACACACACACAGCGGAACCATGAGCGCCAGGAGTCATGTTTTCCGCACGGAGGGGTGGCAGCAAAAGCATGACGTTACGACGCTCGTGTCGCCGTCACGACGTCAAATAAAGAAGTCACGCTTTTTACGTCACCACGTACGTTGGCCGTGTCAAAACAACATCAATGGAAGACACACACACTACACGCACACACACACACACACACACACACACTACGTACTACACACACAGCAGCCATGCATCGGGGGCTTTGCAGAAAGTTGCAGTCAGAGTGTGAACGCATGGCGCGAGACACTGACTGCACGAGCCTTAACACACCTGATACATAGTATCACTCAATACATTAAATAACATCAATAACGTGCGACGTTTGTAACAGAATGTATAACAAGACAGAGAGAGAGTTAGAAGTTTGTGGAGGGCTAGTATTAGTCTGTGTCGTCATGGTAAATAGCCTGCGAGAGGTGTGTGTGTGTGTGTGTGTGTGTGTGTGTGTGTGTGTGTGTGTGTGTGTGTGTGTGTGTGTGTGTTCTTACGTGTTGAGGAGGAGCAGGGAGGTCTCATCAGAGAGAGAGAGAGGAGCAGGTTGTTGTTGAGGAGGATCTGCTTTAATGTTGCTGATGAGGATGAGGAGGATGAGGAGGAGGGTGATGTGTAAAAAAAAACAGAAAGCTCTCTCCTCTCTCTAAACACGGAACTGAACATCCAGTCTGCCCAGTAAAGACCGCCCACTGGGAGGAACACACACACACACACACACACACACACACACACACACACACACACACACACACACACACGCTGAAAGTGAGAGTGAGTGTGTGGTTTGGTATTCTGGTGACGCACTTCGTGATTCTTCCTATGAACTTCAGAAATAAGTGTGCGTATATATATTTATTAAATATATTACATTTTAAATATCATTATGAAATATTAAATATGATTAAATAATAGTATGTATAAAATATATAAAATATTATTATGAAATATATATATATATATATATATATATATATATATATATATATATAATTTGAGAGGGACAGCGCATATTAATGAACACCACACATACAATGCAATGTAAATACGCCGGATTTAGCAAGAATGCTCATTTCCATTCTTAGTCCCCATACAGAAAACAAGCAACATTACAAAAAGAGCACATAGAAACATGAAGGGTACAAACAGAAGAAAAAAAACAGCAGTGAAAAAGTGTTGACCTAAAATACCAGAGACTCAGGAAAACTAAAAAGAGAAAAAAAGAGGGGGAAACCTACATTTAAGCATATTTAAAAATGTTTACTTGTTTGATTATCCATGATCCATCCTTTTATTTGGATCTTAAAGGGATAGTTCACCCCAAAAACATTTTTTCTTCTTTCGATTAGTCACCCCATGGAGACTTGAATTCATGGCTATTTCTTTTTAGTTTTTGTCGCATTCCTAAGCCAATAATTTGATGACCAGCAGTTCCGCTAGGACCTAGAGACCTAACGGAACCGCTGCCGGTCATCAAATTATTGTCTTAGGAATGAGACAAAAACTAAAAAATATCCATTAATGTCCATGAGGTGACTAATCCATAGGAAAAAAAATATTTTTGAGGTTGAACTATCCCTTTAAAAGATGTAAAGGATGGACTCTCTTATATTAGTGGGTAGATTGTTCCAAATTGTGCTTCCTTGAACTGAAAAGGAATTGCGTCTAGACTGCACCTCACAATCCCCTCTGGTGATTATTATTATATAATATAATAATAATATAATATAATAAATGGTGACGGCCCTTGTACTAATGCCCGCATCGGGCTTCCTTTTTATAAATTCCTCCAGAGGAGGTGGGACATAAAGCATGTTAAATGTTATACACGGCACATGCCTGTTTAAGGAGCTTCCAGTTATCAAAGGTTAAAAACATTTTTTTTTTAGGATGCTGCATGTGATGGTACCTATGTGTTTTTGTAATCAATACCTTTATGGCTCTTTTATATAGCTGTTATAGGGGCTTGAGTGTCGTCAACCCTGACTTCAGCTTACTATATATATATATATATATATATATATATATATATATATATATATACACTTTAAAAAAACATAGACAGACAGACAGACAGACAGACAGACAGAGATAGACATAGGATATATAGACAGACAGACAGACAGACAGACAGACAGACAGACAGACAGACAGACAGACAGACAGACAGGCAGACAGGCAGACAGACAGACAGACAGATGTAGGATAAATATAGAGAGACAGACAGACGCAGTAAAATGTATGTATTTATATCTAATGCATATTTTATGGCTGTTATATTGGAGTGTATTCATCAGCTGCTATTGCTTAGGATGGGTGGGGAGATGCAGGCTGATCGTTTATGCATTAGATATACACATCCTCATGTATTCAGCAGGCTCAAATAAATCACAATTATCACAACTATGAATTTGTCATTTTCTGAAGAGCACAATTAGAACATTTATGAATGTAGTTTAATGTTTTGCAACAGAGTTAAATTTGTACAACACACAGAGGGGAAGACATTTTTAACCATCAGCTTTATCCTCGTCATATAGCCGTGGGAAGTGGGGGTGCTGAGGGGGCTGCAGCACCCCCTGGAAAAAAAGTATGAAAAACATTATAATTATTATTATTCATATTTTTTTTGCATAATGTGCCTGTTGTTGTTGGTCGTTATTTGGGGGGGATTTAGTGCAATAAGTGTTCTGGAACCGAATTAACCGAATTAAATTAACAAAATAACCCCAGAAACCGCCCAGAAACCACAAACACACGCTATAGGCACGCATGCACGCGCGTGTGCATACAGCACCCGTAACCTATAACGTCTTCCCACGGCCCTGCAAACAGGGAAAATAGCAGATCTCAATGGTTTTGGGAGAGAAAAACATTTTCAAAAATGTTGCAAAATTTGTCCAGAATAAAGGTTATTGTCGTATTTATTAGAAATTCCGTGAGGGCCCACCTGAATATCTTGAAAGCATTCACGGCCCACCCATTTGTGTGGGCCGTGTGCATTTCCATGGCCTCCATGACATTCCTGTAAATACTCCTGTAAAGTATAGCTAGCAGGCTGCATAAGGCTGACCTTATAGTACGCAGTGATGTAAGCAATACAGCTGCAGCTTTTCAAATTAATCAGCATTAAATCATCATATACAGTTTTTACAGGTGTAAATCAGTGGGTGAAGTTCCTGTTGATGATTTGAATAAATAGGACCACAATGGAATCAAGTCCCCAGGACTTTTCTTGTGCTTTTAGCCTTAATAGAGCACCGAAGTCCTGACGTCACTCGTTCATCCCCAGGTTTGCGGAAGTAATTTCTCTATGGAGAATAACATTGGGTCATCTTAGAATCATCTCATATAAGAATTGTGGTCCAAAAATAAACACCGCGTGTCGGCGTTATTGTCAGGAAGGAGGTTCTGTATAGTTTATGATAGTCAGTCACTTATAGTTGATACAGTCTGTTTCTGGCGAAAATGTAACTAATTTGGCGGAAGTAACATTAGCGTTTTCTCACCGTCAGTTGATGCTTCATATCCATAAGAGTCAACCCGCCGTGGTCATTTGTTTATTTTTGGAACACAGTTCTTATTTGACGCGATATTAAATACGTCTATGGGATTCAGAACGGGGGTGGAAAACTGCGAACCAGGTAGACAAACAAAGGATGTGTAAATGACGTCAGACTTCGGCGGTCTATGTCTGACTGTTCCACATGCTCTTTTACATTTCTGACTAATAAAGCATTCTATCAATCAATCAAAAATAACCAGGTAGATGGTAGTGTCCCTATCATAGACTGTATGAAAGAGATGGACAAAGCCAGACCGCTGGTTTCTACAGGCCGAAAATGAAGCCGATTGTTCAGGAATTAGAAATCCGCCATCTCTAATATAAGCCCAAAAAGCACGTCGGGAACAGGAACCGGAAAACAATCCCCAAAGAATGCTATTGGTTGTGTAGCTTGTCAATCAAATCATCCCGCCCCTCCTAGAGAATAGCCTACTTTATCGTCAATTTTAAAATAAATGGGACCATAATTTAGCATAACGCATATCATGTTG
>NC_137619.1:4736838-4746838 GCF_963280865.1 Gymnoscopelus braueri | reverse complement strand
AAACACAAGGTAATACACCAAATGCATAGAGATAGTAATCTAGGATCATAGGCAGGGCCGGATTTATAGGAGTTGAGGCCCGTGGGCTAGAGTAATTTTCGAGGACCCCCTGGCGCGCATGCACGCGCGCGCAGCATTGCCCCCTTTGCATTTTTCTTTGCGGTTCTGGGCGGATTGGGTTCGTTTTTTTTCCAGTTTTTGGTTTTTGGCATTAAAAACATTTTTTTTTTTTTTTTATATTAAAAAAAAATTTTACCCCAAAAAATCGGAGGCCCCCCCAGTTGGAGGCCCGTGGGCTGCAGCCCACCCTAGCCCAACGGATCATAGGTAAACCAAGAACCAAGAATCATCAGTCTAAACAGCATAATATCAAAAAAGTACATTCATCTGTACATTAAAACTATATACAAACTATAGGATGCCAGGCCCACAAACGACCTGGCATCCGTGTACATAATACTATCTAAATTGAGTTTAGCCTTTGCATAAGCCTGCAAGGTCGTCAAGGCTACGGCAAGTGCTACGGGCTGAGGTGGAGTCTGAAGAGGTGAGTCTTCAGATTACGGCGGAAGATTGGGAGTGAGTCTGCAGTTCTGACTGCAATGGGGAGTTCGTTCCACAGTTCGGGAGCCAGAAGGGAGAAGAGTCTGGGACGCGTGGAGCGTTGTCCCGGATGTTTTAGCGAAGGTTCTGACAGCTTCCCTGTGTTAGCTGATCTGAGAGAGCGGGAGGGGTTGTAGGGTTGGATCAGGCTTTTAAGATGTGGGGGTGTCATACCTTTGGATGCTTTGTAGGCCAACAGCGTTTAGTACTCTGTGCGGGCAGCAACTGGGAGCCAATGGAGGGAGCGGAGAAGGGGGGAGACAGGTGAAATGTTGGGCTGGTTGAAGACCAAGCCTTCTGGATCATTTGGAGGGGCTTAAGTGCACATGCCGGGAGGCCAGTAAGGAGTGAGTTACAGTAGTCAAGTTTTTATATGACTGAGGTCTGGATAAGGAGCTGGGCTGACTCCTGGGTGAGGAAGGGTCTGATCCTTCTTATGTTATAGAGTGTGAACCCACGGGATCGAGTGACCGCTGCGATGTTTTCCTTGAATGAGAGCTGACTGTCCAGGACAACACCAAGGCTCTTGGCTCAGCTACAGAGGCTGTGATGTCTCTCTGAAGTATAGCTACTGCTGTCGTGTACACACACAGGGTGGGCCCGGCGCCACGGGGGTGCCTGAGGGGGCCCGGCACCCTCTGTTTCAAATTGTGCCCCCTCAGTTTATATTTTAAAATTATAATTTTTTTGGATTTTTTTTTTTTTTTATAATTATTTTTTTGATAAAAAATCTGTAAAATCAGGCAAAAATACGAATTAAATAACATAAGCCTAACCTAACCCTAACCCTAACCCTAAAACCGAAATAAAGTAACAAAAAAAAGCCCAAAAACGGCTGAAATCCACCCAATAACCGCAAATTCGCGCACGTGCATGCGTTGCCACTGGCGTGCACCCTCACAATTTTCAACTGCACCCTTAGTCATTTCATCCTGGCGCCGGGCCTGACACAGGGTGGGCTGGGATACGGAACCGGAGGAACCACATCCAACATTAAGGAACCAGAATCGGTTCCATCACATTTTGGAATCCATCCATGGAGGTCCATTTGGTCCCATTTGTACACTCTCAGTCTCACTCTCAGTCTCACTCTTCGCTCACTTTATGGAAGTCAGTATGGCCCTCTGGGAGAAGAAAGAAAGTTGCCCACCCGTGCTGTAGACTCTATAGCACGGGTGGGCAACATTTTTTTGTTCTCCCCCAAACGCTCTATAGTATAGTATAGACCAGTGTCTATCAACCTTTTTTGTGCCAAGGCACACCTGGCATAGCCAAAAAATCCCAGGGCACACCTAGATATACGGTATATATATATATATATAGAAAAAAAGCAAATGCAAACAAATATTTCTGTTTTTGCATTATTCAGACATGCAAACTTTCAGCTTCCACTAGCCGTTTTTAATCCAAATAGGGCAATAGTGTGACACCTGACCCGAAAAAAACAGCATGTTGTCACCCTTTTCACCTCGGGGTTGTTTGCATGCCTGATTATTATTATTGTTTAAAAAAAAAAAAAGGGGGGTTTTTTTTTTTTTTTTTTTTTTTTAATTATATTTTTTCAAACTTTCTTCAAACTGCGCGGCACACCTCAGCAGTAGCCCCGGCCCAAAATTGGGACGTTTGCCAGGGTTGATATACACTGGTATAGACTATATGAGTGTTTGTTCAGTAACAGGGATCTCTCCAATTGTATCCAATTAGAACGCAGCGCTAGTTAGAAAAATCTGACAATAAACTTGTCATTTGGGGCCTATGTGATGCGTTTTGCGTCACTCTGCACGTCGTCTCGCATGCGCAGTATAGTGTCACCTCCGTGCGCAACCCCGTGCGCAAGCTCATGAGTCGAGCCCATTGGTCGAAACCGCGTTTGCTCGTTCATGTGTCCGGCCCCAGCCGTAATAAGCTGCAGTACCTATGATCGGCCACCATGTCCAATGTGCTTCACTGCTCCCTCTGGGTTCTGGGGGCTTGCTCTGTTGCTCCCTTCCTATAAATGTAGCGGTGTCAAAAGTAAGCTAACTATTAGTAGCAGAGGGGAAGTGACATTAATACAGCACCCAGGGAGCAGTTATAGGGGTTAAGTGTCTTTGGACACTGGTAACTGTTGGTGTCATTTCTTGTCATCTCTTGTTGACTTAATCACATGAAGCCATGTGTCCAGGGTACCATTAGGGCAGTAGTTCTCAAACATTTGCATGTCATGCTGATGCTGCTGTTCTCACCACTGCTGTCTTGCTAAAAAATGTTGCTCACCCTCCACCACCCCAGCTACCACCTGTCGTTTTTGGATCTGCTGTTTTAAAATCTTTTGGGGAAAATGTAAAACATTAAATGCAATAAAAAAAATAATAAGTATGAGTCACCAGAATCAAGGACGGGTGTTTTCGATGAATCTATCATGGTTAAAATGGAGTTTGAAGTTACAATGGGTTTGTATAGGAAGGGGGCGTGGCTTATAAAATAATATCAAATATCTAAATACTGAATCGAGCAACTGGGGGGCTCACAAAAGCCTGAGTAGATGGTAAAATGACCAAAAATTGGTTTGAAAGTGAAATATCCCTTTAAGTATTTTTAAAAGTATACACTCCTGCACTTTAACTCAAGTACAAATTTGACTGAGCAGCTTACACTAGTTGAGTCATATTTGACAAGGAGTATAGGCTATACTTCCATACGTCCACCATTCACTGCCGGTATTGCAGTGAAAACACATTTATCCTCAACAAGCATTACATCAGTGTTTTGCAATCTACATCCCCAGCCCATGTGCTGGGTGGGTGTTGTCCTGGACGCTCAGCTGTCCTTCAGGCCACACATTGCAGCCGTCACTCGATCCTGTAGGTTTACACTTTATAACATCCCCAAGGATCAGACCCTTCCTCACCCAGGAATCTGGCCTGCTCCTTCTTATCCAGGCCTCAGTCACCTCAAAAACAAGACTACTGTAACTCTCCTTATTGGCAGTGGTGTAAAGTAACTAAGTACATTACTGTACTGTACTTAAGTACAGTTTTGAGGTATTTGTACTTTACTTGAGTATTTCCAATTTCCAATACTTTTACTTCTAGTCCACTACATCTCAGAGGCAAATATTGTACTTTTACTCCACTACATTTATTTGAAAACTTTAGTTACTAGTTACTTTTCAGATATCAATTATGATATTATAAAACATGCATTAACCACTTTAGCCCTATTTTATACATAGACTATTTGGAAATAGCAGATCTACAAGCTCACAACGCGTCGCATCGCGACGCGTTGTGAGCTTGTAGATCGACTATTTTCAAATATTTAGTACTTTTACTTTTGGTACTTTAAGTACATTTTGATACCAATACTTTTGTACTTTTACTCAAGTAAATTTCGAATTCCGGACTTTTACTTGTAACAAAATACTTCTATATTGCAGTATTGATACTTTTACTTAAATAAAACATTTGAGTACTTTTTCCACCACTGCTTATTGGCCTCCCATTATGATTCAGAATGCTGCAGTGTTGATTTTTGTCGACTAAAACTATGAACCATGAATTACATTACAGTCATTAAGCAGACGCTTTTATCCAAAGCGACTTACAATAAGTGCATTCAACATAGGTAGGCAAGGAAACTACTAATCACCAGAAGTCTTAAGTGCATTCTCTTCTAAAACAAGCAACTAAGAGTATACCTGGCGCTAAGGTAAAAGTGCAATATATCAGCAACCTACTTTCTTAAACAGATGAGACAAACCGGAAAATCAAATGAGCAAGAGCTAAAACAAAAGTAAGCAAAACGACCTTTTTTTCACACCCCTTTGCGTTCCATGTATTGGCTTCCAGATGGTGCCCGCACCCAGTACCAGTGGTGTAAAGTAACTAAGTACATTTACTCAAGTACTGTACCTAAGTACAATTTTGAGGTGCTTTTACTTTACTGGAGTATTTCCAGTTTTCCGTACTTTTACTTCTACTCCACTACATCTGAGAGGCAAATATTGTACTTTTACTCCACTACATTTATTTGAAAACTTTAGTTACTAGTTACTTTGCAGATATACATTATTATATTATAAAACATGCATTAACCACTTCAGCCCTATTTTATACATAGGCTATTTGAAAATGGCAGATCTACAAGCTCACAACGCATCGCATCGCGATGCGTTGTGAGCTTGTAGATCTGCTATTTTCGAGCATTTTAGTACTTTTACTTTTGGTACTTTAAGTACATTTTGATACCAATTCTTTTGTACTTTGACTCAAGTAAATGTTTCATTCCGGACTTTTACTTGTACAGAGTATATTACATTGCAGTATTGATACTTTTACTCAAGTAAAAGTACTTTTTCCACCACTGCCCAGTACAACCCACCAATGGCATGGCACCCCCGTACATTCAGAACATGATCCAACCCGACAACCTTTCCGCTCACTTAGATCCGCTAACACAGGAATGCTGTAAAATCCTCCCTTGATGGACGGGATCAGACCACATGATAATTTTGTCTTTCACGATGGTCAACAACATGGTCAGATTATGCAATTTCTTTAGTGCCATAAATTCTTGCCGTGTCTCGGTTGGGAGACTGGCAACGCAACGAGTTTGACGCCGATCAATCATCGTTGTCATCTTTAACGACGTTGCGCAAGTTCGAGGAGACGGTTATATAGCGCAGGTCGTATAGAATCGTAGAAGCCCCACTGTCTGATGCCAGGACGATTGGTATTTATATGTTCTTGCGCTCTCTACCTTGCTATGCAACACAGCCAGGAGTGAAAAGTCAGGTGTGTGTGTGTGTGTGTGTGTGTGTGTGTGTGTGTGTGTGTGTGTGTGTGTGTGTGTGTGTGTGTGTGTGTGTGTGTGTGTGTGTGTGTGTGTGTGTGTGCGTGCGCGCGCGTGCACACAACACAACTCTCACTCTGAAAAATTAAGAGTCAATCCAAACTCCTCAATTAAGAATCCAAAAAGCCTAACAGTCAATAATCCAACAGAAAAATTGAATTGCCAACTGATCACAGAAAAGACAAGTAAACGGTTGGATTAATGACGCAAAGTAAGGCAGCACCGGCAGCAAGCTCTCATGAAACCAAGTGTCCCCCAGTTAGTACATCATTGTTCAAATTTTCCTTCATGGCAAAAAAGTAAAGAAAAATGTGTATTGAAAAGCCATTTAAAAAGTACCGGTTTAGCACCGGATAAAACCCAATGAATATACCCAGCGCTTAATTTTCTAATATATATATTTATTTATTTGGGCACAGCAGTGCATGAGTAACATTCTTGTACATCAACATTGGGTCCCAGTGTCCCATTTTCTTTTTTCTTTTTTTTAAGACGAGGGAAAAAAAACACACCTACACATAATACAACAAAAACTAAGAAAAGCAAGAAAAAAAAAAAAAAAAAAACAGACAAACAAAAAAACTAAAACCATAAAAGAGAGAAGAAAAGGATTATTAGTTCTTTTTGCATTATTCCAAACATGCATTGCTCTGATAGCTTCTACATCAGTGGTTCACTGTCATAGTGGACATGGGTTATCAGACAGAGCTGGCCTTCTGACATGTCACTACGAGATGTAAAAACGCACGTTGGTTGTTCCCGACGTTCATGATCCCAACGTAGGAAACTGTCTGATCCGGATTCAAGAAATCACCCTGGACAACGATCCATGCGTCCTAGCAGGGACGTGCAGAAGGATTTGGAGAGGCAGGGGCTGGAATTTCAAAAGGGCATCTATTGGATTTCTTTTTTAACGAACAGTTACCATACTTTTAGGCCAGAAAACCAGAGATATCCGAAAAGGTATCATTGCGTGCTTAATGTCCTCAAAGTCACGCACCCAACAAGCTTCGAACTGAGCAGATTGGACCTTCCGTTCCAGAGATAATGGCCAAAACATCTTGAAAACGGCTACTTTCACTGGTTTTCAATCGCTGATTTTCGATTGAGTTTTGGCCATTGTCGCCCGTTTTTCTTTAATAACATGGGCTAGGAAGGTCGTACGGCGACAAACTAGATAACTGAGGAAAGTTAACTTTGAGCTGCATCCAATACACCCACTTCCATTTCCGTTCCACTTCCACCGTTAGACTGCTATAGGGCAGTTGAATTTTTTCTTTTCTTTTTTCTCTTTTTTTTTTCAGTCTGGAGAGGGCACTTTTTTAGCGACAGGTAAAAGGGCAGGGGCTCAAGCCCCCTTTCATGTCTATGTGTGCACGTGCATGCGTCCTAGACCAGGGGTGATGCAACTTTCATGATGGAGAGGGCCACTATATTTCCACACTCACTCCAGGGGGCCACATTGCATATTGTTGTTGTCGGGCAGAAACCTCTAATCTCCATATATTTTTTAATTTGGAATCCTGATATATTTTTTTGCTATTTTTGAATTGGAATCCTGAAAAGTGAAATGTTTATTTAATTTCAAATGCATTTAGTTATACTTATGTTAACTCTTTGAACTTAAATACAAATACATTGGACATAAAAAACAATTTTAATAGTAGTCATAAAGCTACTAATATAAACTAGAATTATAACAGCTGAAATCAATATTATATCAGTATTCCGATATTAACCTGCGGGCCGCATTAAGTGAAGGTGGGGGCCGTATGTGGCCCCCGGGCCGCCAGTTGCCCATGTATGTCCTAGAGACTCTTCTCTCTCCTGGCTCCCATTGCAGACTTTTTTCTTTTTTGTCACTGTATATTTACACGTACCGTATACGTCATATTTGTCCTCTGCATTTCACCCATATAGGAGCAGTGAGAAGGCCATTGGTTGTGGCGCTCGGGGAGCAGTTAAGGGGTTAAGTGTTCTCGCCCCTTTCCGTTTTTATGAGAGAGCTTTTTGGAACCCAGATTAGAGGTTAAGTGTCCTGCTCAGGGGCACTAATACACATGGCTGAGGCCTGGAACTGAACCTGGGACCTTCGGTTTTCTCTAACCCTTCAGCTACACTCATGTCTCCAGACTCCACCTCCTCCCCTAGCATGTCACCTTCATATCGCTTGCTTGATGTTGTCATGTTTCTTTTTTCTTTTTCTTTTTTTGTCGACCACCAGTTTTTTTTGTCGACCACCAGTGGTGGAAAAAGTACTCAAATGTTTTACTTAAGTAAACGTATCAATACGGCAATGTAGAAATACTCTGTTGCAAGCGAAAGTCCGGAATTCTAAATTAACTTGAGTAAAAGTACCAAAGTATTGGTGTCAAAATGTACTTAAAGTAGCAAGAGTAGAAAGTGCTCATTATGCAAAATGTCCCATTTCACAAGTTTTCAAATGTATAACAATCTTTTGAAAATAGCAGATCTACAGGCTCACAATGCGTCGCATGGCGACGCATTGTGAGCTTGTAGATCTGCTATTTTCAAATGGCCATAATATATAGGGCTAAAGATTTTACTGTATGTTTTGTAATAATATTCAAAATCTTCAAAGTAACTAGTAACTCAAGTTTTCAAATAATTGTAGTGGAGTAAAAGTACAATATTTGCCTCTGAGATGTAGTGGAGTAGAAGTAAAAGTACAAATACCTCAAAAGTGTACTTAAGTACAGCACTTGAGTAAATGTACTTAGTTACTTTACCCCACTGTCGCCCACGCATGTTAAGACAGTGAGATAGCGTGCTTATAGAGATAGAGATGCTTGGTTCATTGTTTAGCTGGTTCCCAATGTTTCTTCAAAGCACTACATGGTTCTCTCTGCACTCTTATCACGTTGTTGTGTGTTTTTGACTAAAGCTCATATTTACTCAGCTTATTACAATTTTACACTTGTAAGTGGTCCGGGATAATGCCAGGATCCGACGTGATGAACATGTTTATTTTGCTCTTGTACTGTGACATGTCAGAAGAATTTCTAATGTCATTTTCTTGCCTAGTTTGACAACTCAGCGTTTGGACACACACCTGTGTGTGTGTGTGTGTGTGTGTGTGTGTGTGTGTGTGTGTGTGTCCAAAACAAATTGGTGATTTTGTTGTCTTCTTTCCTGATGCCTCACTGCTTGCTGTCTTTGAGAAGCAAGACAGAGAGCACAATCACACAGTGCACTTCTATGATTCTGTAATATATAGCGCTATGATAGGCTCTATATACACAGCAGACATATTGGAAAGAAATTAGGCCTCTTCCATACTTCTTTCACAGGTCTTACCAATTATTACACTAATTAAGGCTCTGTCAGGGTGCTGATATTGTGCATGTCGGCTCACTGGAAACGCTCTGCTACACCAGTGGGTCTTAAAGTGTGGTCCAGGGACCTTCATAGTTCCTTGAGGACCCTTACAGGTGTATAACTTTGACAGTGTACAAATGGAACCAAATGGACCCGTAAGGGTCCATATGGTTCCATATGGTTTACATTTCTCTCAGAGCTATAGGCGTCCTTGAAATTAAAAAAGCTTTGAGAACCAGTGTGCTGCACTATAATGTGTGACTGACAAGTTCTATACCAGCTTCCCTGAACTTGCGCAATGTCATGAAAGACGTCAAACGATGATTGACGGGTGTCATCATCATACCTAATGGAGTTGTCAGTCTCCGGACCAGGAGACGCAGCCAGAATGCATGGCACCGTCGTGAAAGACGGAAATATCACGTCACCCGATCCCATGGCTCAGGAGGATACGTGCGAAATACCTAGATTGTAAAATTGTAAATTGAAGTGCAAGAGCCAAAGGTCAAAAGGTCAAATAGGCACTCTGTGCATAACTGTGTAGTTTCCTGCATAGGGTGCACGTAGATACCTCATTGGCCGATAGGAGCACGTAGATAACTCATTGGTCGATAGGAGCACGTAGATACCTCATTGGCCCATAGGAGCACGTAGATACCTCATTGGCCCATAGGAGCACGTAGATACCTCATTGGTCCGCTGCTGTTTATTGGAGCAACGCGTCATCCTGGCCTCCGTACTAAGAGGAGCGAGCTGAGCTTCCTGATGCATGCATGACACATGTGTGTCTGTTGAAGCAGAAGGTCTTTCCACTGTTAAACATCACCGTAACTCATAATGCAGGTATGTCTATAAGCAGGAGTTCTCTCCACTATTAAAGTAATCAACTCATAATATACAGGTATGTCTATTGAACAGTGGTGGGAAAAATTACTCTCTTAAGTAAAAGTATCAATTCTGGAATGTAGAAATACTCTGTTTACATGTAAAAGTCAGGAATTCAAAATGTACTTGAGTAAAAGTGCAAAAGTATTGGTATCAAAATATACTTGAAGTACCAAAAGTAGAAAGTGCTCATTATGCAGAATGCCCCGTTTCACAAGTTTTCAAATGTATAACATGTATAAAAGTCCTTTGAAAAAAGCAGATCTACAAGCTCACAATGCGTTGCATGGCGACGCATTGTGAGCTTGTAGATCTGCTATTTTCAAATAGCCGAAATGTA
>NC_137619.1:4729338-4731838 GCF_963280865.1 Gymnoscopelus braueri | reverse complement strand
CTTCTCTAGCTCTTGTTTAACCGTAAAACCGAAATAAAGTAACAATAAAACGCCCAAAAACGTCAAAATCCGCCTGAAAACCGTACATTTTCGCCCAAAATCCACCTATAACCGATTTTTTTCGCGCACGCTCGGCCCTTGGGTGTTTTCATATTTTCTAATTTGGCCCCCTTTGAAAAAAGTTTGGACACCACTGCATTAGCATCTTTCCGGCTGTCATCAAATTATTTGTTTAGGAATGCGACAAAAACTAAAGAATCTCCATGAATTCAATGCTTCATGGGGTGTGTAATTGATAGAAAATAAGTAATGTTTTAGTTGAACTACTCCCTTAACCTTATTTCTGGAAGAACACAGGACACTTATGACATTGTTATTGACTATTTGAAATATATGATTTGACCCTGAATATCCACAGGCTGAAGAACTAGACATAGCTAATGTTCTCAACACTTTTATTTATTATAATATCCATACACATCCACACGGAAATATCGTTTACAAACATTAGCATTTCTATAATGTGCCGTGCAACGTTTTGCATGTGTGGCGCCCCCCTTTGGGCAGAAGTGAACGTTGTTTTGGAGGTGCGCTCTATTAGAGGCCCGTCAACATAGCAGTTTTGATTGATTGATTGATTGATTGAATATTTTATTTTATTGATTTTTACTGTTAGGATTTAGAAGACCATTTGTAGAATATATATTGAAAGATTTGCACAGATTTGCAAAAAATAAATAAATAGCAGATCTACAAGCTAAGTGCCGCACTACGAGCTTGTATATCTGCTATTTTTGAATAGCCAAATAAATCTAAAGTGACACAGATGCGTCCCTGGATTGGGAATGTGTGTAATGTGTAAATGTGTGAGCGCACATATTATTTGGGGGTCAGTGATCTCACACTATACTGTGTGTCACTGACAGTCAGTGGTGACGATCAGATGTACAGGCGGTGGTGACAGTCAGTCACCAGTGTCAAATGTCATCAGTGGTGATATCAGTAACAAAGCTTACTTTAGTATCTGTACTTTAACTTGATTATTTTTATTGTTTTGGATACTCTTGATGACTTCCACTCCACTGCATTTCAAAGACAACTGGTGTACTGTTGAAGGGAAAGGGCCCATTATGAATTAACCACTTCAATTGTAGTGAAAATAACAAAAAGTGCTATTTTCACTACTAAGACTATAGTCTCAATTTCAATACAGCAATGTGTATTACAGCAAGAAAATGTAGTTTGTAATTTGTACTTCTGAGTACTTAAGTGTAAGAATTTTCAAAAGCAAGTGCTTATCTATAGTACTTTATAGTAGTATTTATACAAGTATACATTTGACAAAGCAACTTTCACTTGTAGTGGAGTAATATTTGACCAGGATTATCTATACTGAGTATAATATAATAATACAATAAGTGCTGGAGTTGAGTATTTTTTTGTCACCACTGTTAATCAAATGCAAAACAAAGCAGAATTTGAAAACATATTGATGCTAGAGACTGACCTAGACCAAAGGGTTCACATTTGAACTGGGGACCACCCAAAATAATCAGATTTGAACTGGGGACCACCCAAAATAATCACATTTGAACTGGGGACCACCCAAAATAATCAGATTTGAACTGGGGACCCCCCACCAAGGCAAGCACTGTGTGGGGGGTTCCAAGGGCAAGCACTTGGAATTGTAGGAGTTGAGGCGTTACATTTATATTAATTTATTTATAAATATTGTGAAAATAGTCGATGTGGCCGATGATGTTTGACAATTTTTGATAGTATAGTTAATTTATTTTTGATTTAATTTTATAGTAGTTTCAATGTAGAGATTTTTATTTTGCTAGTATATTGTTTAGACTGATGCTATAGGTACTTGCGTCTCTTATTTATGTGTTTATCTTGCCTACTAAGTCACTCTGGATAAGAGCGTCTGATAAATGCCTACATTGTAAATCGTTCTTCTAAAAAGGGAAATATTATTTGCGGTCAGTGAGCTCACTCTACTTACTGTCACTATACTGACTATCAGGTGATACCAAGCAGTGGTGACAGTACATGACTGTCACCTACTGAATGACACATTCTGTCTGTCTGTCTGTCTGTCTGTCTGTCTGTCTGTCTGTCTGTCTGTCTGTCTGTCTGTCTGTCTGTCTGTCTGTCTGTCTGTCTGCCTGCCTGCCTGCCTGCCTGTCTGTCTGTCTGTCTGTCTGTCTGTCTGTCTGTCTGTCTGTCTGTCTGTCTGTCTGCCTGCCTGCCTGCCTGCCTGCCTGCCTGCCTGCCTGCCTGTCTGTCTGTCTGTCACCATGCTGTCTGTCTGTCTGTCTGTCTGTCTGTCTGTCTGTCTGTCTGTCTGTCTGTCTGTCTGTCTGTCTGTCTGTCTGTCTGTCTGTCTGTCTGTCTGTCTGTCTGTCTGTCTGTCTGTCTGTCTGTCTGTCTGTCTGTCTGTCTGTCTGTCTGTCACCATGCTGTCTGTCTGTCTGTCTGTCTGTCTGTCTGTCTG
>NC_137619.1:4721838-4726838 GCF_963280865.1 Gymnoscopelus braueri | reverse complement strand
AAATTAGGGCCTCTTCCTTACTTCCTTCACAGGTGTTACCAGTTATACTTTAGTTCCTTCGTTTAGTTTAGCACAGCGGTTCTCAAACGTTGTAATTTCAATTACTATACTACTACTAGCCTACTGTAATTCCATAACTCTGAGAGTGTACAAATGGAACCAAATGGACCCTTCCAGATCCATTTGGTTCCATTTGTACACTCTCAGAGTTACACACCCGTAAGGGGTCCATTTGGAACCCCCTCAAGGAACCATGAGGGTCCCTGGACCACGCTTTGAGACCCACTGGTGTAACAGAGTGTTTCCAGTGAGTCAGCACCCTGACTCTGTTTGACCAGAATGGAACAGAGCCTTCATTAGTATCATCGGTAACACCTGTGAAGGAAGTAAGGAAGAGGCCCAAATTCTTCCCGACATGGCATGCTGTGCATGGAGCCTATTGGTCCCCTTATGGGGTACGACCGGTAGCCAGTGTTGCCAGATTCTGTGAGAGAAACAAGCAACCAGGTCTAGGAAAACCAGCCCAAAAGAAGCAACTATGGGCCACATGAGCACTTTAACATATACATCAGCTATTTGAAAATAGCAGATCTACAAGCTCACAACGCGTCGCGATGCGACGCGTTGTGAGCTTGTAGATCGGCTATTTTCAAATAAAATCTTGCGGGGAAATCATAATAAGCAGATCTGGCAACGCTGCCGGTACCCCAGGTTTTTGGAAACACTAGCTTTGAATAAGTAGCAATGAATAAGTGTGATGTCTCTATAGATATAGAGTGTTTACAGTAGTTCATAATGAATAAGTGTGATGTCTCTATAGATATAGAGTGTTTACAGTAGTTCATAATGAATAAGTGTGATGTCTCTATAGATGTAGAGTGTTTACAGTAGTTCACTAAGGAATAAGTGTGATGTCTCTATAGATATAGAGTGTTTACAGTAGTTCACTAATGAATAAGTGTGATGTCTCTATAGATATAGAGTGTTTACAGTAGTTCATAATGAATAAGTGTGATGTCTCTATAGATATAGAGTGTTTACAGTAGTTCACTAATGAATAAGTGTGATGTCTCTATAGATGTAGAGTGTTTACAGTAGTTCACTAAGGAATAAGTGTGATGTCTCTATAGATATAGAGTGTTTACAGTAGTTCATAATGAATAAGTGTGATGTCTCTATAGATATAGAGTGTTTACAGTAGTTCACTAATGAATAAGTGTGATGTCTCTATAGATGTAGAGTGTTTACAGTAGTTCACTAAGGAATAAGTGTGATGTCTCTATAGATATAGAGTGTTTACAGTAGTTCACTAATGAATAAGTGTGATGTCTCTATAGATATAGAGTGTTTACAGTAGTTCATAATGAATAAGTGTGATGTCTCTATAGATATAGAGTGTTTACAGTAGTTCACTAATGAATAAGTGTGATGTCTCTATAGATGTAGAGTGTTTACAGTAGTTCACTAAGGAATAAGTGTGATGTCTCTATAGATATAGAGTGTTTACAGTAGTTCACTAATGAATAAGTGTGATGTCTCTATAGATGTAGAGTGTTTACAGTAGTTCACTAAGGAATAAGTGTGATGTCTCTATAGATATAGAGTGTTTACAGTAGTTCATAATGAATAAGTGTGATGTCTCTATAGATATAGAGTGTTTACAGTAGTTCACTAATGAATAAGTGTGATGTCTCTATAGATGTAGAGTGTTTACAGTAGTTCATAATGAATAAGTGTGATGTCTCTATAGATGTAGAGTGTTTACAGTAGTTCATAATGAATAAGTGTGATGTCTCTATAGATATACAGTGTTTACAGTAGTTCATAATGAATAAGTGTGATGTCTCTATAGATATACAGTGTTTACAGTAGTTCACTAATGAATAAGTGTGATGTCTCTATAGATATAGAGTGTTTACAGTAGTTCATAATGAATAAGTGTGATGTCTCTATAGATATACAGTGTTTACAGTAGTTCATAATGAATAAGTGTGATGTCTCTATAGATGTATAGTGTTAACAGTAGTTCATAATGAATAAGTGTGATGTCTCTATAAGG
Source organism: Gymnoscopelus braueri (assembly GCF_963280865.1). Classification (NCBI taxonomy): domain Eukaryota; kingdom Metazoa; phylum Chordata; class Actinopteri; order Myctophiformes; family Myctophidae; genus Gymnoscopelus; species Gymnoscopelus braueri. The sequence goes on along the minus strand of NC_137619.1, from coordinate 4,724,779 downwards.
AGTGACAGTTGCTGTGGTTTAACAGTTCATGATGTGTAAATGGATCAGTGCTGCTTCTGCTGGGAGGCTCCAACATTACACTCTGCAATGTTTGGAATTTAAGTGACTTCCTCTGACACACAGACACACAGACACACACACACACACACACACACACACACACACACACACACACACACACACACACACACACACACACACACACACACACACACACACACACACACACACACACACACACACACACACACACACAAACAAGCTTAGTGCTTAATGAGAGTTCCAGTTTAGTAGACCTTGTATTGTGAATTTGTACTTCCATGTACTGTTATGTACTGTCATGTACTATTCTCATGTCTTACTAAATAAACTACATCAATCAATCAAACACACACACACACGCACACACACACACACACACACGCACACACGCACACACGCACGCACGCACACATGCACACACACGCACACACGCACGCACGCTCACACCCACACAGCGTCTATTTTGCACCCCACTCCATTTCGACGACCGTTTCATTTACAGGTAGGTGATTGTGTCGTCTTCTTTCCTGACTCCTCACTGCTGTCGGTGAGAAGCAAAGCAAAAGGCAGAGAGCACAATAATACATGAAATTAAATGTCGTCCGCATTTTTTACTTTTTATAACTTATTATTAGTTTGATCAAACTTTAAGCATGCAGGGCGACGTGTATTTATTTAGATATTTAGAGAGAGGCCGCGAGTTGAGGGCTGAGATGAAATTAATTTAACGATGTTTGATTAACCTTTAGCCGATTAAATACTAATACTCGTTATACATTTGATAAAGATTTTGTTTGATTCAATTAAAATGCATTTTGCATGTTTAAATGATCGATCAATCGATTGTGTTCCAACAGATCAATGGAACTTTAAGTATACTTATAGTATAGAATAAGTTCTTATTTATTGGCATCACGTTTTTTAATATTAATGTTATATTATCATTCAAATCTTAGCGTTTTGGGGGCCCAGTTGCAAAACCCTCACGGCCCACCAGAGGACCCCGGCCCGCAGGATGAGAACCGCTGATAAACCTCAGCATCATGGGTTGAGGGTTCAAATCCCTGGATATAGACCAATTATATGTTTACAAACATTGAGATTGGACGCAGATGACCGTTTCATGTAAGCAAGTCCCAACAGATCCTCAAACCTGTTGTTTTGGGGATCTGCTGGTTTCAGTTCATTCAACCCCCTCTTGTGTGTTGGATAGTGGGGTGCTGCGCCTAGCGAGACATATATACTTCACCCCGCAACGGTATTGCGCGCCGAGAACAGCTGACATACAAGCTCACAACCGCGTCGTGGATGCGACTGCTGTGAGCTTTGAGGTCTGCTATTCTCGGCCGTTCTCTGCGCGCGACACCTTCGCGGGACGGAGCATAAATCAGTCTTGACGGGCTGCAGCTGCACGACTCAGCGTGAGCAAGAGCAGGCTCTGGCATAGATATATATAAAGGCTAGATGACTCACCCGCGCTGCTGGCCAATGGAGTACGACGTTGCCACATGGCGGCCATCTTGCGACGGTCATTCATAACATATGTCTATGGTGCATGTACTTTGAAATAACCATAGCGTGCTCAATTTTCATCCGATTTTCAAACGGTTTGGTGTGTTGTAAACACCAAAGATGTAGTTATGATACGGCATACTATTAAAAAAAACATGATTACAATTATAAGTATGCAGTATCATAACTACATATTTGGTGTTTACAAAACACCAAACCGTTTGAAAATCGGATGAAAATTGAGCACGCTGTGGTTATTTCAAAGTACATGCACCATAGACATAATGTTTGACTGTCGCAAGATGGCCGCGGTTGAGCTACGCTTGCGACGCCCCCTTGAGCCATCTAGCCCATAGATATAGAAACCTAGATACCTCATTGGCCTCTGCAGTTCATTGTAACGACTGGTCTCTCAATACAAGGCTCTTCCGGGGGGCTGTTTGACTACTGACCAATCACATCACGTTAACTACTGGCCAATCACAGCGCGTCTAACTGACTAGTTGCTGCGCGGCTGCCTCTTAAGAAAAGACCCACCCCACCTGCCTCTGATTGGCCTACCGAACGCCCCCTTCTGTGACGCACACGGAAGTTTCCAGCTTCCCCCCGGAAGCATAGAGGAAGCGGAAGTGCGTCCGAGATGCCGACGCTTCAGAGCCAGAGGAGGCGCGTCTACCTTTATATGTCTATGATCTAGCCTTTTTATATATCTATGGACTCTGGTACCATGGTCATAGAGCGCTCCCTCCGTTCTTATGACAGCCACTGGAGGCGGGGTTTTGAGGACAACTGCTTTGAATTGTTATTATTGTTTCCACACAACAGAAACCAAGGAAGGAATATACATTTCAAGAGCGAGAGATCACAGTAAAAATCCTAAGCATTCTTCCTCCACACTGAGAGAAAAACAGCATCTGAAAGTTTGATGGGATGCATTTTTACACGTGAGGCTGTGACCACTTTTACATTGCATCCTATGAGCATGAGGTGGGGTTCATTTGGTGCCGGCCTGCGCGCGCATACTGGTTCTTATCAGTGTGACGTCGTCTGTTAAGGCGTCTATAGTTTAGACTGGAGGACTGCTCACATGAGGTTAACCTCTCTCTCTCTCTCTCTCTCTCTCTCTCTCTCTCTCTCTCTCTCTCTCTCTCTCTCTCTCTCTCTCTCTCTCTCTCTCTCTCTCTCTCTCCCCAGGTGACCAGTCAGAGGTTCGAGGGGAAAGAGGCGTGTGACTTCTCGGGGGGCGTGTACGAGGCGGCTGTCAATCAAGAGAAGCAGGATGGCCATAGGACAGTGGTGGGCGGGGCCTCGTCTGAGGACAGTGACAGTGGCAACGAACAGGAGCAAGTCAACACCACACAGCTAAATGTAAGTATTAATATGATTA
>NC_137619.1:4699338-4714338 GCF_963280865.1 Gymnoscopelus braueri | reverse complement strand
GTACAGAAATGATTTTTAGAACAGGTTGGCATTCTAAAATATCCATTACACCACTCTGTAAGAATACATCCCATAATGTCTAGCATATATGATCTACACTCTATTAGAACACATCCCATGGATGCTTGGGTGGCGCATTGGCAGAGTACCTGCCCACCACCACCACCACAGAGGTTGTGGGTTTGAATCCACCGTGGTGCATCTGGCCTCGTCGAGTATCTACACAAACACAATTGAGTGTGGGGAGGAAGCAAATGGCATAATGACTAAATTGGAGAGAAAAAGGGCATATGAAATTGTGTGTGTGGTGTGTATAACTTATTACTGTAATGTTACCACAAATAATTGACTGAACTGAACTAATCTGAACTGAGCTGAGCTGAGCTGAGCCAAGCTAAAAGATAAGCTAAGCTAAACTAAACTAAACTAAATAGTGTATAGCTGTGTTTTAAAGCTGTCTTTGTTTTTTCGTTGTGTTCTGCAGGACGGGAAGACGCCCATGGAGTCACTGTATTCATGGCAGAACGGAGCCAAGAGCATTCTGGGAAATGGCGCTTCACTACAAACACAGCAGAAGTGAAACAGAACCCACATTCAACTTACAGTATAGATTAAAGGAAGCTTTCCTTCTTTATTGCAGGAAGACAAATCTATTTAATTATGGCCAAACATTGTGTGTGTGTGTGTGTGTGTGTGTGTGTGGAGAGAGCGTTAACCATTTGAACCCCAGCGTTCATATTCTGGGGGTGAGCATTAGCCCCCCAAAAATAGCCGATCTACAAGCTCACAATGCGTCGCATTCGTGACGCATTGTGAGCTTGTAGATCTGCTATTTTCGGCGAAGACATTTGGTGTAGCCGGTAAAATTGTTCAAAGTACAATGGTAACCCATGTGCGGTTCTCTAAAACGACTGGGGGTTAAGTGCTTAATGTCTCATAGTGGCTCAGTGCTTTCTTATGGAAGGGTTTTACATTAACAAACATCATTAAACTCACACTGTGTAACATTGATTATAGAAACGTTCTTTGGGCGACACCTCCGGTAGCTCCGTTGTAATTGCAGCTTCTGTCTATGGTGTGTTAGAACTGCGATTCCCAGAATTCAGTTCGAGAACAAAATCGCGGTAAGCACCGCCCCCCAAAAAAACGAACGCTGCAGGGTCCTACAGCGCCGAGGGTATTATGGAAAGACTCAAAAACAACGGAACAGTGTTTATTCATTTAATGTGTTAACTTAAAATAATAATAATAAATAAAATAATGGTTATCTTGAAAGATATACCAGCAAAAGATTATAAAGAAATGATGTTTGTTTAATAGAAAAAAGTTGCACAGTATGACTATCATCCATGTCCGCTAAGTTTCCTGTAATAATCAGGAATACTCATTCATTGATAATGTGAAACCCGATCAGAACGTCGATTGATTTATTGATTGATTGCCAAATATTGCTGGACAATGTCTCGGACGAAAACTTGTCTTTCTCTTTTTTTTATGTTGAGCATAAGTCAGCAACAGCTAATCGTGATAATTATATTTATTGATTGATTAATCATTGTGGTTGATTACTGATTTGTTGTTTTCTATTTTATTAAGTATGGAGGAGGATATTTGATTGCTTTGTGTATATGGGTTTAAAACAGTGTTTGTCCAACTTTGTCCTTTTCAAGGACCCCCAGTTTTGGTACGGACCCCCATAACTCTGAGAGTGTACAAATGGAACCAAATGAACCCGTAAGGGCCCATTTGGTTCCATTTGTACACTCTCAGAGTTACAGACCCGTAAGGGTCCATTTGGTTCGATTTGTACACTCTCAGAGTTACAGACCCGTAAGGGTCCATTTGGTTCCATTTGTACACTCTAAGAGTTACAGACCCGTAAGGGTCCATTTGGTTCTATTTGTACACTCTCAGAGTTACAGACCTGTAAGGGTCCATTTGTACACTCTCAGAGTTACAGACCTGTAAGGGTCCATTTGTACACTCTCAGAGTTACAGACCCGTAAGGGTCCATTTGGTTCCATTTGTACACTCTAAGAGTTACAGACCCGTAAGGGTCCATTTGGTTCCATTTGTACACTCTCAGAGTTACAGACCTGTAAGGGTCCATGTGTACACTCTCAGAGTTACAGAACCGTAAGGGTCCATTTGGTTCCATTTGTACACTCTAAGAGTTACAGACCTGTAAGGGTCCATTTGGTTCCATTTTGATAAAGTGGTTCAAATGCTTAAAGGCGGTTAGAAAAAAAAGAAAGAAAAAAAAATAAGGGGTCAAAAAAGCATTTGCTATTTTTGGATATCCATAAAATATGGATAAAGTGGTTACAGTGATTGTGATTGTGATGTAATGGAATATGGTCTGAAATGTCTTGTGGCAGATTGTTTCTCTCAGAGTTTGTAACAGAGAGATATGAAAGTGATGGCTGTCTCAATCAGAGATACTTTATAACGGCTGTGTTTTGTTCTGTGAAAGGATCTGTTAAGTCGATGTTGGTTCAGAGGATGTTTGGAAAAGATGGTGTTGACGTGCTTTAAAAAGAATGAATAAACTTCACTGGCTTTGCCCTCTTTTATTGGAAAGTTGATCTTTTTATTTCATTGACTGAATGAATGAATGAATAAACACTGTATATACATGTACATGACATTTGGAGATGGGAATGATTTTTTAGAAAGGATCTGGCGCCCTCATCTGGAATGTGGATGCAAACAGCCCGATACACTAATACCAGTGGTTCTCAAACTTTTTCATGTCAAGGACCCCCAAATTGACACTTATTAGCCCGCGGACCCCCATTTGAAAAGATAAGCCAGGGACCCCAATAAGAGAAGCTTTTTACGGCTCTCTAGCAGAGATTCTCAACCATTTTAATTTCAAGGACCCCCAGTTTGACATGCATTAGGCTACGGACCCCCATTTAATGGCATTTATACCTCTGGGACCCCAATTCATATTGTAAAATCAATGTTAATTTAACTCTGAGGGTGTACAAATGGAACCAAATGGACTCGTTGGGGTCCATTTGGTTCCATTTGTACACTCTCAGAGTTACAGACCCATAAGGGTCCATTTGGTTCCTGTCCATCATTTAGCTGGGGACCCCCGGACCCCACTTTGAGAACCAATGCTAATACCATCATTGAGAGTGAAGGTTTGGAAGATAGCAACAGTTACATTAACTAATGTATTTAATTCAAACTAATAATCAATAATCTATAGGCTAATCTAATACAAATAATGCATTAATAATCAATCCTTATTTTGGGCATGTCATTATATATGACAAGTTTCAAAAACTAGTCGTGAGCTTGTATATCTGCTATTTCCACAATTTTTAAGTGAAAGTGAAGAATGTGGTAAATTTGTGTCAATATGTGTTTTTTTTAATAAATATTGAACCAATGCCACTTGTAACTAAATGATAAATATAGATATACTGGAAACACAGGTTATTTTTTTCCTTTTCCTGGAAAAGTTATGCTTCTGGACATACAAGCTTTGACTACCTGACAGCGACAATAACATGTTTAATATGGCCGTGTTTATGAAAAAACTTTTACATTTCATTGATAACTATTCCATATTACTTTCAACGTTAAGAGAGGGATTCTGTTCATTAGAAACCTGCTAGAGAAATACTAAAAGAGTACAAACTTAGAAGAAAAACACACATCTGTATCTCTCTCTCTCTCTCTCTCTCTCTCTCTCACGCACGCATTTCCACTTATGGACTCTTCTGGAAGCGTGCGTGTGTGTGTGTGTGTGTGTGTCCGTGTGGTGTGTGTGTGCGTGCGTGCGTGTGTGTGCACGTGTGTGTGTGAGAGAGTGTGCGCGTGTGCGTGTGTTACATAATGTGTGTTTTTCACTCATTCTGGACAGAAGTGATCATTCAGTCACGTGACGCAACACAGAGAGGAGACGTGTTACACCAAAACCGGTGACCCATAGAATTCCGTCCCTGCAGAGGTCACTGTGGCACAAGTAAAAAAATATATAGTCTACTCTTCAGTTAATGTAATAATTCAAGAGAGGGAGTGAAATATACTCTTATTTAACTTAATAATAAATGAAAAGGGGTGTTTTATGAGATATCTGCACATGTCTGCAGTGGTTATCAATAGATAAACACTCCAATATCACAAGGCAGACAACCTCAGCAAGTGTTAATTTTGTCAACTAAAACTATGACGAAAACTTTTGGTCGACTACCTTTTTTCACTGACAAAAAAATAAATTAAAACAAAATAAAAACTAAGCAATGATGACTAAAACTATGACTACATATAGACCTACTGACAATTTCGTCTGAAAACTAAACTATAGACTAAAATGCTAGTGTAGTGGAACGCAGTGAGCTGGGATCGAACCCAAGGCTCCCACTCGCCAGCCGAGGAAAGTGGACCTGCTGCCCATCCCAGCCCTGACCATGTTCTACAGACTGGTGCCATCGAGAGCCTTCTCACTTACTGCTTCACCTCCTGGTATGGCCACAGCACAGCTGAGGAGAGGAAGCAGCTAAACAGGACGGTGAGAACAGCGGAGAAGATCCTCGGCACCTCGCTGCCATCTCTGGCGGAAATATGCAGTCAGAGAGATGCACGAGGAGGGGGCAACCAACATCATCAGCAGTGGCGGAGCGTCCGGGGAGGCCAGGGAGGCGGGCCGTCTCCGGGCCCGCGACCCTGGAGGCAGGGCCGCAGGAAGGGTAGTGCGAACGGTGCGGTCGCACAGGGCCCCGCGCTTGGGGGAGCCCCGCAAAAAAAAAAGAAAATAATTTTTTTTTTTTTTTTTTTTTTTTTTTTTAGTGAACAGATTCACGTTTAGTAAGAGTTATACCGAGAAATAACCGCAAATAACCACCAAAAACTCGGAAATATCCGCCCAAAACCGCCAAAAAATCCCGCGCGCGCGGGGATGGGGGCTGCGCGCGCGCACGCGACTTCGCACAGGGCCCCGCATTTCTCCCAGACGGCTCTGCCTGGAGGGCCTGGGCCGTCAGATAATAAATCGGTAAAATCAGGCAAAAAATAAGAATTAAACAACATAACCCTAACCCTAAAACCGAAATAAAGTGACAAAAAGCCCCCCCCAAAAAATGACCGAATCCGCCCAAAACCCTACATTTTCACGGGACGTGCACCCACGCGCGCAGCGGGCGTGCGTGCATGCGCAGGGGGCAGTGGTGGAAAAAGTACTCAAATTCTTTACTTAAGTAAGAGTACCAATACTGCAATATAAAAATACTCTGTTACAAGTAAAAGTCCAGAATTAAGAATTTACTTGAGTAAAAGTACAAAAGTATTGGCATCAAAATGTACTTAAAGAACCAAAAGTAAAAGTACTAAATATTTGAAAATAGCAGATCTACAAGCTCACAACGCGTCGCGATGCGACGCGTTGTGAGCTTGTAGATCGGCTATTTTCAAATAGCCTAGGTTTAAAATAGGTTTAAAGTGGTTAATGTATGTTTCATTATATCATAATTTATATCTGAAAAGTAACTAGTAACTAAAGTTTTCAGTAAAAGTACAATATTTGCCTCTGAGATGTAGTGGAGTAGAAGTAAAAGTATTGGAAATTGGAAATACTCAAGTAAAGTACAAATACCTCAAAATTGTACTTAAGTACAGTACTTAAGTAAATGTACTTAGTTACTTTCCACCACTGGCAGGGGGGGCCTGATCACTGTGCTGTGCCTCCCGGCCCGGCTTTGAGTTGTTCCGCCACTGATCATCAGGGACACCACCCACCCACCCCTCTCACAGCCTGATCCCCCTTCTGCCGTCAGGGAAACGTTACAGAAGCCTCAGTGCCAGGACAGAGAGGATGTGGAACACTATCTTTCCCCAGGCAATCCCATTCCTGAACTCAAATCTCCCTCGTAGATGAACTTTGGGAGGTGTATGCATTCCTATGCATCAAATCATGAACTAGTTGAAACAGATGAACTATGGATGAATTTCATTCAGTTTTAGTTTTAATACTTTGTTTTTTATCAGGGTATGCTTATTTTTATAGTGTGAATTCTTGGTTTTTAGGACCTTTTATTCAGGTCGATAGGGTATGTTTCTGCACTGTTTGTTTTTATTCTTTTATGAATTCTGCCGTCTCTTACTGGGAGAGACATAATTTTGTTTGTTTTTCTAACACTGCTTGCAGATGGAAAACAAATGACAAATAAAGCAATCTTGAATCTTGAACGTGTTACCAGTCGTGCCAACGATTGGCATTGGCCCGATCTTTGGAGCTCGTCCTCGCGCTTCACACTTCACGCCGCGGACCACCGTACACGACGTCCCTCATGCGACGATATTGCGCTCCTCGTCCTGCCGACTACGCCAGATTGTAGTGGAACGCAGTGAGCTGGGATTGAACCCGAGGCTCCCGCTCGCCAGTCCGACGTGTTACCAGTCATGCCAATAGGGCTGAGCCCGATTGGCAGGTCTGTTGCACGCCGGTTCTGGCTAATTTGACTGTGGGGAGGGACCTAGATGCACTCCATAGCGACCTAGATGCACTCACATAACAAGGCACTCACACACAGCGAAACTCTAGAGAGATGCCCCCTCAGCCAGCTGGCCCTGGAACTCCGGGCACAAACACAAACAGAGCCACGAGATAGAAAACCCATTGGACCAAACCAAATTATAAAACAGCAAAAGGAAAACTACCTGACACATTGGAAAGAAGCAACACAAAAGCAGAGTAAACTAGAATGCTATCTGGCCCTAAACAGAGAATACGCAGTGGCAGAATACTCAGTGAGCACAGTCTTGCGATCGAGAAAGGTCGTCACAGGCAGACCTGTATCCCGAGAGAAGACAGACTGTGCACCCACTGCACACAAAATGAAGTGGAAACCGAGCTACACTTCCTAACCGTCTGTCCATTGTACCAAGACATCAGAGACACATACTTCCCACAGATTACAACCACACACGGAGATTTTGAAAACATGACCAATGACAAAAAACTCCCATATCTGCTGGGTACAACAATGTGCAAACACAGCAGCAAGATTCGTGAGTTGCTGTGATAGGAGAAGGATATCAAACGGAACACAACCACCCTAAAGACTAATCATTGTGTATATTCCTGCACTATACCTGCACCCAGTGATCTTGGTATATAGAAATTGATCTATTGAAGATTCTGACTTTCAAATGCACATATTTTTTGTTTTGATTGTATTGCTGTATTGTTGTTTTGTGCTTTCTGCTTTGGCAATGTAAACGTATGTTTTCTCATGCCAATAAAGCCCTTTGAATTGAATTGACTAGTGGAGAAGATTGGACAAACCCTCAACAAGGACCCCCTCATCCGTCCACTAACATCTTATGATATTTAGTCAACTAAAACTAGACTAAAACTAAAACATTTCAGATGATTAAAATATGACAAACTACATTGACTATGACTAAAACCAAATCAAAATGAACACAGAGGCCGACACTAATTGAAATGTGTGGAGTCACACGGTTCTACGGGTCACCGATGTGTGTGTAGCAGCAGTCTCCCTTGTGTCTCCTCCTCCTTTCCTTCCAGTCTTCCAGTATAACATCATGGTTTCCAGTCCCCCCTCCTCCTCCTCCTCCTCCTCCTCCCAGTAACATCATGGCGCACAAACAGCTGGGCTGCCTCTCAGAGAGAGAGACAGAGAGACACAGAGAGACAGAGAGAGAGAGAGAGCAAAAACAAACTAGACATGTTTTAAACTGGCTTTAATACTACTGGAACATCGTTTCATACCTTGGATAACTTTGAGAGAGAGAGAGAGAGAGAGAGAGAGAGAGAGAGAGAGAGAGAGAGAGAGAGAGAGAGAGAGAGTAGCGAGAAAGAGTAGAGAGAGTAGAGGCAGAGAGAGAGACAGATAGAGAGAGTAGAGAGAGAGAGAGAGAAAGAGAGAGAGAGACCACCTGTAAATCAGTTTAAATGAAGTCACACTTTCACGTTAATGTTATTATTCTATCTCTATAATCTAAGTATAGACCTAATAATAATAATAGTAACAGAAAAAGACACGAGGAGAATTGGACCAAAACTTGTCATATTGTTGTTGTTGTGATGAAGATGAAGATGGAGACTGAAGAGGAATAGAAGAAGAATCACTTTGATGACCATGGAGGATGGAGAGAGAGACAAGCTGCCTCCTATCTACATGGTAAGAGTCATTTATAGATCTAATACATGATGGAGAGTCATTTATCGATCTAATACATGATGGAGAGTCATTTATAGGTCTAATACATGATGGAGAGTCATTTATAGGTCTAATACATGATGGAGAGAGAGACAAGCTGCCTATCATCCATGGTAAGAATTATGTATAAGTATAAGCATAAGTCAGGGTCCCCCAATAGCCTTGGATCTAGACTATCATAGATGTATTTAATCAAGTCTGACTTTTTGCTTAAAGCAAACTCGATGAAATACATCTATGATAGGCTACTCTAGATCCAAGAGCCCCCAATTAAACTGGTGTATATTGTTCCTGGACCCCCATCTGTTCATATATTGTGACAAGATGTGTTAAAATGTTAAAAAAATAATAATATCAAGATTTGTTTATAAAAACAGCAGATCTACAAGCTAGCTGATGTATAGGTTTAAGTTGGTTTCTCACTCATGTTGCTGGGGACCTCTGAGACCTGGAACCCCCTCAAGGACCCCTGGGGGGTCCGTGAGGGTGTTCAAATCTCTTTCATCTGGGGGTTCAAATCTGTTTTACCACTTACCACTAACTAACCCTGTGTTACGCTCTGCAAGATCACGACACGTTGTGTTGTGAGCTTGTAGATCTGCGATTAGTTTTATTAAAAGGATCCCTGGCTAATTAGCCTTGTATGCCTTAATACAATTGCCTATAACTAAACATTAAAAATTAAAAACACCTTAAATATTGTATTTTTTTTTGGAAATAGTCCATGTGTGGTTCAGCTCTATATGGCATGTACTGTATGCAATAAAAACATATTGTTTTGATGCGTTGTTTTGAAATGCGTTGTGAGCTTGTAGATCTGCTATTTTCGGCTAATGTTCCCCACCACACAAATATTTGACGGACCCCCTGTAAGTAACTGAGGACCCCCTGTAAGTAACTGAGGACCCCCTAGGGGTGGGTGGGGACCCCGTGAGGAACCCCCTGTTGAAGACCCCGGGTCTAAACGACATGCTCTCTGAATAACATGATTTGTTTATCGTCGCTCTACGGAAGAAAACATTGCGTCTAAATGTTTCTACTTTTCATGTTTTCTAGTAAATCGATGCCCTGATTTGTAGCCCAAGAGTTTAGTGCGGAAATTGCAAAAATAAACAATCTACAAGCTATCTCTCGCTATCTCTTTGCCAAAGTGAAAGTGGTTACGTGTGTCTGTGGGTTTTATAAATATCGAACCAATGAAAGGTATTGACTAGAGCAGGGGTCTTCAACGTTTTCAGGCCAAGGACCCCCTAGCTGAGAGAGAGATGAAGCAGGGACCCCCTACACTATATTGTATAATCAGATTAAAGATTTTTTTTTACTTAGCCTGCTATTTTTCCCCTCTACACCTATAGCCTCTTTGCCAAAAATATCTACAAGCTCTCATATATCTACAAGCTCTCAACGCCTCGCAGCGCGAGGCGTTGAGAGCTTGTAGATCTGCTATTTTTGGCTAATGTTCCCCTCAGAAAAGGAATTCTAGGGTTCAAGTGGTTAATGTAAAAAAAACCTACATCCTATCACACAAAGATTTGGCGGACCCCCTATAGTAGCTCTGCGGACCCCCTAGGGGTCCCGGACCCCCTGTTGAAGACCCCTGGACTAGAGCCTTCTGACTGAATAATATGTACATCGGATCCTTTGAAACACAGGTTCTCCATTTCCCGAAAACAGTTTTGAACGTACAAGGTTTCCAGCTGACAGTGACGTTATGAAGTGCCATCTGTGTGCCATCTGTGTGTCATTTTAAGATTTCTTAGGCTGTTAAAAAAAAATTGCAGATCTACAAGCTCATAGCGCGGCACCGAGTGCCGCGCTATGAGCTTGTAGATCTGCTTTTTTTTTTTTAAATCGTGAACATTTCGTGAAAATCTTTGAATATATATTTTTAAAGCGAACATTTGTAACTCAAATCTTTACTTCTGAGGGATTCTAAAACAGTTTAAAAAAAAAAAACGTATGTTGTTATAATATCAGTGATTCTTTCTTTATGTCAAGGACCCCCAAAATGATATGTATTTGGCTGCGGACCCCCATCTCAAAATATGTTGTTCCAGGGACCCCCCAGAAGCAAAGATTTGAGTAAAAAATGTTCGCTTTAAAGAAATATATATATTCAAAGATTTGCGCGCATTTTCACGATTTAAAAAAAAAAAAAATTAAAGCAGATCTACAAGCTCATAGCGCGGCACTCGGTGCCGTGCTATGAGGTTGTAGATCTGCTATTTTTGAATAGCCAAAGAAATCTAAAAATGACATACAGATGCGTTCCTGGTCTTAATGGGTTAAGTGTCAGGAAAAACACACACCCTGTAAAGAGGATGTATTATTAGAAATGGTGGCTCTCGGGCAGAAACCTTGTATCTCCGTGTGTAAATTTGTTATGTTTTCTTTTGGTAAATGAATGCTCTACGTCATCATACAAGAGTGTCACAGCTGGCTCTAGAGGCCATGACAAATATTGGGGAGGAGATCAGGGTAAAAGGTAACACGAGGTGTATTTATTAAGAATCAGGCCTAATGACAATAACTAAAAGGAAGGTGAACAAAACATATCTTACGGATCCTATGAGGTGTGGAGTCAGTAAATCAGTGGTGTAGGTGTGCATGTGTGAAGCATAGTGTGGTGCGCGGTGTGTGGATAGAAAGTAACAAACATGATCATAACAGGGGCATGGAGAATGGAGGTTAAAGCGGGTGGAGACAGCACGTCTGTTCTCCACAGGATTCTCACAGAGACTGGCAAGGGGCAGGGCTTTTATAGCCTCCTGGAGGCACCGGGCCCAGGTGCTCTCCAATGAGCCATCAGCCCAAGAGGCCACACCCTGCTCACCTATAGGGCAAGAGTTAACTGACAAGGCTTGCACCCCCACAACCACCCAGACTACACCGGCCTATAATATGGGGGCATCACAAACGGTAGTGAAGTAGTGAAAATGGTCCGTCTACAACAGGGCCGGATACAGAAATTATTAACTGGGGGGGCATTAATAAATGCTGGGGGGGCGGCTTCCTCGGCGGCGCGCAAAGCGTGGCGGCGAAACAAATTTTGGGGGGGCCCAAAACCATTTGGGGGGTTTTCAGGGCCCCCAAACCCCCCAAATGCGTAGGAAAATATGCATAGGAAAATATGCATTTTGGCACAGTTAGACCTATAAAAAAAATTGTGTTCAGTTTTTTCGGCTGTTTGTGTATTACTGCTTCCTATTGTTCTTTTGGGCTTGTTTTCCTAGGCTTCTTTCTCTCGCAATATCTGGCAACACTGCCCATGGAAAATCAGGGCAGAGGATTATTTGAATTGTGCAATGATACATGATGGAATATGATTAAGGATTATTTTGATTATGTTAAGCTCACATTTCATATCATGACATAAATGTAACTTTAAAAAAAAAGAAAAAAAAAAAAGAAGATTTTTTTGGGGGGGGGGCAGTCAGGGCATTTGGGGGGGCATTGCCCCCCCTTGCCCATGCCTAGATCCGGCCCTGGTCTACAAGATCGAGGGCAAAAGTTTTAAAATGTTGTATCTTCCAGCCCTACTGCTTGATGTTTAGCATGGATTCTAAAGAATCGCCATTGAATTCTAGACATTCAAGAACTTCATTGTCACAGTGTGAGGACAACACAATTGCAATTGTGTCACCCTCAAATGTCGCATTTGCATTTAAGACAGGGGTCTTCAACAGGGGGTCCCAAACCCCTAGGGGGTCCTTAGAGTTATTACAGGGGGGGGGCGTCAAATCTTTGTGTGATAGCTTTCTTTCTTTTTTTGCCACTTCAATCCTAGCATCCCTATTCTGAGGGGAACATTAGCCGAAAATAGCAGATGGAGCTTGTACATCTGCTATTTTCATAATCTTTTAAAAAAATTAAAAAATTGTAATACAAAAGGTTTCGGACATATGAGGTTTTCCCCCGACAGCAACGACATCCACTTGTGGGATATTATTGTAATGAACTTGACGACATGAGGATCCTTAAGAACCTGGCTGAGAGCTGTTGTCGTGGAAACAACGGTAAACAAAAGAGGCCTGCGCTCCTGGCTTTGATGTGAATTGTTCCACTTTTAGAAGCTGCTGTCGGTTATAGTCTAGATTGAACCGGTCTCATCCTGAATCTCTGATCTTTAGGTTGTCATTAAAATGACCACTGTCACCTAAAGTAGGGGGCTGGGCAATTAACCGAAAATATATCAAAATCAATATTTAGAACTAATAGCTGACTTAATCTTGCTCATGTAATTGATTAATCAAGAAGCAGGTTTTTTGTTAATTTTTTTTTTTGTATTTATTTTAGATCAACAAACCTTGTTCACCACTTACCCCGGTGTTATTCTTTGTTATACAACGCGTGTGTACAAAAATTGCAGAAATTGTCGATCTACAAGCTCACAACGCATCGCATCATGATATTAAAGCTTGTAGATCTGTTAAATAAAAAAATAGATAAGGAAATCCATTGATCATTTCATATTTAATAGTAATAGTTACTTTGAAAAATGTTTGAATTTGTTCATATTCATATCAGAATGTTTTGTTTTTGTTTTTAATATTTTGAAATAATTAAAAAAAGAAATCTGTGCGCCAGGGTTTGGGCCGAGGAGGGAAGCAGTCATCTCTGGGAAGTTTGTCGTCCAATCAGAGCCAGAGGAGGGAGGCGGGAGGACGACGTGGTGAGTTACTTCCTGTCTCGTTCTTTCACTTTAAAAATACTGTTTCTCAACGTTGGGTCCGGCGACCACGAGGGGTCCGAATGTACGCTTACGGGTCGGTAACTCTGAGAAAAATCCCTTAGAGATAGGGTGAGACGTTCAGACATCCGCCAGAGACTCGGAGTAGAACCGCTGCTCCTTCACTTGGAAAGGAGCCAGTTATAGGTGGTTCGGGCATCTAGTACGGAACTACGGATGCCTCCCGAGCGTCTCCCTAGGGAGGTCCTCGCGGCACGTCCCACTGGGAGGAGGAGGAGACTCCGGGGCAGACCAAGGACCAGATGAGGGGGATTACATCTCCACACTGGCCTTGGAACGCCTGGGGGAAGTGGCTAATGTAATAAAAAATAAAATAAAAAATCCAGACAAATTACCAATTTTTTTTCTCTTACACAAATCCAGTACTTTCTTCTCTTTTTTTTCTTTTTCTTTTGCAATACTGTTTTCTCTTCTCTTTTCAATACAGTAGCAAATGACTGAAAACTATTTTTTAATCAATTCTCTTACAAAGATCCTGTATTTTCTTCTCTTTCTTTTTAACGTGCCCTCTGCTGTTTGTATCGCAAATCGCGATACATGTTTTTTATTAAATCGATTTAAACCGTCACCAGTTTGAATTGATTTTAATCAATTCACCATAAATCGTTACACGCCTATTGGTAACACCCGTGAAGGAAGTAAGTAATAATAATAATAATAATGGATTTTATTTATAACGCACTTTACATTTACAATAAATCTCAAAGTGCTTACAGAAGGCCAATGCATAAAAACAAACATCACACCAATCAATAAAAGAAAACGGCAACTAAGAAACTGAAACAAAACAATTAAAACTGGGGGCATAAAGCCTAGAGGTAAAACCAGCTAAAAAAAAGCTTTGCTAAAAAGGTAGGTCTTTAATCCTCTCTTAAAGCAGTCGACCGACTGTGGTGCTCTCAGGTGGACAGGGAGGGCGTTCCACAGTTCGGGGGCGACTGAGCAGAAAGCCCGGTCGCCCATGGTGCGTAGATTGGCCTTGCGGGTGTTGAGGAGGTTGGTGTTTGAAGAGCGGAGGTTGCGGGTCGAGGGTTGAAGGGAGACTAGGTCCTTGAGGTATGAAAAGTAAGGAAGCTGCTGAGCATAGAGTCCAGTGAGTTGACTAGCAGGCTACATGTGTATTAATATAGTGTGTATGTTTTGTCCAGGTAAAGAGCTGCCTCCGATCTGTTGTGACGTTCGTCAGAAACAGAGAGTTTCTGTCGACATCTTACCTCCTGAAGTCAAAGCTCCGTTCCCCTGCGACCCAGTTATACCCCTACGTACCAAGACCACCAGACAGTTTCTGTAAGTACTAATACTATACTACTAATACTACAGTTATACCCCTACGTACCAAGACCACCAGACAGTTTCTGTAAGTAAGAAGTATGAAGTAACTAAGTACATTTACTCAAGTACTGTACTTAAGTACGCTTTTGGGGATTTTTTACTTTAATTGAGTGTTTCCAATTTCCAATACTTTTACTTCTACTCCACTACATCTCCGAGGCAAATATTGTACTTTTTTTCTCTCTTTACACTTTGTAGATTTTGATTATTATTACAAAACCACTTCAGCCCTATTTAAGCTTTGGCAATTTGAAAATAGCCGATCTACAAGCTCACACAACGCATTTGGAGCTTGTAGATCTGCTATTTTCAAAGGACCTTGTTTGTGTGCGTGTGTGCGTGTGTGTGTGTGCGTGTGTGTGTGTGTGTGTGTGTGTGTGTAGGGAGGATGTGGAGCATGCTAACCAATCAGGTGACTGGAGGAACGTCCGACAATTTTACCTGACGACCTTCGACTCCTTCATGGAACTCAACGCTGCCTTCAAGGTACACACACAAACACGCACAAGCGCACGCGCACGCACACACACACACACACACACACACACACACACACACACACACGCGCACGCACACACACACACACACGTCACACACACACACACACACACACACACACACACACACACACACACACACACACACACACACACACACACACACACACACACACACACACACACACACACACACACACACACACACGCACACACCAAT
>NC_137619.1:4694338-4696838 GCF_963280865.1 Gymnoscopelus braueri | reverse complement strand
AGGGTTGAGTGGACGGTTTCCTGAACTGACATCTATGGTTAAATGCTATACGTATCCACGTAAACAACAACAACAAAACAAGCTTTTAATGGCATCCAAAGTTGTTTCGTTCACACACGTCACACTCATTTCTAATGGAGAATTTGTTTTCTTTCAGACCTCGAACCAAAGACGACCTGAGAGCTTATTTAATTCTGCTACAGGTGAGATCCTGCTAAACCCACCGACACTGATCAGTTAGCTGTTAGCTGTTAGCTAAGTGATTGTGATGAGATGAACTGGTCAGTTGAACCTGAATATGCCATAGAGTTATAATATATCTAGAGGGCAGATTGCCCCGCCCCCCAGCTATTCATTTCTATGAAAGTTGCTCAGTTGCGTTTGAAGCACCCGGAAGTCTGCCGGAGGTTTAACATTGGGTCCATTGGGACTAATATAATCTGTCTGCCGGAAGTACCAATATTGGGTCGAATAGGCGTGACCATAGAGTTATGAGCAGCCTGCGCACTAGGGTTTCAAACGGTAGAAGCCTGCGCAGTAGCATTTTAAATGCGGAATTGTTGCGTTCTCAGATTGACCACCAGGCGACGGCCGCTTCACCGTTCTACTGCGGCTCTGGGGGCTTGGAATATGCGTGGCTCCATTACCCAAGCATTGTTTTAACCTGAGGCTGATTCTACAAACTAGAGGTGAACGTCTAGAGTTCGCAGACCTCACACCTACGACGCACCACAGATCTGACTGACATGCCCATATATGGAGATCTCTGTATCTGTCAGTCCTTGTCCCTTTCATGTAGCCTGGTAAACCCCTCCCTCCGGATATCTCATTTAGGAGTGAGTCTGGCATGCAGGCCTGTCTGGGCGTTTCTGCGAAGCGTCCTCGCTTCATTGTGTGGTTCCGTAATTTATCAATTATTACAATTATCTTGTCATTAGACATGTTTCGACTGGATAGCAGCATCAGAGTGCAGTGGATCCAGTGCCATTTAAGAGAGAAATGTGTGAAAACAAGAACACCGGCACAAATCAGTATCGTTACGCATGCAGGACATCAGTTTGTGTTGTGAGTGACATCAGACCAGAGCTTTGTCAGCCTATATAAGCTGTTGAAGACGTTGAGAGAGAGAGACACAGTGAAGAGACAGACAGCGTAACGTGAAGAGAGAAAGAGAAGTTTTTAGGAATTGAGACATATAGCCTGAGACAGAGGAGAGTCAGACAGACATAGAAAGACAAAGAGAGATAGAGATGCTGTGGTGGTCGGTGCCTCTGAAAAGAGGACCACAGACAGACAACTTCCATGGTTGTGCTGCTGGGCCAGTGGAGGACAAGGTGTATTCATTTGGAGGGTTCTATAACAGCCTGGCCTACAACAAGGATCAGATCGATGTTCACGTCTTCAACACAGTGACTTTGTGCTGGATGACGTTGCCCCCAGTGACAACTGGAAGAGGAGAATGTTCCCTTGATGTTCCCTCCATGCGCTACAGACACACAGCTGTACTGATAGAAGATATCATCTACATCTGGGGAGGGATGGTGAATTGTGAGATAGAAGTGGATGGCATATGGTTTACCATTAAGGGGAACAGGGACAACATTCTTTATGCATTTGATGTCGACGCCCACAGATGGTTCAAGCCGAAGGTTTCCAGATCTGTTCCAGAGGCGAGGTACAAACACTCAGCCTGTGTCTTGGAGAAGGTCATGTTTATCCATGGAGGATGGAACAAGCTGACTGGATGCACTAATGACATCTGCAAGTTGGACACCACCACAATGATCTGGTCTTTAGTTAACACCAGAGGTACTCCAGCACCTGTTTCATCACTTCACTCTGCCACCATCATCGGGACAAAGATGTTTGTATTTGGGGGTGTAGGGCACCAGGACAACAACATCAGAGTTTTTGACACAGAGACCAACTGCTGGCTGAACACACCTTCTGCACAGCTTCTTCCAGAACAACGTCAGGATCATGCAGCCTTTGTCTACAATGGAGAACTGTACATATATGGTGGCATCAACTTTGGTCTGAAACAACGGTTCAATGATCTGTGGAAATTAAATCCAAAGACCTTCTCCTGGAAGAAGGTTGAGCCCAAAGGGAAAGGCCCAGATTTGTCGGGTCCAATGTGCTGTTGCATGGTGGGAGATTGCTCATATCTTACACTTAATTCCTAGTCTGAAGACGTTATGCAAGCTAGCAGTTCTTCAGAACGGTCTGGAGCAGTCAGGACTCCCACACAACATCAGGTGGGAACTGGCAGCCATGACAACAGAATAATTGACATGAGTGTGCTCACTGGTAGCGAGGACACAAACATTCTCTTCCAGTGGATGTTGAAGATAATGAAGGAAATTACGCTAAGGTGTGTCTGATCTGTACATCCCATAACGACAAAACATCCCAGAGCGGAGGCTCTGGCACGTGAAGGGACTAGGCTCTGTGGGTGGCCTCCTGGCCGGGCTCCTCCTTCGTCTCACCAGGTCCAGGA
>NC_137619.1:4684338-4689338 GCF_963280865.1 Gymnoscopelus braueri | reverse complement strand
CCTGCCTGCCTGCCTGCCTGCCTGCCTGCCTGCCTGCCTGCCTGTCTGTCTGTCTGTCTGTCTGTCTGTCTGTCTGTCTGTCTGTCTGTCTGTCTGTCTGTCTGTCTGTCTGCCTGCCTGTCTGTCTGTCTGACACCCTTGGCTGTCCTAGCTTAGCTCACTGATCCCAGACTCGTCTCCCTTCTGGCTCTCAAACTGTGGAACAAACTCCCCATTGCAGTCAGAACTCACTCCCAATCGTCTGCCGTAATCTGAAGACTCACCTCTTCAGACTCCGTCTTAACCCGTATGCTTGACCTAGCGTCCTAGTCTTGACCACCATACAGTCTTATGCAAAGGTTCAAATGTCATTTAGATAGCATGTTATGTAGACAGATTATTATTTGATAGTAGACTGATGATCCTAGATTACTATGTCTATGCATTTGATGTATTACCTCGTGTTTACCTTGCTTACTGTAAATCACTCTGGATTAAGAGTCTGCTAAATGACTAAACTGTCTGTCTGTCTGTCTGTCTGTCTGTCTGTCTGTCTGTCTGTGTGACTCTTCTGGTGTCTTCTCAGGTTTTCTTTCTGTCAGTTCCCGTTCATTCTGTCCCCGGTGGTGAAGAAGTGCATCATCCAGAGCGACTCTGAGCAGCAGATGATCAACGAAGCCAGAGTGAGACACAGTGTTTAGTCGACTAAATCTATGACGAGAAATGTCCGTCGACAACCTATATTCACAGACGAAAACGAAATAAAAACGAAATAAAAACTGAGCTATGATGACTAAAACTAAGACTAAATATGTTGACAATGTCGTCAACAAATAAAAACTAGACTAAAATGTTAGTGAGGGATCTAGTGGAGCAGAGATCCAGTAGAACTAAAAGACAAGTCATTTTATGTTTGGCTCCGGTGTTGCGCTCTGAAAATAGCAGATCTACAAGCTTGTAGATTGTTTGGGCCTGGCCGAGCCTCGGGCCGGCCCATAGGGCCCAGCTGGGGCCGGGCCTTAATTTTCAGGCCCGTTGAGAACTCTAATATCAACTATATGAATTTACAATTTACAATGTAGGCATTTAGCAGACGCTCTTATGCAGAGTGATGGTAAATAATCACATACTACATAGAATGCATAGAGACAGTGCCGTGCCTCAGTAAACTATAGGATCACAGGTTAACAATTTACCTAGAATCTGTCTAAACCATACATGGGCAACTGGTGAAGTTGGGGGCCACATGCGGCCCCCAACTTCACTTAATGTGGCCCGCAGGTTAATATCAGAATACTGATATATTATTGAATTCAGCTGTTACAATTCCAAACATGCAAACATGACCCGCTTTAATTACTTCAGTCTATATTAGTAGCTTAATGACTAGTATTAACATTCTATTGTCTTTTTTATGTCCAAAGTATTTGTATTTAAGTTCATAAAGTTAACATAAGTAACTAAATGCATTTGAAATTAAATCAAAATGTTACTTTTCAGGATTCCAATTCAAAAATAGCACAACAAAAAAATCTGGATTCCAATTTAAAAATAGCAGATCTACAAGCGGACTTGAGCCACGAGAGGCAACGGCGAGCGAGCAGTCAGGCGAGCGCCGAAAGTTTATATTTTTTTCACAATGTTTTATTGTCATGATTCACCAGGACCCTGGATGGCTTGATTCTAGGCTTAAAATAATTGATATAAATATTTTTGTAAATCTCTATGGGAAACATGCATGGACTATGGACTGGAACCAGAAAATGGCCGCCACTACTTTGTCCTATAGTCAACATGTGCCGTCGAGGGGGTTCCCCCTTACAGCCAAACGTTTGACGTTTGGTCTAATCCGTCCCAAGAAGAAGAAGTCACCCGTTTGCCGTCTTGGCAGTGGGAATATGTTGTGTGTGTAATGTGTATACACAATACAATAACACAAGAGTTCTCCATTACTAATATTATATGTGTGTGTTTGTGTTTGTGTTTGTGTGTGTGTGTGTGTGTGTGTGTGTGTGTGTGTGTGTGTGTGTGTGTGCGCGTGTGTGTGTGTAGCAGAGCCTGGTCAGTAAGGTTGCTAGGAGACAGAGAGTGGACATGAACCTGCTCTTTCTCAACATAAAGGTTCGACGATCACAACTCCTCAACGACTCACTGGATGAGGTACTGCTCTCCTCTCCTTGTCTCCTCTCCTTGTCTCCTCTCCTAGGCTCTCATTTCCTTTCCTTGTGTCCTCTCCTATGCTCTCATTTCATCTCCTTGTTTTCTCTCCTTGTGTCCTATCCTTGTGTCCTCTCCTTATTTCCTCTCCATGTGTCCTCTCCTTATTTCCTCTCCTTGTGTCCTCTCCTATGCTCTCATTTCCTTTCCTTGTGTCCTCTGCTATGCTCTAGTTTCCTTTCCTTGTGTCCTCTCCTAGGCTCTCATGTCCTTTCCTTGTGTCCTCTCCTTGTGTCCTCTCCTAGGCTCTCATTTCCTCTCCTTGTGTCCTCTCCTAGGCTCTCATTTCCTTTCCTTGTGTCCTCTCCTAGACTCTCCTAGGCCCGTAGTCTGACTTTACCTTCTTAATTATAGCCTTGATGTTCCAGAGGAAGTGATGTAGTGAATTAAAGGAGTAGTTCACCCAAAAAATAACTTATTTTCTATCAATTACACGCCCCATAAAGCCTTGAATTCATGGAGATTGTTTAGTTTTTGTCGCATTCCTAAGACAATAATTTGATGACTGGGTCATTGGTCAATAGGAGTCTCTTTGAGACTCTGCTGGTCATCAACTTAAAGTCATTTTTAGGGTGAACTACTCCTTTAACCCATTAAGACTGGGAACACATCTCTGTCATTTTTAGATTGCTTTGGCTATTCAAAAATAGCAGATATACAAGATCTTTGAATATAATTTATATATTTTTAAAGCATAATTTGTAACTCAAATCTTTGCTTCTGGGGGATTCTACAAACGTCTTCTAAATCCTAACAGTTTTTGAAAAAAAGTTAAAAATGTTCTTAAAAATATATATATATTCAAAGATTTGCAAAAAAAATATCTCTTTTTTTTCTTCAAAAATAGCAGATCTACAAGCTTGTAGCGCGGCACTCGATAGCCCAAAGTAATAAAGTGTTCCCTGTCCTGTCCTGTCTTGGCGTGGTACTGTAGCTGCAGAGGAAGCGCTGTGACTTCAAGAAGAAGCTGAAGGTGACGTTTGTAGGTGAAGCAGGTCTGGACATGGGAGGTCTGACCAAGGAGTGGTTCCTCCTGCTGCTCAGACTGATCTTCAACACCGACTACGGTATGACACACACGCACGCACTCATATGCACACGCACGCACTCACATGCACACGCACGCACTCACATGCACGCGCACACAGCATCAAAATCACAATGTGATGCATTGTGACCCCCTGTTACCGCGCATACACTGAGTCTATAGCAATAATTACTACCAGAATATAGAGTTTTAAAGATGGGGTGCCATGATATTTTTCAACCCTAAAACCTGATCATAAGGTATTATTATTATGTAAGGATTTTTTTCAACAAAAAAAAAGTGTACAGAAATTGTTAAAATTATGTTTTTATGTGGACACGCCTCCAGTTCATTAAGTATACCTGGTTCTCACCTTAGCACCTCCTCCACCACCTTAGCACCACCCACCTGTCCTAGTCCCTCCTCCTCCTCATGCCCACACCTGTTGTGTTATGATAATGAGGGGGAGGGTATGGCTTTGTGATGTCACTAAAGCGCTGTTTCTCTATTGGCACGTTTGACCCTCAAGGTTTCAGCCTCCAGGAAGAAACTCCAAATAGTCAGAGAAGACATAAAACACCATAAAAACACCACCGGGGGGCTTTATGAAGTTCTATCAACCTCATAGACACATGAAAAACTGAAAAAGTGCAAAACCATGGCACCACCTCTTTAACCTTTCAACTAAATAAACGTAAGTGTCTCGTTAAACGTTCCTGGTTCTGGTTCTGTTTCCAGGTATGTTTACGTACCAGAAGGACTCGCGCTGCTATTGGTTCAGCAGTTGGAAGTGTGACAACTTTTCTGAATTCCAGTTGGTCGGAACGGTATCCTTTCAACCAGGAAGTGAGGTGGCTCTGTGTCGAGCATTATGTGTGCGCTAGTTTTTAGTTAAGAAACTAATCTGGACCCCAGCCTCCACCTAATACACCAGGAGCCGGTTGCACCACCTCACACTAAGTTCAAACTTAGCCTAGTTATAGCTTAAATGGTTTTTAAAAAGCCGTTTAGACCGGGAAAGTATCTGTGTCATTTTAAGATTTCTTGGGCTATTAAAAAATAGCAGATATACGAGCTCAAAGCGCGGCACCGAGTGCTGCGCTATGAGCTTGTAGATCTGCCTTTTTTTTTTAAAGTGAAAATGTGTACAAAATATCTTTAAATATATATATATATATTTTTTAAGCAAATATTTGTCAATATTTTTGTCCCAGTGACCACCAGAAGCAAAGATTTGAGTTACAAATGTACGCTTTAAAAATATACTATATTCAAAGATATGCACACATTTTCACGATTTTTCAAAAAATAGCAGATCTACAAGCTCATAGCGCGGCACTCGGTGCCGCGCTATGAGCTTGTAGATCTGCTATTTTTTAATAGCCAAAGAAATCTAAAACGACAGGGATGCGTCCCCGGATTGAATGGGCTAAGCTATAACTAGGCTAAGTTTGAACTTATAGTGTGATGTGGTGCAATTGACTCCAGATGTTGTGGTGGTTGATGAAGTGTCTGTATTAGAGATAGCCTTCACCTTTGACCCTAGCCTGGAGGAAGCCTTTATGACCAAGTGTCATTAAATACCAACCACTCCTACATACCATCTCAGAGCTGGACTATAGGGCATAGCAGTGGCGGCCATTTTCTGGTTCCACTCCAAAATAGTCAATGGATTTTTCCCATTGACATTTCCAAAAATATTTATATCACTTCATTTAAGCCTAGAATCAAGCCATCCAGGGTCCTGGTGAATCATAACCATATTTTTTTTTCTTTG
>NC_137619.1:4671838-4679338 GCF_963280865.1 Gymnoscopelus braueri | reverse complement strand
GCGGAGTACGTGCACATCTGCATGAACGGGATGCTGGTTTCAAATCTGGCGACGTGGAAACGCGCAACACGACGCGCGCGGCCCTAAACAGCGCCATCAGGAAGGCGAAAAAGGCCTACACAAAAAAGATGCAAGACAAACTCAGCAATGGCGACATCAGGAGCACATGGCAGGCGGTACACACCTTGACAGACTGCAAAACAAGAACCAGAAGCGAGGTGAACCCGCCTGCCTGCCTCCCCAACGAACTGAACACTTTCTACGGCCGGTTTGAGATCAGCTCCAACCGCGGCAGCCAAGCGGGGCCATCAGCAGCACCAGCAGAGGTGAACCCTCTAACCATCTCGGAGAGAGAAGTGCGTACAGCCTTCACACGGGTCAACATCCACAAGGCAGCCGGACCTGATGGGATTCCAGGCCGGGTCCTTAAGACATGTGCAGACCAGCTGGCGGGTGTCTTCGCTGACATCTTTAACCTCTCCCTCTCCCTGGCTGTGGTCCCTGCAGGGTTCAAAATGTCAACCATTGTGCCCATTCCCAAAAAGGCCAAAGTGACATGCCTGAACGACTGGAGACCTGTTGCTCTCACCCCGATCGTCAGCAAGTGTTTCGAGAAACTGGTGAGGGAATACATCAGCTCCACGCTACCTGCCTCGCTGGATCCGTGGCAGTATGCATACCGCAAAAACAGATCCACCGACGACGCTATTGCCATGGCTCTCCACACCGTCCTCTCGCACATGGACAACAAGCTGCTGAAGGACAAATATGTACGTATGCTGTTCGTGGACTACAGCTCAGCATTCAACACCATTGTCCCAGCAATACTTGACAAAAAGCTCAGAGACCTAGGGCTACACCCAAGCATGTGCGACTGGATACAGGACTTCTTGTCCAACCGACATCAGGTGGTGAGAATGGGCAGCATCACATCCGACCCCCTGACCCTCAACACCGGAGCACCCCAGGGATGCGTGCTGAGCCCTCTCCTCTACTCCCTGTACACGTATGACTGCATAGCCACACATGTCTCCAACACCATCATAAAGTACGCGGACGACACGACAGTGATAGGCCGAATCGTCAACAACGACGAGTCTGACTACAGAGAGGAGATCAAATCACTAGCACACTGGTGCCGGGAGAACAACCTCTCTCTTAACGTCGACAAGACCAAAGAACTGATCGTGGACTTCAGGAGGCCGCGGAGAGACCATGCGCCCATCCTCATCGACGGTGCTGCAGTGGAAAGGGTCAGCGAGTTCAAGTTCCTCGGAGTACACATCGAGGAGGACCTCAAATGGGAGACGCACTCCACACACGTGAGGAAAAAGGCTCAGCAGCGACTGTACTGGCTCCGCCGCCTGAAGAAGCTCGGAGTAGGAAGTCGCATCCTCAGGCTGTACTACAACAGTTCTGTCGAAGGCATCCTAACAGGCTGTGTCACGGCCTGGTACGGGAACTGCACTGCCCGAGAAAAGATCAGCCTACAACGAATAGTGCGATCGGCAGAGCGGATAATGGGAATCGAGCTCCCAGCGCTCCAGGAACTGTACAAAAAGCGGTGCGTGGTCAAAGCCAAGCGCATCATCAAGGACAAGCACCACCCAAGTCACAGACTGTTCAACCCCCTACAACGACCGCGACCGGGCAAGGGGCTCTACCGCAGTATCAAGAGTTCCACCACCAGGTACTGGTGTAGTTTCAATCCGGCTGCTGTCAGAATGCTGAATGGGGCATAAGCCTGAATGAGGCATAGGCCTTGTTCAGCAGCCTGACAACAGGCAGCGCAGACTTTTCTGGCTCTTCCTGAACACACCTGTGGATTATACCAGGGACAATGACTTGGACTTTAGCCCCCCCTCGGACACACCTGTGGACTACACCAGGTACAAATGACTTTTTGTTGCACTCCCTCATGGAGCTACTTGCGGATTATACTAGGGTCGGTCCACTCTAGGTGGACACGCACTGACCTTTTGCACCTTAATCCCTTGTATAACGCACTGACTTTTTTTGGTCTTTTTTATTGTGCTCCTTTTCCTCTAAGCACCTTAACGTCCATTGTCTATCATGCACAGTATAAGTATAACATGCACAGTATACAATACATTGCTGCTATGCTCAGGCACCTTAGTTTAGTTTTTTTTAGTTTTTATTATCTCAGGTAATTTGTAAATATGTAGATAACTTGTCTGGCCTTCTGTTGCTCTCTTGTTTTGATCTCCTTCCCACTTACCCCCCACCCTCTTCTTCTCCCCCCCCCTCTTCTTTCTATGGAAACTAACGTTGCGATGGGAACGATGTACAAAAAAGAATTTCACCCACTTTTTTACCTTGTAAACCTGTGATGTGACAATAAAACTGATTCTGATTCTGATTCAGTGTGAGGGGGAAGAGGGAGGTTCTGTCGCACGGAAAAACATCACTTCATTCAAACTTTGGATATTAATCTCTGCACAAGGATTTAGGGATGTTATGCTTTAACACTTACAGTCTATCTACAGCCATGGAGTATTTGTTGGAGCTATTCTGTTGATATAACGTTTAATGAGCTACTGCTATTAGTGGAGAGGACAACAGTATCACGTATGCTAATCTTTATGGAGAGGACAACGGTATCACGTATGCTAATCTTTATGGAGAGGACAACAGTGTCACGTATGCTAATCTTTATGGAGAGGACAACAGTGTCACGTATGCTAATCTTTATGGAGAGGACAACAGTGTCACGTATGCTAATCTTTATGGAGAGGACAACAGTGTCACGTAGGGTCATTTTTATGGAGAGAACAGGGTAATCTTTATGCTTGTGTCTGGATCAGGCCGCAAGCATTTGCCTCTGGAAATGAGGCCACAGAGGAAGAATTGGAGACACTGCAGTTCTCCTTAACGGGCCAGAGGGTGTCGCTATTAAAATGAGAACCACTGCCTTACTAAAAGTGTGTGTGTGTGTGTGTGTGTGTGTGTGTGTGTGTGTGTGTGTGTGTGTGTGTGTGTGTGTGTGTGTGTGTGTGCGTGCGTGCGTGCGTGCGTGCGTGTGCGTGTGTGTGTGTGCGTCAGGTGTTTCTGGGAGGTGGTGTTGTCGTATCCCTTGGAGCTTCAGAAGAAGCTCCTTCACTTCACTACAGGCAGTGACAGAGTTCCTGTAGGAGGACTGGAACATCTGCACTTCAAGATCTCCAAGATAGATGTTCCTACTGACTGGTACCTCCTCTCTTCTCCTCCCCTCCTCTCCCCTTAAGTGACCATAAATGAATGAATTGTCCATATTCACATAAACATAAACACATAATACAACTATAACGATGACAATTTATACAAAGGAAACCCATAACAAGAGACATACCGTGTGCGCCTTCTGCACAGAATATAGGAGTATGTTAGATTTGTAACTCTTCAAAGACAAGGAAAGAGCTCCTTCCTTCTTCAGAAACTAGATCACCTGCACCTTAGCTCACACAGGTGAACCCAATGTTCTGGTGATTGGTGTTACATAATATCTGCCCAGGTAATACTGTGACATGACCTGAACAGTAGATGGCACTGCAGTGATGTAAAAAATAATCAATACAGCGAATCACTCAAATATAAACCACATTAAAAATGTAAATAAAATACAAAATAACGCCTTTATGGCGACAGCTACAAAGCCTCTGACTAACATTAGGATATTAATTAACTTCTTGTACTGTTATACAAAGTATATTCATTCAATCAATCAATCAATCAACTTTTTCTCCCTCGTCTTTCGTTTCAATTAATTTCCCCGTCTGTCTGTCTGTCTGTCTGTCTGTGTGTCTGTGTGTCTGTGTGTCTGTGTGTCTGTCTGTGTCTCTTTCTGTCTGTCTGTCTGTCTGTCTGTCTGTCTGTCTGTCTGTCTGTCTGTCTGTCTCTCCAGGTTGCCTGTCTCTCACACGTGTTTCAATCAGATCTGTCTGCCTCCGTATCGAAGCAGGAAGGAGCTCAAGCACAAACTGACCATCGCCATCTCCAACGCAGAGGGCTTCGGGCTGGAGTGACACACACACACACACACAAACACAGACACACACAAACACACACGCACACACACACGCACACACGCACGCACACACGCACACACACACACACACGCGCATGCACGCATGCACGCATGCACGCACACACACACACAGGCCACTCGCAACAGAAAGCAGACTACGTTCATAGTCTTTACACACAACAAACCACTTGAGAGGTACTGCTGTCCAGATGTTATTAAGCCATACAGATTTTAGTAGATCTGTATAGATTTTTACTAGATCTCCATAGACGCTGTTAGACCTCTACAGGTGGATATTAGATCTCGCAACGCGAGGCGTTGTGAGCTTATAGATCGGCTATTTAAAAACATTTTGCCTCTTTATTATTTGACAATTTGGCCAATGTTTGACCAGTTTTTGAATGTATTTTTATGCAGCCATAATGACATATAGGGTGCCTTCGGAAATTGCGCACCGGAGCGCACTCGCCTATTAGTTTGTATTGGACAGTTTTTTTTCTTTTCTTTAATTTAACCTTTATTTAACCAGTAAAATCACATTGAGACCATAGTCTCTTTTACGAGTGTGCACTGGCCAAGAGAAGAGGCAAATAAATGTTACACAGCTCTGCCAGTAACAACAAATAGAGGACATGACAAAGACAAACATATGACATCCGTAATACCAAAAGCCTACTACCAGGGAGGCTCAGAGAGAGTCTAAATAGCACCAAATACAGACTAATAAAAAAACTAATAAGAACAATATATCATGAAACTACTAAGCTAATATAAAACTAAGATCACAGCGTTTGCTACTCGTCAAAGCAGGAGAAATGGCTGGAGAGTGAGCCCATGGCGATCCTCTTAAAAGTCACTAGAGGGATCAAAGAAGCCAGTTTTAATCTGGTCTGTAGATCATTCCACGACCAGGGCCCAAAAAACGCAAGTTTTTTTTCCCTGCCTCAGATTTGGTATTGGGTACAACGTAGAGCATCCAAGCGTTTGATCTGAGGTTTAGCGAATTTTTGACTAATTCATATTTTGAACAAATGTAAGAAGGGGAATTACCAAGAATGGCTTTATAGAGCACCGAAGTCTGACGTCACTGCCACTAGAGGGCGCTGTTTCACGGGTTCGTGGCTTTATTTTTTGTGTTGAAATCCCCATTTGGGAATCTTAGATCACGTCATATAAGAACTGTGTTCCAAACATAAACACACCACCCTGGCGATTTTGTCAGGGGGGTGGCTCTGCATCGTTTGTGATATTCATTCATATTTGATACAGCCTGTTTCTGGCGAAAATGGAATTAATTCTGCCTTAAAAGTCTTAAGAACTACTACTTCCGGGTCTGAAATCACTGTCCCCACAGCAGCAGCGTTCATGGGAAATGTAGTCTTTGGGTTGTTTGACTCGTTTCTAGTGTTTATATTGTGTTACTCTTTGGGTAAATGTGTACATTTACACCTTCAGTCGATGCTTCATATCCATATGAGTAAAAACTCCAGGGTGGTGTGTTTATTTTTGGAACACAGTTCTTATATGAAGCGATTTAAGATTCCCCAATGAGGATATCAACACAAAAAGTAAAGCCACGAACCTTCGGAAAAGCGCCCTCTACTGGCAGTGACGTCAGGACTTCGGTGCTCTATAGATAAAAGTGTACCAACGTAGCAACCTGCGAGATGCTAAGGAGGACCACCCTACTAAGGAGTACAGAATACAATGGTGTGTCCTGTAGGTGGCGCTGGTAATGAACCTCAATGCAGCATGAAAAGGGGGATCAAGTCTGCCCCGATGTTGAGGTACACAGCATCATCGCCGTAGTCGAGTTTCGACATAAAAAGGCCAGTGACCAGCCTTTTCCGTGAGGCAGAAGAAAAACAGGACTTCATTCTAGCAGTGCGCTCAGTGCTGTGTTTCCGAACGCACCCTATAGTCTGTTGTGTATATATTTGCTTTGACCATAGTATCTTTGTTAAGGTACTGGAAACTAAAGCTCTGCTGTTGTTAGTCATGTCATGTAGAGGAGGTGGGGGGGGGCGGCGGCAGTGGTGGACAAAGTATTTACTCAAGTAAATACTCAAATATTCAAAAGTACAAATTTCGACCCGTTGTGAGCTTGTAGATCGGCTATTTTCACTATTTTTGCAATCGGGCTTAAAGCTGCACTATGTAACTTTTTGTTAATACATAAATAATGTTGTATGGTAGAGTATGTTAACACAATATAACTTATATAATTGGGGTGGTTGTATCTGGTCTCCCTGCTCTTCTATTGAGACATTTAGATGGTGTCAAAGGTCATGTCTCACCTAGACACAGGATCTCACACACATTTTGACCTAATGGTCAAGATTCAGTTTTATCCCCTGAGCAAGCAGGCAGGCTCTATTAGCGCAGGAAACCGGGTTCAAATCCGGGGTAGAAGAGGAAGGTTACATAGTACAAGCTCACGATGCAGATCTGATATGTTCACTATATATATTTATCATTTATGACATTGTTTATATAGATATTTTTCAGCTGTCTGAAATTGTTTCGATTTTCTTTGGAATTGTTGTTTTTAATTTCTGAAATGTTTTAAACATTTTGAAATAATAATTTCCATAAATAGATTGTAGGAAATGTAAAAAGGTATTTACTCACGACCCATAAAAATGTGCCCACGACCCAAAGATGGGCCCCGACCCACTGTATGGGAAACACTGATATAGATGATTGGTTCTCAAAGTGGGGTCCGGGGACCCCCAGGGGTCCATGGGGGGTACCAGGGGGTTCCCAGCTAAATTAGTAAATATAGTGTCACAGTCACTTTAGCTATTCAAAAATAGCAGATCTACAAGCTCATAGCGCGGCACCGAGTGCTGCGCTATGAGCTTGTAGATCTGCTACTTTTTTTTTTATCGTGAACATTTTTGCAAATCTTTGAATATATATATTATTTAAAGCGAACATTTGTAACTCAAATCTTTGCTTCTGGGGGGTCCCTGGAACAACATATTTTGAGATGGGGGTCCGTGGCCAAAATATATATTTTGGGGGGTCCCTGACATGAAAAAGTTTGAGAACCACTGATCTAGATGATTGGTTTGATGACATGGTTGCTGTGTTTGTATGAATAAATAAATGTTATTACTGACTGACTGTCAGAGTGTGTTCAGTTTTCTATCGTAGTGTGTGCTGGTCACCACGCGCTTCACAACCAACAGTGATGGTAAAAGTACTCACATGTTTTACTCAAGTAAAAGTATCAATACTGCAATGTAGATATACTCTGTTACAAGTAATAGTCCTGTATTCAAATTTTACTTGAGTAAAAGTACAAAAGTATTTGTAGTATTTTAGCTTGTAGATCGGCTATTTTGGGCGAATGTTTCCCCCAGAATAGAGACACTAGGGCAGAGTCCTGCACGGGTCCAATTTTGAGAACCCGCGCCCGCCCCGCCCGTCAATACTCAGATCCGTAGACCAACCCGTCACCCGTGATTATT
>NC_137619.1:4591838-4666838 GCF_963280865.1 Gymnoscopelus braueri | reverse complement strand
ACCTCGACTATAGTCGACTACCAGTGGGTCAAATTTAGTGGTGGAAGAAGCACTCGGTGGTAGCAATACCACAATATAAAAATACTCTGTTACAAGTAAAAGGCCTGTGCTCAAAATGTTACTTGAGTTCAATCAAAGTAAAAGTACTAAAGTATTGGCATCAAAATATACTTAAAGTACCTAAAGTTAAAGTACTAAAATGTTTGAAAATAGCAGATCTAGAAGGTCACAATGCGTCGCAACGCATTAATGGATGTTTTATAATGTAAAAATGTATATCTGCAAAGTAACTAGTAACTAAAGCTTTCAAATTATAAATTATTGTATCGGAGTAAAAGTACAATATTTTCCTCTGAGATGTAGTGGAGATTTTCAGTGATTCCCCCCCCCCCCCTAAAACATAATCATCAGGTATTATGGTTATACTAGGAGGAAGATTTTTTTCAAAAAAGTGTACAGAAAGTGTTAAAATTATGTTTTTATGTGGACACGCCTCCAGTTCATTAAGTATACCAAGTACACCACCTCTTGTACCACCCACCTGTCCTAGTCCCTCCTCCTCCTCATGCCCACACCTGTTGTGTTATGATAATGAGGGGAGGGTATAATTTTACTGTGTCATTAAAAGCGCTGTTTTTCTATTGGCACGTTTGACCCTCAAGGTTTCAGCCTCCAGGAAGAAACTCAAAGTCAGAGAAGACATAAAACACCATAAAAACACCACCAGGGGGCTTAATGAAGTTATATCAACCTCATAGACACATGAAAACAGAAAAAGTGCAAAACCATGGCACCACCTTTAACCCATTAAGACCTGGAACGCATCTGTGTCACTTTAGATTTCTTTGGCTATTCAAAAATAGCAGATATACAAGCTCATAGCGCGGCTGAAAAAAAAGTGAGTTGATAGCATGTTCCGTTTTTTAGCTAGAGGTAGTTGAATACAGCTTGGTTTTCACCAAAAACAGACCTTTTTGTTTAGAATCAGAGTTATGAGCATTTTAGTGTAGACACACACTTTAGAGGCATAAAAATGATTTCAAAAGTGTTTGACATTTATTTTGCGCCTTCATTGACATCAGTCATGTAAACAATACTTGTTTATAAAAAGAAATAAAAAAAACTGCTTTTGATTGTACATTTGTCGCTATTTCCAAAGTGCAAGCTTATTTCAGCTCATTTCAAACAACATTTTTCACTGTATTTTTTTTTCAAAATATTTTTTTTCTAAATAATAATAAATAATAATAATTCAAAGTTCAAAGTGCAACATCAATACATTCATCGAGAGCTTCCTTTTCCAAACTTTTTGCCCACACAAGTCAAAATCTCAAGCCACACCTGTATTCATACAACAAATAGCAGATCTACAAGCTTTTACTGAGCTTGTAGATCAGTTTTTTTTTCTTTTATGCCATTTATGACAATTTGTGAAAATAAATAAATAAAAATAAGGGATGCCAGGGCGTGACCCCCCAAAATAATCATATTTGAACTGGGGACCACCATTTTGTTTGACTGGTTCCACAGATAAATATTTTGAAAATAGCAGATATACAAGCTAGCCCTCTCTTCTTCCTCTGTCTGTCTGTCTGTCTGTCTGTCTGTCTGTCTGTCTGTCTGTGTCTCTCTGTCTGTCTGTCTGTGTCTCTCTCTCTCTCTCTCTCTCTCTCTCTCTCTCTCTCTCTCTCTCTCTCTCTCTCTCTCTCTCTCTCTCTCTCTCTCTCTCTCACACACAGTGAGATGTCTCTAACATTTGCAACCAAATAGACCTCATTCGATAATCTATGCAGTGGTTCTCAACCTTTTCAGGCTGTGACCCCCCAAAATAATCATATTTGAACTGGGGACCCCATTTTGTTTCACTCGGTTCCACAGATAATATTCGTGAAAATAGCAGGTACAGTACACAGTGCCAATGTTGCAGGCTATGGCTTCAAGATCATTTGTCCCTACAAGTATAGGACTCCTGTTGGTAGCCTTTTCTAGTGTTTGTCAATGTATTGTGTGATCTGTCTATGTATTGTGTATTTATGTTATGTTTTGTGATTTTTTGTATCCTGATGGCTGCTTGGTACAAAATGAATTTCCGCAAAGACAATAAAGTATATATCTACAAGCTCACAACGAGGCGTTGAGATCCCAACCCACAGGTTGAACCCCACTGGAGCGGTCACGTGACTGCACATTCCACGCCAGGTTGTGAGAGAGGAATAAGCAACCAGGTCTATGAAAACAAGCCCAAAAAACAAAGTGATATGTACTATTTGTACCGCGTAACTTACTAAATTGACTAATAGTCCACAAATCACATAGCAATTCAAGTCTAGTGGGGAAATAGCCGATCCACAACACAAGCCCAGAGGTTGTGAGCACGGCGATCCTAACACGGGAGAGACTCACTGTCTGTGTGTGAGCGCAGTAAGTCCTCTGCAACCCGCCGATGGCACACGGATTTATCCATATAAAAAAAACTCCATCGACGGATTCATGGCGACGGTGACGCGCGCGTGTTGCAATGATCGCGATCGCGGTAAGTTTTTCTTTATTTGTTTCAAAACAACAATGATAGCGACGCGACCACATCACTCGGCTGATCCGAGGGCTAATGTGTTTGGGGTCAGGAAAAGTGCATCCCCGCGCGTGTACGAGCATCCTCGTGGACATTACGAGCGCAAGCATGTGACGTGCACACGGCACGCTTCCCCCGGGTGCTCCCCTCTCACTGATTACAGGCAGCCGCTTGCTGCTCGGATTAAACTTACGGTTTGATCGCGGACCCCCTGATTGACGTTATATCGCAGCTTTAGTGTTTTGTAATAATGTGTTTTGTGTGATCACGTGTCCAGATCACTTTTTTTTCAACTTCTATGTAATTTACATGAAAGAGATTAACCCACAATGTGCCTGAGGGGGTAATCTAACGTGGACCATTAAAAAGACCCTCGCCCGTAGTACTACGGGCTCGGCGCTTAAGAGGTGGATTTATCGGCCCGTAGAACTACGGGCTTGGCAGTCAATGTGTTAATAATCTATAAAAAAACGACAAATGCCTACTTGCGGCCTATATCATTGTACTCAGTCACAGAGTTGATGAGTGATGGCAGGATTTAATGGAGTGCAGCGTAACAACTTATTTGATGCTGCATCTGTCCCTCAACAGAGAGGGACAGATAGTTTCTAACAAATGCACAATCAACACTTCACACGCAAGGTTGCAGATTTACAAATGATATATTTACAAATACACAAATATTTATACAAATCAGAACAGTTTTACTTAAATGCCAGCTTACAAGTCTTCAGCTATCTGTGGGTAAAGAATGGTGTGGGAAGCAGACTCTTTTGTAATCTCAGTGGTGATTTGATTTGATTGATTTAATTTCTTGCAACCAACAAACAAATAAGGTTCAAAAGACAATCAAGGATTTTAAAAAATGCATAATTGTCATAGACCTATTTACACTGTGGGTCCCCTGGATTGTGTTCTAGAAATGTGTTGGATGTTTGCCAGGAGTTTGTTGATTTCCACATTTATTAAAGTTGAAGCTGGTCCAAATGTTTTAACCAGAGAGGCTGTGACCAGAGTGCTCACCTCTGATCAAAGTTAGGCGCCTTCGCATGCAACTATTTTGACACTGCATTCAATACAAGTCCTGTCATGCCCTTCATTAATCACTCATCATGTACTGGTATGTGGGGCATACCTTAGACTTTCTCATCAACATAGAAACCTGTTCACCTGAATGGAAACCACAATTATTCAAGGTACCGTGCGGAACAAAAACATAGCATCGCTGGCAGAACATGATCTCCTCCTTTCCTCAAGTAACCCTGTCCTTTGACAAGCTAATCTCTATACACCTGACATTGACAATGAACCTGCTTTTACAACAGATCAGGGGTCATCACCATGGCAGCTTGTGATTTTCATAATATTTCATTTTTGCCACGGACATGCAAAATAATCATCTTACCAAAAACACATTGGCCTAGCCCTAAATGTGTACCAATGGACTCCTAATGTGTCATAGGGTCTATTCCAATGTGCTTCACATTTTAAAACAATAGTATGTCTGCATTAACTACTGAGCCACTTAACCACCAACGAAAACAATCCTAATTATTTTGGATAGTGAGAATTGAGTCTAAACAAGTCCCCAAGTTTGTTATCCTTTTAGCCTTAAAGGGATAGTTCACCTAGCCTGGTAAACCCTCCCTCCGGAAATCTCAATTCCATTTCATTTCAGGAGTGAGTCTGGCATGATCCGCCTTTCTGCAATATTGGCTCTGTATGCCAAACGGCCGGGCCTATCAGCGTCGTCGCTCATTGTTCTGTGATTGACAGCTTACGTTGGCCAATCAGGTGGCGAGTTCGAGTGAGCCCAAAACACGAACGGCAGCCATCTTTTTCTTGTGCGGCCAATTCTCCGCTATTTTTTTACTTCAAAAAGCTCTCTAACTTCTATTTTGAGGCACGGAATTTACTTATAAGATATCGTTTGGATAGAATTTAGTTGTTTAACTTCATATATGTGGTCAATTAATCATGACAAAGCCTATTTAAAAAAAAAATTGAGAACCGGTAGGGGCGGGCAATGACACCATTGTACCCGAAAAAGGCAACCCATTTTGGGTATGGCTGTCTCAAAAGTCCCGTCGCGTCACATTAAGACTGGTGAACTGCTGATTGGCTGAAGGGGAAAAATTATCATTGGCTGAAGGGGTTGTCAGTCAACGGTATTACTCCCGCCCAACTCCAGCACAGCCAATATTGCAGACAGGCGGATCAGGCCAGACTCACTCCTGAAATGAAATGGAATTGAGATTTCCGGAGGGAGGGTTTACCAGGCTATAGTTCACCCCCAAAATGATAAATCGATTAGTCACCCTACTTGAATTCATGGATATTTTTGGGGTTTTGTCTCATTCCTAAGCCAATAATTTGAAGACCGGCAGCGGTTCCGGTAGGAGACACAAAGAGTCTCATTTGCCATTGTTTGTGTGTGTGGGTGGTGGTGGACGTGTTGCCGTGTGTTTGTGTGTGTGTGTGTTTGCAAGTGTGTGTGTGTGTATTTTCCTAACCTCGCTACACCAGACTTTCCACCTCGGAGGAAGTATTTCTCAGACCCATAGAGAGAGAGAGTTCCGTCACGCTTTGATCTCGCCGCAAAGCGGGCTGCTATGGACTGTAGTTCCAACCATTGGAACTTCCTCATTGAGATAGACAGAACATTTCCTCATTCCATTCTTACAATGGGAGTCTATGTGAGTGTCCTCACTTTCATACCAGATCAGGCTGATTTTCCCCATAAGGCAAGACCTGCCCAACTCCGTCTCTGATTGGCTAACCCTGAAAATGTCACCCTACGTTAACCAATCATCAGTCCTCTCTGCCACTTTCACGTTGTACTGTGCAACGTGCTTTGGCTCATGTTACTATAAGAGCACATCATAAGTGATTTGATTGATGTAATTGCTTGCAACCAACAAACAAATAAGGTTAAAAAGACAATCAAGGATTAAAAAAAAATGCAGTATTGTCATAGACTTATATACACTGTGGGTCCCCTGGATTGTGTTCTAGAAATGTGTTGGATATTTACCAGGATTTTGTTGATTTCCACATTTATTAAAGTTGAAGTTGGTCTGCTCCAAATGTTTTAACCAGAGAAGCTGTGATCAGAGTGCTCACATCTGATCAAAGTTAGGTGCCTTTGCGTTAAACTATTTTGACACGGCATTCAATTATAATCCTGGCATGTCCTTCATTAATCAATTTCTCATATTCCATCCTGATTGCTTAAGATTGGCTTCCAAAGTTTGCAGGATTGGTTCGTTTTGAAGAAAATGCCTCAAATCATGAACGCAGCATGCAATTTCAGTGGAATTTTGCACGCATATTCCCACTAGGCCGAGGAAGAAATGCCACCCTTTTCACATTGGCCTGTTATAGCGCCACCAGCAGGTCTAATTTAGCAAATCACATTTTTGGAACAAAATGTCTCAAATGATGAATGTAGTGTCCGATTGCCGTGAAAGGCTTAAGAAACAATGGCACCCAATTCACATTGGCCTATTATAGCGCCACCAGGAGGCCACAATAACCTACCTGACCTGGCGGAGACCTGTGTTCGAGGAGCACTTTTTCTAGTTATGGTTGTTATTGTCTTTAGTGGACACTTTGAAACACTGTCTCTCACTAATGACAACGACCTTTACTTGTCCAGTTCTGCCCTCCTTTGCCTTGGTAGCAAATAGCTCCTTCTGAACACCCGACATGCCTTCAATTTTTGATCTTTTTCTGCCCAATTGTTTCACTGTGGTCCCTCGCATGCCATTGATTTAATTGTCTGACCACACCACATACACTCCTTCACTAGGCAAAGAAACACACCTTTATGGAAAGTTTAGGGTATTTATTGAATATTGGATACATAGAATAATGGAATAATGGAGGGAATGAAAGGGGTTCCGGGGAGGGTCGCAGACCCTGGAGTCTTTGGGGAGGAGGTCGTTAGCGTGGTCGGCATGGCGGCTTGGACGGCTGTTAGCGTAGTCGGCACGGCACGCATGGACTGTTACCCCCAGCGGGAACCTGAGAAAGGGAAAGGAAAAGAAAGGATGGAGGGAGGCGGAGAGAGACAGAGAACAGAAAGGAGTAGTGGAAAGCACGACCTGTGGAGGTGAAAGGGGTGGTGGAGGGATGCAGAAATTACGAGCTTGAGTACGAAGTACGAAAAGCGAGTAAGGGGTTTCTGGGTAGTTCTGATGTGTATAAATAGCGCCAGGTAGATTGGTAAAGGGGGCGGAGTAAAGGTGTGTATCCCCGCCTCCTGAACATCTGTTGTTCCAACGCCATTTCACTAGGCAAAGAAACACACCTTTATGGAAAGTTTAGGGTATTTATTGAATATTGGATACATAGAATAATGGAATAATGGAGGGAATGAAAGGGGTTCCGGGGAGGGTCGCAGACCCTGGAGTCTTTGGGGAGGAGGTCGTTAGCGTGGTCGGCATGGCGGCTTGGACGGCTGTTAGCGTAGTCGGCACGGCACGCATGGACTGTTACCCCCAAAGAGAGACGATGAGAGCAACAACTAAACTAAAAGATTATGGCTGGTCTGAATTGGTAAGCCCCATAAAAACACGTGAAAACTGGTCTGGACTGGGGAGCAGAGTAGCGTGGTGGTGTTATAACCGTGTGGCAGGACTAGAAAAGGGGGGGGGTGTGGAGGACAATTAGCTAGGGCTAGGGGGTTTGGGGGGGTTCTGGGGGCATGAGGCCCGGGCGTGGGCTCCGCCGCAGTGGCTGCAAACGTGGAGCAGCTTGCACGAGCTGGCTGAGCAACCTAAGTCGTTAAAGTTATTACAAACCATGCTCTTGCCGCAGAACAAAACAGGGCGCCCACGCCGGTCGGTGGTTCGGTTGTTGGCTGGGTAGATGGGTGAGGGGGTGGGGGGATGGCAAGGGGGAGCTGGGGAGGGAAGGGGAGTTGGGGGCTGGAAGGCCACAGTGGCTGGAGCCGGGGTGGGGCTGGGAGCTGCGAACGCGCACAAGCTGGCGGGGTGGGCGGAGTTGCCGCATAGTGAGCAGGTTTCTGCCACCCTGCCTGCGGAGAGCCGGCAATACAACTCGAGGTCTAGGCGACCCCAGTAGGTACCCAGGTTCCACTGCTGGAGCCTGGCAGCGGCTGTGGAGGAGAACTGGCGGTGGTACTCCTGGAAGAGGATTCCTCCGAAACGGATGGCTAGATCGAGTACCACCGCCATGTAGTCGTCCAGCTCCTGTCGCCGGGCTGGGAAGACGGAGCAGATCACGTCTCTGTAGATGCCGAAAGCCAGGCAGAACTCCGCAACGGTGAGTGGAGCGGAACGGGTAGGGGTGGAGTTGCGGAGTTGTATCTGGATGCCGCCGCAGTCCAGGAACCGTGGCTCGGTGTTGCTGTCGGAGGGGCGGAGGAGGGAAGCCAGGTCGACATGGTTGCCCTGAAGGATCTGGTTGCGGAGGGCAGGTGGGATTGGTTGGGGGTTCCTGGACAGCGCGTTGGCCGGTGGGTCAACTGGTAGGGCTGTGGAGAGAGAAAAGGGGGGGGGTGGATGGGGGGAGGGGGTATTGAGGGGAAGACAGGAAAGAACAGGGGGGGGAAGAGGAGCGATGCCACCACTGGTTGTGGCAACCGGATTTGACAGGGTGGCATACGAGGGAGGGAAGAAGAAGACAGGCGGTGCCTGGGAAGCGCTGGTGCCAGGTGTGGCCACGGCAATGCTTGGGTTTTGAGTGGCAGCAGAAACAGAAGAAAACTGGGTTGGATGTAGGGATGGTTGTGTGGGGGGGGGTGAAAGTGCAGCCTGCTGGACAAGGGATGATAACAGAGACAGAAGAGACATTAATGGGTGGGGGGCAGGCACAGGGTTGACATTGACAGGTAAAATGCCGGAAGGAGGAGTAGTGTTGGTAGTAGTATTGAGCGGAATAAAGGATATGGCTGCAGGCTGGCTTGTGGAGGCGGTGTTCTGTGCAGGCGCTGCTTGGCCAGCCCTGGGGGATCCGGTGCGGTGGGTGACGTCATCAGGGATCGCCGCGCTGAACCGGGAGACGCGGCGCGTGACGTCATCGGGCGGCGCCTGGCTCGACGGAGGCCCCGGTGTTGTTGTTGTAGCTGGCAGTGTTGCAGTGAACAGCTG
The DNA here is from genome assembly GCF_963280865.1 of Gymnoscopelus braueri. Taxonomy (NCBI): domain Eukaryota; kingdom Metazoa; phylum Chordata; class Actinopteri; order Myctophiformes; family Myctophidae; genus Gymnoscopelus; species Gymnoscopelus braueri. The sequence goes on along the minus strand of NC_137619.1, from coordinate 4,658,150 downwards.
GAAGAGTCCTGCTTTGTTGGTAGAACGGGGGAAAGCGATTCCGCGAGCACGGAGCTGCTTCTGGAGTCCCACCGTGGTCCAGTCCTTGATGTCAGGTGGCGGAGTATGGGTGCTTGGGTTGGAAGAACCGCGAGGCGAGCGGTTGGAGACGCTGGGACGCTGGCGCGGCAGCGTAGCTGGGATAGCCGGCGGGGATCTCCGAGCTGCTCTACGGTGTTGGTGGTCTGAGGTTCTTGCGGGTTGTCGGCCCCGCTCCCGTTCACGGGGCTGCGGGCGATGGTGTGTGGATGCACGGGACCGATCTGACCTTGCTGGAGCGGACTGACCGGGCGATGAAGCGATGGTGGACCGGAGGGAGAAGCTGGATCGCCTGGAAAAGGCTGAAGAAACTGAGGCGCTGGGGGAGATGGAACGGCGGGACTGGTTAGAAGGTAAGTTGCTTCTAGTACTGCGGGAAGTGCTGGGTTGAGTGGACGGGATGGTGGGCTGACTGGGCGAGATCAAGGAGGGCTGACGTCCCCTGGTGATGGGCGTCGGGCTCCTCGGGATGATCCCGCTGATGTTGTCGTCGTCGGACGCGAATAGTTCGAGTGACGGTGAACTCATGATCAAAATGCAGAAATTACGAGCTTGAGTACGAAGTACGAAAAGCGAGTAAGGGGTTTCTGGGTAGTTCTGATGTGTATAAATAGCGCCAGGTAGATTGGTAAAGGGGGCGGAGTAAAGGTGTGTATCCCCGCCTCCTGAACATCTGTTGTTCCAACGCCATATAAATCCGCAATCATTTCTTCTAGCTGTCTTCTTTTCTTCACCTGATGCAATTGTGTGTACAGGTAGGTACATGTGCAATACTACAAATCTCCTGCAACATATTAATGAGAGTGTTACTTTACGAGTCACCAAAGTTATTCAAACACATTTTTAACATGTTTTTACATTATAATGAAGAAAATATATGGGCGATAATTTGATTTATTTTTTCAAAATAAAAAATGTGCCATGGACACACACATGTCTTGCCATGGACACGTTTGTCCGTGTATGGACATGTTGATGACCTCTGCATGGGTACAATGGATAAATGAACTTGACATTGGAGTGCAGCGTAACAACTTATTTGATGCTGCATCTTCCAGTCAACAGAGAGGGACAGATAGTTTCTAACAAATGCACAATCAACACTTCACACGCAAAGTTGCAGATTTACAAATGATATATTTAAAAAACACAAATATTTATACAAATCAGAACAGTTTTATTTAAATGCCAGCTTACAAGTCTTCAGCTATCTGTGGGTAAAGAAGGGTGTGGGAAGCAGACTCTTTTGTAATCTCAGTGGTGATTTGATTTGATTGATTTAATTGCTTGCAACCAACAAACAAATAAGGTTCAAAAGACAATCAAGGATTTAAAAAAAATGCATAATTGTCATAGACCTATTTACACTGTGGGTCTCCTGGATTGTGTTCTAGAAATGTGTTGGATGTTTGCCAGGAGTTTGTTGATTTCCACATTTATTAAAGTTGAAGCTGGTCCAAATGTTTTAACCAGAGAGGCTGTGACCAGAGTGCTCACCTCTGATCAAAGTTAGGCGCCTTCGCATGCAACTATTGTGACACTGCATTCAATACAAGTCCTGTCATGCCCTTCATTAATCACTCATCATGTACTGGTATGTGGGACATACCTTAGACTTTCTCATCAACATAGAAACCTGTTCACCTGAATGGAAACCACAATTATTCAAGGTACCGTGCGGAACAAAAACATAGCATCGCTGGCAGATCATGATCTCTTCCTGTACTCAAGTAACTCTGTCCTTTGACAAGCTAATCTCTATAAACCTGACATCCCAGTTTTAGTGCGTACCATTATAGGCAAAAAATAAATCGAGTCAACAACAGAGTCACATACAAAAGCATTAATCAGATACATGGATGTAACATTTTTGACTATCACTGACATTGATAATGAACCTGCTTTTACCACAGATAAGGGGTCATCACCATGAACATGACATTTTCATAATATTTCATTTTTGCCACGGATATGCAAAATAATCATCTTACCAAAAACACATTGGCCTAGCCCTAAATGTGTACCAATGGACTCCTAATGTTTCATAGGGTCTATTCCAATGTGCTTCACATTTTAAAACAATAGTATGTCTACATTAACTACTGAGCCGATTAACCACCAACGAAAACAATCCTAATTATTTTGGATACTGAGAATTGAGTCTAAACAAGTCCCCAAGTTTGTTATCCTTTTAGCCTTAAAGGGATAGTTCACCCCCAAAATGACTTTTTTTCTATCGATTAGTCACCCTACTTGAATTCATGGATATTTTTTGGGTTTTGTCTCATTCCTAAGCCAACAATTTGAAGACCGGCAGCGGTTCCGGTAGGAGACACAAAGAGTCTCATTTGCCATTGTGTGTGTGTGTGGGTGGTGGTGGACGTGTTGCTGTGTTTGTGTGTGTGTGTGTTTGCAAGTGTGTGTGTGTGTGTGTGTGTGTGTGTATTTTCCTAACCTCGCTACACCAGACTTTCCACCTCGGAGGAAGTATTTTCTCAGACCCATAGAGAGAGAGAGTTCCGTCACGCTTTGATCTCGCCGCAAAGCGGGCTGCTATGGACTGTAGTTCCAACCATTGGAACTTCCTCATTGAGATAGACAGAACATTTCCTCATTCCATTCTTACAATGGGAGTCTATGTGAGTGTCCTCACTCTCATACTAGATCAGGCTGATTTTCCCCATAAGGCAAGACCTGCCCAACTCCGTCTCTGATTGGCTTACCCTGAAAATGTCACCCTACGTTAACCAATCATCAGTCCTCTCTGCCACTTTCACGTTGTACTGTGCAACGTGCTTTGGCTCATGTTACTATAAGAGCACATCATAAGTGATTTGATTGATTTAATTGCTTGCAACCAACAAACAAATAAAGTTAAAAAGACAATCAAGGATTTAAAAACATAATGCAGTATTGTCATAGACTTATTTACACTGTGGGTCCCCTGGATTGTGTTCTAGAAATGTGTTGTATATTTACCAGGAGTTTGTTGATTTCCACATTTATTAAAGTTGAAGTTGGTCTGTTCCAAATGTTTTAACCAGAGAAGCTGTGATCAGAGTGCTCACATCTGATCAAAGTTAGGTGCCTTTGCGTTAAACTATTTTGACACTGCATTCAATTATAATCCTGGCATGTCCTTCATTAATCAATTTCTCATATTCCATCCTGATTGCTTAAGATTGGCTTCCAAAGTTTGCAGGATTGGTTCGTTTTGAAGAAAATGCCTCAAATCATGAACGCAGCATGCAATTTCAGTGGAATTTTGCACGCATATTCCCACTAGGCCGAGGAAGAAATGCCACCCTTTTCACATTGGCCTGTTATAGCGCCACCAGCAGGTCTAATTTAGCAAATCACATTTTTGGAACAAAATGCCTCAAATGATGAATGCAGTGTCCGATTGCCGTGAAAGGCCTAAGAAAAAATGGCACCCAATTCACATTGGCCTGTTATAGCGCCACCAGGAGCCCACAATAACCTACCTGACCTCGCGGAGACCTGTGTTCGAGGAGCACTTTTTCTAGTTATAGTTGTTATTGTCTTTAGTGGACACTTTGAAACACTCTCTCTCTCAACTAATGACAACCAACTTTACTTTTACAGTTCTGCCCTCCTTTGCCTTGGTAGCAAATAGCTCCTTCTGAACACCTGACATGCCTTCAATTTTTGCTCTTTTTCTGCCCAATTGTTTCACTGTGGTCCCTCTCAAGCCATTGATTTAATTGTCTGACCACACCACATACACTGCATAAATCAAAAAAACTCCAACAAAGGATTGAAAGCACATTTTGCTATATTTTTGCAGAATTGAGGCAGCTATTAGCAATCATTTCTTCTAGCTGTCTTGTTTTCTTCACCTGATGCAATTGTGTGTACAGGTACATGTGCAATACTACAAATCTCCTGCAACATATTAATGAGAGTGTTACTTTACGAGTCACCAAAGTTATTCAAACACATTTTTAACATGTTTTTACATTTTAATGAAGAAAACATATAAGCGATAATTTGATTTATTTTTTCAAAATAAAAAAAGTGCCATGGATACACATGTCTTGCCATGGACACGTTTGTCCGTGTATGGACATGTTGATGACCCCTGCATGGGTACAATGGATAAATGAACTTGACATTGGAAACAGACACATAGTTGATGAGTGATGGCAGGATTTAATGGAGTGCAGCGTAACAACTTATTTGATGCTGCATCTTCCAGTCAACAGAGAGGGACAGATAGTTTCTAACAAATGCACAATCAACACTTCACACGCAAGGTTGCAGCTTAACAAATGATATATTTACACATTTTTATACAAATCAGAACAGTTTTATTTAAATGCCAGCAAGTCTTCAGCTATCTGTGGGTAAAGAAGGGTGTGGGAAGCAGACTCTTTTGTAATCTCAGTGGTGATTTGATTTGATTGATTTAATTTCTTGCAACCAACAAACAAATAAGGTTCAAAAGACAATCAAGAATTCAAAAAAAAGCATAATTGTCATACTGTAGACCTATTTACACTTAGTCCAGTAATATTGGCACTTGACCTCCCACTAATTGCAACAAAAACAAACTCAACTGATTTTGTGTCCTAAATATGTCCTGAATGAGAGGAAAAAAGTCGCAAGGAATTGCATGTAGGGACATTTCTAAATGGCCACCATCCACACTGTTATTACATATACAATTATATATCTTGCAAACCGAACACTGTATGAAGTCGACATTTGGCAGGTGTGTTGCTGAGGACCCAGAGAAATGCAGTATCAAGTTTGAACTTGTTTGGATGAGCGGTTCTTAAGAAAGCTGCAATTAAGTGGCCCATTCTAAACAGTCATATTAAGTATAGGCATTCTATGGATAATAAGGGGTTAACCTAGGACAAATTGCCACAGAAACTCTTTCAACTTTTTTTGTTTCATAAATATGTTAGTTATAACATATCAAAAGTCCTAAGAAATCCCAATGGTGGAACATATTGAAAAATGCTTAAATAGGTGATGTGCTGATGTCACAATTTCCCATTGACGCCCATGTTAAAAAAGATTTAAGCATGTTTCCTTGTCTAATTTCTACACAAAAGGTTCAATACTGTCCACTATCAACCAGAAACTCTGTTGGATGCATTACAGTGCTTGTTAAAAAAAAAGAAGAAACTAATCTTAACCCTTCAAGTGCCATTTCTGTATGTTATGCATTATGCATTTGTATGCACTCGGTTTTCATGTTCATTTCATATACAGTCTTATGTGAAGCACTGCGCATGTGATTTTGTTGATGTAAAGCACTGCATTTTGTTGTGAAGATACCATCTTCTCTGTTGCGAAGATGGTATGCCGCCGACACTGTCTTGCCAATGCTGAGCAAATGCCACCTGCGGAGGTAGGCTACCATCCATGGTGCCCATGTCTTGGTTGAGACCGTCTTCCATCACCTTCAATTATAATTAGACCTATTTGATCCCGTGGGAGAAATTCAGTTTCAGAAGTGTTCAGTGTATTGTCATCGGGACACATCAACAACTTGGCAGGGCCGGGAATCGAACTTGAGACCTTCTGCTTCTGAGGCTGGCTCTCTACCCATTCAGCTATGGCCATCCTGTTGGTCTTTGCTTCCATGTTAGTCATCTCAGCATGATGGCTAGGTCGTCCACATTACCCTATTTTTTTCATGTTGTAAATGGTAAATGGTGCATTTGTATAGCGCTTTTATCCAAAGCGCTTTACACAGATTGTGCATTACATTCACCCATGGCATTCATACACCGATGGCGGAGGAAACCATGCAAGGCTCAACCTGCTCATCGGGAGCAATTAGGGGTTCAGCGTCTTGCTCAAGGACACTTCGACACTAACTCTGGGGGAGCCCCCCAGCCCGGGATCGAACTGGGAACCTTGCGGTTTCCAGTTCACTCTACCCTGGCAACTCTACCCCTGAGCCACTGCCGCCCCATGTTGTATCTGGTAGGTCACAGATGTAGATGTTACAGCATTGAGGAGAGAACACACCCTTACGGAACACCATTCCTCAGTCATCTGAGCCAGCTGTGCTGGCCATTACTGGTCTGTAGAGTGAAGCTGCGGTTTGACAGCATCTCCATGATGAAGTTCACCATATTTCGATCAGGGATTGTCCTCCGAAACCTCAGGTGGAATTCACAGTGCCAGACTATTTTCGGATTTAGTAATACAAAAAAAAAAAAAAAAGTTCTGATTTCTAAAACATTTTTAATTCACTTCATAATAATAATATTAATAATAATAATAACTTTATTTCACTTTCATACAGAAAATGCAGCTTAAAGTGCTTCACATAAAAACACATAAAAATGTATATGAAATGAACATTAGTTCATAACAATGCATAAAATGCAGCAATAGCACTCGAAGGGTTAAGGCTTTTTTTCTTTTTCTTTTTACAAGCGCTGTACTGCAACAGTTTCTGGTTGATAGTGGGCAGTATTGAACCTTTTTTGTGGAAATTAGACAAGAAAACATGCTCAAATCCTTTTTTAACATGTGGGAAAATGTGACATCACCTATTTAAGCATTTTGACATTTTGTAGTGTGATATTGTGTGCGCATAATTTAATTGAGTTGTTTGATCAGTACTTGATCAGTTGTGTGATTATGTGATCATAATAAATTGACATTCTGTATCCTTGTTTTGCTACAAGGAACAAATACAGCATAGTCAAATCTAGCAAAGGGACAAAAAGCGTTATACTTACAGGTAATTTTCAAAACTTTCCCTTCATACGATTCCTTGCGACTTTTTTTCTGTGATTCAGGACATATTGAGGATACAAAATCAGCTGAGTTTGGTTTTGTTGCAATTAGTGGGAGGTTGACCCCCATTTTGACCTAAAATGCCTGGACTAACTGTGGGTCCCCTGGATTGTGTTCTAGAAATGTGTTGGATGTTTGCCAGGAGTTTGTTGATTTCCACATTTATTAAAGTTGAAGCTGGTCCAAATGTTTTAACCAGAGAGGCTGTGACCAGAGTGCTCACCTCTGATCAAAGTTAGGCGCCTTCGCATGCAACTATTGTGACACTGCATTCAATACAAGTCCTGTCATGCCCTTCATTAATCACTCATCATGTACTGGTATGTGGGGCATACCTTAGACTTTCTCAGTAACATAGAAACCTGTTCACCTGAATGGAAACCACAATTATTCAAGGTACCGTGCGGAACAAAAACATAGCATCGCTGGCAGATCATGATCTCTTCCTGTACTCAAGTAACCCTGTCCTTTGACAAGTTAATCTCTATAAACCTGACATCCCAGTTTTAGTGCATACCATTATAGGCAAAAAATAAATCGAGTCAACAACAGAGTCACATACAAAAGCAGAAATCAAGATACATGGATATAACAATTTTGACTATCACTGACATTGATAATGAACCTGCTTTTACAACAGATCAGGGGTCATCAGCATGGCAGCTTGTGATGGATATTTCCATTATTTTTTCATTTTTGCCACGGACATGTAAGATAATCATCTTACCAAAAAACTAGACCCCACTTTGAGAACCAATGCATTAAAGGACGTGAATCACTGGCTTCTTTCAAAACTGGCCTAAAAAAAAACATCTATCAGAAAGCTTGAAGGGGAGATAGATATTAATTCCCATTGAAATGAAGGGTCATACACTTTTTTTCTCCCTTCATTTTTCTCCTCTGTAAATATAGCTATGTGTATTTGTTGATGACATGTAATACACATAGGACCACAATTGAAACAAGTCCCCAGGTGTGTTATCCTTTTAAAACGAAAAAGAATGAAGCGAGCACTCGTCAGACGCGTCGTTCAAAATACAAAAAGTAACGGGTGCACGGTTCAGGCAGAAACAGTTTATTTGAAAAGACTACCAGCACTCACTTTCATCCATTTAGGATTTTGTTTTATTGAAGTCTTTAGCCCCCAGCAGCACTCCAGACGTTATACCGGACGTTTCGGCCTCACAGGCCTTCCTCAGCGTGTGTAGAACATAACAAATGGTGTCACCTTATAAAGAAGACCTCGGTGCAGCGCACAAGGCGGTCCGGGTGAAACATCTATTAGCATTTTACATACAACAAAAAGACGGTAAAAAGCAACAACATTGTTGTACAATGTTTTTTCACATTTCTCGCAAAATATTTTTAGAAAAATACATTTTTTAGAAACATTTTTTTTAGAAAACCCAAGCCTATACGAGTTTAAACCCCTCTATAAAGATAGACTCCAAGTATATTTAAAATACCGTAGTACTAATACAGACACAATAGAATAGAAAGCGGCAAGACCTTCACTTGCGTTTTTTTAAAATATATCACTTATTGCACACAAAGTGTAAATTATTTTACCATTAAAGCAGCACTGTTTTTGATTCACAGAAGGCCACTATATAAAAACAGCGTAGTAGATGAAAGTGAGTGCTGGTAGTCTTTTCAAAGAAAGTGTTATCCTTTTAGCCTTGAAGGGATAGTTCACCCCCAAAATGACTTTTTTTTTATTGGATTAGTCACCCCATGGAGACTTGAATTCATGGATATATTTTTGTTTTTTGTCTCATTCCTAAGACAATAATTTGAAGGTAGGTAGGAGACACAAAGAGTCACCTTTGCCTGCATTTGCCATTGTGTGTGGTGGTGGTGGTGGTGGTGGGCGTGTTGCTGTGTGTGTGTGTGTGTGTGTGTGTGTGTGTGTGTGTGTGTGTGTGTGTTTGCAAGTGTGTGTGTGTGTGTGTGTGTATTTTCCTAACCTCGCTACACCAGACTTTCCACCTCGGAGGAAGTATTTCTCAGACCCATAGAGAGAGAGAGAGTTCCGTCACGCTTTGATCTCGCTGCAAAGCGGGCTGCTATGGACTGTAGTTCCAACCATTGGAACTTCCTCATTGAGATAGACAGAACATTTCCTCATTCCATTCTTACAATGGGAGTCTATGCGAGTGTCCTCACTCTCATACTAGATCAGGCTGATTTTCCCCATAAGGCAAGACCTGCCCAACTCCGTCTCTGATTGGCTTACCCTGAAAATGTCAGCCTAGGTTGACCAATCATCAGTCCTCTCTGACACTTTCACGTTGTACTGTGCAACGTGCTTTGGCTCATGTTACTATAAGAGCACATCATAAGTGATTTGATTGATTTAATTGCTTGCAACCAACAAACAAATAAGGTTAAAAAGACAATCAAGGATTTAAAAAAAATGCAGTATTGTCATAGACTTATTTACACTGTGGGTCCCCTGGATTGTGTTCTAGAAATGTGTTGGATATTTACCAGGATTTTGTTGATTTCCACATTTATTAAAGTTGAAGTTGGTCTGTTCCAAATGTTTTAACCAGAGAAGCTGTGATCAGAGTGCTCACATCTGATCAAAGTTTGGTGCCTTTGCGTTAAACTATTTTGACACTGCATTCAATTATAATCCTGGCATGCCCTTCATTAATTAATTTATCATATTCCATCATGATTGCCTAAGATTGGCTTCCAAAGTTTGCAGGATTGGTTCATTTTGAAGAAAATGCCTCAAATCATGAACGCAGCATGCAATTTCAGTGGAATTTTGCACGCATATTCCCACTAGGCAGAGGAAGAAATGCCAACCTGTTCACATTGGCCTGTTAAGGCCTTTGCAGACAGGGTGCGATTTTCCGCACGGAAAAAAACTGACAATATCATTTTTTAAATGAACACATGGTTCTCAATGACCTCAGGCACACCCTGTGCGGCGATGCGATGCCGCGATGCGATGCCGCAATGCATTTTTTTTTCCAATCGAACCCAGTTCGATTTGTGCGTTTTTTCGCATGCAGTAAAAACTGATTGACTAATCGCACCCTGTGTGCAAAGGCCTTTATAGCGCCACCAGCAGGTCTAATTTAGCAAATCACATTTTTGGAACAAAATGCCTCAAATGATGAATGCAGTGTCCGATTGCTGTGAAAGGCCTAAGAAAAAATGGCAACCTTTTCACATTAGCCTATTATAGCACCACCAGGAGCCCACAATAACCTACCTGACCTGGCGGCGACCTGTGTTCGAGGAGCACTTTTTCTAGTTATAGTTGTTATTGTCTTTAGTGGACACTTTGAAACACTGTCTCTCAACTAATGACAACCAACTTTACTTGTCCAGTTCTGCCCTCCTTTGCCTTGGTAGCAAATAGCTCCTTCTGAACACCCGACATGCCTTCAATTTTTGCTCTTTTTCTGCCCAATTGTTTCACTGTGGTCCCTCGCATGCCATTGATTTAATTGTCTGACCACACCACATACACTCCATAAATCCGTTGTCAAAAAAAGAAAAAATAATTCTCCAACAAAGGATTGAAAGCACATTTTGCTATATTTTCGCAGAATTGAGGCAGCTATTAGCAATCATTTCTTCTAGCTGTCTTGTTTTCTTCACCTGATGCAATTGTGTGTACAGGTACATGTGCAATACTACAAATCTCCTGCAACATATTAATGAGAGTGTTACTTTACGAGTCACGAAAGTTATTCAAACACATTTTTAACATGTTTTTACGTTATAATGAAGAAAATATATAGGCGATAATTTGATTTATATTTTCAAAAAAAAAAAAGTGCCATGGACACACATGTCTTGCCATGGACACATTTGTCCGTGTATGGACATGTTGATGACCCCTGCATGGGTACAATGGATAAATGAACTTGACATTGGAAACAGACACATAGTTGATGAGTGATGGCAGGATTTAATGGAGTGCAGCGTAACAACTTATTTGATGCTGCATCTTCCAGTCAACAGAGAGGGACAGATAGTTTCTAACAAATGCACAATCAACACTTCACACGCAAGGTTGCAGCTTAACAAATGATATATTTACACATTTTTATACAAATCAGAACAGTTTTATTTAAATGCCAGCAAGTCTTCAGCTATCTGTGGGTAAAGAAGGGTGTGGGAAGCAGACTCTTTTGTAATCTCAGTGGTGATTTGATTTGATTGATTTAATTTCTTGCAACCAACAAACAAATAAGGTTCAAAAGACAATCAAGGATTAAAAAAAATGCAAAATTGTCATAGACCTATTTACACTGTGGGTCTCCTGGATTGTGTTCTAGAAATGTGTTGGATGTTTTCCAGGAGTTTGTTGATTTCCACATTTATTAAAGTTGAAGCTGGTCCAAATGTTTTAACCAGAGAGGCTGTGACCAGAGTGCTCACCTCTGATCAAAGTTAGGCGCCTTCGCATGCAACTATTGTGACACTGCATTCAATACAAGTCCTGTCATGCCCTTCATTAATCACTCATCATGTACTGGTATGTGGGGCATACCTTAGACTTTCTCATCAACATAGAAACCTGTTCACCTGAATGGAAACCACAATTATTCAAGGTACCGTGCGGAATAAAAACATAGCATCGCTGGCAGATCATGATCTCTTCCTGTACTCAAGTAACCCTGTCCTTTGACAAGCTAATCTCTATAAACCTGACATCCCAGTTTTAGTGCATACCATTATAGGCAAAAAATAAATCGAGTCAACAACAGAGTCACATACAAAAGCAGAAATCAAGATACATGGATATAACAATTTTGACTATCACTGACATTGATAATGAACCTGCTTTTACAACAGATCAGGGGTCATCAGCATGGCAGCTTGTGATGGATATTTCCATTATTTTTTCATTTTTGCCACGGACATGTAAGATAATCATCTTACCAAAAAACTAGACCCCACTTTGAGAACCAATGCATTAAAGGACGTGAATCACTGGCTTCTTTCAAAACTGGCCTAAAAAAAAACATCTATCAGAAAGCTTGAAGGGGAGATAGATATTAATTCCCATTGAAATGAAGGGTCATACACTTTTTTTCTCCCTTCATTTTTCTCCTCTGTAAATATGTGTATTTGTTGATGACATGTAATACACATAGGAAAACAATTGAAACAAGTCCCCAGGTGTGTTATCCTTTTAAAATGAAAAAGAATGAAGCAAGCACTCGTCAGACGCGTCACTTTCATCCATTTAGGATCTTGTTTTATTGAAGTCTTTAGCCCCCAGCAGCACTACAGACGTTATACCGGACGTTTCGGCCTCACAGGCCTTCCTCAGCGTGTGTAAAACATAACAAAAGGTGTCACCTTATAAAGAAGACCTCGGTGCAGCGCACAAGGCGGTCCGGGTGAAACATCTATTAGCAAGTTTACATACAACAAAAAGACGGTAAAAAACAACAACATTGTACCATGTTTTTTCACATTTCTCGCAAAATATTTTTAGAAAAATACATTTTTTAGAAACATTTTTTTTAGAAAACCCAAGCCTATACGAGTTTAAACCCCTCTATAAAGATAGACTCCAAGTATATTTAAAATACCGTAGTACTAATACAGACACAATAGAATAGAAAGAGGCAAGACCTTCACTTGCGTTTTTTTTTAATATATCACTTATTGCACACAAAGTAAATTATTTTACCATTAAAGCAGCACTGTTTTTGATTCACAGAAGGCCACTATATAAAAAACAGCCTAGTGGATGAAAGTGAGTGCTGGTAGTCTTTTCAAAGAAAGCGTTATCCTTTTAGCCTTAAAGGGATAGTTCACCCCCAAAATGACTTTTTTTTTATTGGATTAGTCACCCCATGGAGACTTGAATTAATGGATATTTTTTTGTTTTTTGTCTCATTCCTAAAACAATAATTTGAAGGCCGGCAGCGGTTCCTGTAGAAGACACAAAGAGTCACCTTTGCCTGCATTTGCCATTGTGTGTGGTGGTGGTGAGCGTGTTGCTGTGTGTGTGTGTGTGTGTGTGTGTGTTTGCAAGTGTGTGTGTGTGTGTGTGTATTTTCCTAACCTCGCTACACCAGACTTTCCACCTCAGAGGAAGTATTTCTCAGACCCATAGAGAGAGAGAGTTCCGTCACGCTTTGATCTCGCCGCAAAGCGGGCTGCTATGGACTGTAGTTCCAACCATTGGAACTTCCTCATTGAGATAGACAGAACATTTCCTCATTCCATTCTTACAATGGGAGTCTATGTGAGTGTCCTCACTCTCATACTAGATCAGGCTGATTTTCCCCATAAGGCAAGACCTGCCCAACTCCGTCTCTGATTGGCTTACCCTGAAAATGTCACCCTACGTTAACCAATCATCAGTCCTCTCTGCCACTTTCACGTTGTACTGTGCAACGTGCTTTGGCTCATGTTACTATAAGAGCACATCGCCTGTAAGTTATATGACAGATAGACTCCGTTGGGGAATCAGTTCAGTACTCCGGACCCGCCGTTTAGAACCAGTGTCATTGACGAACAGAGAAAGGTTCAAAAGTCATTCCTTTCAACAGTTTCCCGATTTTCTCTACAGACATTCAACTTGAAGCTCTTATGGTAAGATGATGATGTTTCTCTCATTTGTTACCAGACTATATTGTTTCTTATGGTAAGATGATTATCTTTCTGTCACGTGTTACCAGACTATATTGTTTCTTATGGTAATGGTTCACTATGTAGTTACCAGTCGTCCTGCTGTGATTTTTTTTTTTTTATCCTTCGACCCCCTCTGACTGACTGGAGGAATATGCATATTATTATTATTATTATTATTATTATTATTATTATTATTATTATTATTATTATTATTATTATTATTATATTCACACTAACAGTAGGAGGAGAAAATGGAATGAATGCTGATCTTTTCTGACATTTATTATAGGCGAATGTAGTGCCCTATTTCACGTCGGGGTCCATTTGGTTCCATATGTGCCCTCTTGGGGTTCCGAAAATACCCCAAACGAAAGATTGAGCAACTATTATCTATTTTTCATGACTAAATCATGACTGAATCATGACTAAATCAACCAAGCCGTCAAAAACAGAGTCAGGCGTGATTTTTCCCCCCTCTCGCTCTCTCTCTGTCTCTCTCCTTACCTCCTTCCTACCCCTGAAACATGATACCATGACAGTCATGGCGCTACTTTTTTTTTTTTTTTTTAATGTTTACATTTACAACCAGTACATCTACATAGACTTTCAGATTTCAAATATAAAGTGCTTACCCCACGGCCACTGATGTTACATGTTAAATCGCCCGGGTCTAGGTACCGGTATCTTCCGTATTGTTCAATAAAAAGCCGGCCATTTTTTCAGAATTTTCTCCGATGCTTTCAACTACGCGACCCTATCGGTTGGGAGCAGGGGTCATCACCATGGCAGCTTGTGATGGACATTTTCATCTTTCATTTCATTTTTGTCACGGACATGCAAAATAATCATCTTACCATCTTACCTTGAATGCAGTGTCACAATAGTTTAATGCGAAGGTACCTAACTTTGATCAGAGGTGAGATAACCTTTAGGTTGGAGGAGGCTGTGGATGGGGGGTTACCATGGATTATGATTGTGGATTGTTATTATAGTTGTTATTGTCATTATTGGACACTTTGAAACACATGGCTGCGGTTACATGGACAATATTACATTACTGTAGGTAGAAGTGGACCAGCACGGAAGCTTGTTGTGATATTTATTATTGATGGTGAAGGGGTGGGAGCAATAAGTTATGCTTCTTCTCACTCCTTTTCGAATATGCTTTTTTTTTTTTTAACTGTTAATCAGAATTATTTGCTTTCATTTATTATATTGTTTTAAATTGCAATTTATTGCAATATTCGATAATAAACTTTTCAATTCAAAAATTCAATTCAATATTTATTCATTTAGAATTAACTCATTCCGAACAGAGATTCATACCCAACAGTTTACATGGAACCTGAATAAAAGTATTCCTCGTTTACACGACCCAAAGCATTCATTCGGAATTTAACTTTTGACATGAGCAGAGTGGTTCCCGCCTACGCCCGGGCATGGTCCAGGGGCCGCCCGGCCCCACTACCCTGGGCGGAGCTTCCCCTGGTGGGCATGGGGAGGAGGCAATAGCCCCCTTGTGCCTCCGCGGTGGAGTTTTTTTCCGACTTCAGATCTAGCAGATCTACAAGTTAAGACCAGTTCCTTTTTTTGTATTGGTACCAGACACGATAAAACCTAGGCTATTCTACTACTTGTCACATTTCTCATGTATGCTACCTTAATTGTATATATTTTTTTAAACGTTTCAAACGACTGAATAGATTATTTTGATTGTGTCAAGGCAGGTAAAAGATTGTTCCTCCATCACAGGCTCAGATCCTCAGAGTGTCCGTTCTCCTTGACAAGTTTGGACTTAACCATTACAGTATATAAGCTTATTAAATGACGCTATGGAATATGAATCATTCATTTTATCCCGCAGGAGCGAGCGCTTCTCGAAACCAACCGTGGCCGACGCATACAGAGACATAAATAGACTGATGCAGTCTTTGAATTAAAGTTTTGCAGCATACAATATTTCATATTGAAAATAATACAAATTCGAGATTTGATAGGTAATTTTCGGCCAATTCTGACAGCACTACTAAGCACGCCAGCACGGACATGAAGAATGCATGTATTCCAAACAGAGAGGAGCGTTCGGAATAAAGTGTTTATATGGTAAATTTCGATTGGTATATACCGATTCAAACGGTATAACTGTCCATGTAACCGCAGTCACTGTCTCTCAACTAACCACAACCAGCTTTAATTGTCCAGTTCTGCCCTCCTTTGCCTTTGGTAGCAAATAGCTCCTTCTGAACCAGGGGTCATCAACATGTCCGTAAATGGACAAACATGTGGCAGTGGCACTCTTTGCTCATTAATATGTTGCAGGAGATTTGTGGTATTGTATGTTGTGAAGCAATCATGTACGGTAAATAATAATAATAATAATAATAATAATAATAATAATAATAATAATAATAATAATAATAATAATACATTTGATTTGTAATGCGCTTTTCATTCACAAGGAATCTCAGAGTGCCACATGGTAAAATGTGGCACTAAATAATGTGACTAAATAACAATTCAACAGGAAAATGCCCTCTGAAACAAAGACATTTTCAGGCCTATTTTAAAATAGTCCAGGGTCTGTGGTCCTCTCAGGTCAATAGGAAGGCTGTTCCATAGGTGCGGCGCTGTCGAGCAGAAGGCCTGGTCCCCCATAGTACGTAGATTTGTACCAGGGACATCGAGGAGGAATCTGCACGTAGATCTGAGGGTGCGGGTGGAAGTTTGTGGGGGCTTAATTAATTCCTTTAGGTAGGGAGGGGCATGTCCATTTATGCAGTTGTGGGTGATTAGTAG
The DNA here is from genome assembly GCF_963280865.1 of Gymnoscopelus braueri. Lineage (NCBI taxonomy): Eukaryota > Metazoa > Chordata > Actinopteri > Myctophiformes > Myctophidae > Gymnoscopelus > Gymnoscopelus braueri. The sequence goes on along the minus strand of NC_137619.1, from coordinate 4,641,866 downwards.
GACCTTGTAGTCGATCCTGGCTGAGACAGGGAGCCAGTGCAGTGAAAATAGGATAGGTGTTATATGATCATGCTTACGCACTCTCATTAGGATCCTGGCAGCGCTGTTTTGGATGTATTGCAGCTTCTGAATACTTTTGCCAGAAATCCCAATGAAGAGTGCGTTGCAGTAGTCCAGTCTAGAGGAGACAAAAGCATGGACAAGCTTCTCTGCATCTGACAGGGTTAGAAGGGGGTGGAGTTTGGAGATGTTTTTGAGATGATAGAATGCAGTTCTATAGAATTGCATCATTTGAGGACAACAAGACAACAAGACTCCTAGTAGAGCGGATAGTAGGAACAATCGTTCACTTTGTGATACAAGCGTGAAAATTGGCATGAACATTCCTTTAGGTCAACTCTTTGACTTTTTTAATCGAGCCACTCAAAAATCCAAGATGGCGGCCATTTTTCAAGATGGCCGATACCTTAGTGGGCAGTTAAGTGATATGATGGTTTATTTGGTGATACAAGCATGAAAATTGGCATGAGCAGTCTCTGTGGGTCACTTGACAATACGCCACCCACAGCTACTTGAAATTTCAAGATGGCGGCCATTTTTCAAGATGGCCAACACTTTAGTGGAGCATTTAAGTTATATAATGGTTCATTTGGTGATACAAGCATGAAAATTGGCATGAGCAGTCTCTGTGGGTCACTTGACAATAAGCCACCCACAGCTACTTGAAATGTCAAGATGGCGGCCATTTTTCAAGATGGCCACCACCTTAGTGGACTAGTTAAGCTTAAAGGTTTAATGACATTCACTTTTACACCACATTCAAAGTCTTTGTCCTGGTCCTTCAAAAGTGTACAAAAAGTATTAAGTGAAAATTCCATTCCAGTGATCCATGGCAGGTGTTTTTCTCTCACATTTCTAAAGCCTTTTCAACTGCAATGAAAAAAGAAATCTTTGCCTGCGGGTGTCGCTGGTGAGGGATTTTGCCTGTCAATCATCGCCTCTGCTCCGCCCCCCCCCAAAGGAAAGGATAGGGGAGGGGAGGGGCGAGGTGGAGAGTGGGCGGGATTATTCGACAGTGACCTCACTGTCGAAGGGCCAAGCTCAGATTACTTTTCAGCCTAATTATTCAGAAAACCCCAGACCACAGAAAATCCACTGAATGTTTTAAGTTCAGGTTTTTTGGGTGTAATTGAGGTCATAAAACCCCAAATAAAACATTGAAAATAAAAAAAGTGAAAATGAATGTCATGATACCTTTAAGAAATCATTTAGTTGGTGATACAAGCATGAAAATTGCCATGAGCCGTCTCAAAAGGTCATTTGACAAGAAACCGCCCACAGCCACTTGAAATTTCAAGATGTCAATCTTTAAATGATACCTTTTCTCATAGAAATGTATTGGGTTCCTCAAAAAGCTCTGTCAAGAGAGGTTGTTTGACTGTGTTTTGTCTGACTCCTCGCCCACGACCTGTCCAGTTTGGTAAGACCTGTCAGGAGTTGCCTCCCACCGGCATAGCTCTCAGGGTTCACTGAGGTAGGCCTAAACAAGCTCCCTTACCACGACAAGGTAACAGTCACAAGGGAGGATATATATATATATATATATATATATATATATATATATATATATATATATATTGTTTTTTTTAAACTACTAACTAAAATACTAAGGGGTGGGGAAACAAAAAATAAGATGAATAAATTAGCACAGTTGTGGTGCTGATAAGCACAGTTGTGGTGCTGAACGGACAGTGCTCCAAAATTATGAGTAATGGCTAATACTGAATGGCAATAGCCACGGAACCATGACAAACGATACTAAGGAACTAAACTGAAAATGTGCTTCACTGTTAGATATGGCAGTGGAAGGCAGTGGAAGCAATGTTACAAAGTAACAACTGAAAATTACACAGTAATAGACTAGATAAAAAGTAAAACATGATGCGTCGATGTGACGAGGGGAAGCCGAGCCATAGGCCTCCACTTGAAAACACAGAGGACAACAGGGAATAACTCTGGCAAAATAAACATGCAAATAGGTTCTAGCAGGGGCAACTACATAGGCATGTGAAACTGAGTCCATATCTGAAGCAGTTACACCTTCCAGTACATGCCTTGGAGCACCCACATTTGGTCAACTCCCAACAACTCTCCGCAATAGGTGGAAGTGGAGTCCAGAAGACTTTCCACTTCTCGTCCTGTTCCACCCATCCCCAGTCAGATGGGCTCTGCATTTGTGGATGTCGCTTCAATGCCTGTCCCCACACGTATCCAGCCTCATAAGAAGCATGTTTGGCATGCTCTTTGAGTGCTGCTTGAGTTGGTGGGATCAAGTCATATTGTCTTTGCTTTCTGGCAAAGAGATCAAGCCTGGCCTCGTTCACAGTTGTGACATCGCTGGACCGGTCATACATTAGATCTTCTTGGCCTCTTGACATGGATATCTTTGGTATCTTCAGTGTCTTCAGCAGATGTAGATGCTCTCTTTTGGGCCCTTTCCAGCTCTGTGTTGTTGAACCTAAGTTTACAGCTTGAATTATATTTTGCTCTGTTTCTTGTCGATGTGCTTTCTATGCCATCACCTTCATCTAGTCGGGTTGGACTAAGTAAGATAGGCAGAGCATTGATCTTATGAAATAATGGAACATTTCTTGCAATGGTATCATAACCAGTACGATCGTGCTCTCTGTTGAATAAACTCGGCTGAATGAGTTTTTCCTTGGTGACCTGCTGACAAATTAAACATCTGTCCCAGTTAGTTTTCACAACTGTTATGATGGCTTCTGCCATGTCTGCAGCATAGGCAGAGGCCGAGGGTTTATCCTTTTACCACCTTTTACCAAGCACTTTGATGTATGGGATACAACTAAGTTCGTGCCTTAACCCTACACTTAGTTCGATCGTTCATCCAATGCCATTTAAATCCTGAGCGATCTGTACACCATCCGGTTAACTAAAACCCCATTAACCTTGGCTCGGCTCTCCCGTGCTGGCACAACCTGTCAATTCAGGTGCGGCTATCTAACTGTTTTGGGGTAAATTAGACAGCATTTGGGATACCAACTTTCAATTAGCTGACATTGAACCCCACTCTGAGTTTAACAGCAGTGATATATCACCAGTGTGCCCTGGTAGTGCAGATATTCACTCTTATCTAATCTATCTATGATCAACAAATCAACACAACTATATTGTGATGTGTTAAAAGTTGTTCTTTAGCATAATAATAATAATCGTATAATCGTCCTTAAAGAAAAAAAAACATAAATTTCTATGAGAAAATGTATCTTTTGAGGATCCAGGGGGCGGCCATCTTGAAAATAGAAATGTAAAGTGGCTGGGAGTGTTTTCTTGTCAAGCAACCCTTAGAGACTGCTCATGCCAAATTTAATGCTTGTATCACCAAATAAACCATTATATAACTTAATTGCTCCACTAAAGTGTTGGCCATCTTGAAAAATGGCCGCCATCTTGAAATTTCAAGTAGCTGTGGGTGGCCTATTGTCAAGTGACCCACAGAGACTGCTCATGCCAATTTTCATGCTTGTATCACCAAATAAACCATCATATCACTTAACTGCCCACTAAGATGTCGGCCATCTTGAAAAATGGCCGCCATCTTTGATTTTCAAGTGGCTCGATTAAAAAAATCGATAAATGACCTCTAAAGATGATCTGTACCAAGTTTCACGCTTGTATCACCAAGTGAACGATTCTCCCTAAATATTGCTTTTATCCGCTCTACTATCCCTCAAATTGTCAAAAAGTAAAGTTGATTTATGTCAGTGGAGAGAAAGCGTTTCAAAGTGTCCAATAATAACAATAATAATCATAGTAGCACTCCACAAACATAGTCCATGGAAACCCTTGATCCACAGCCTCACCATAAGACCTCCTCTTCACCTCTGATCAAAGTTAGGCACCTTTGCATCAAACTATTGTGACATTGCATTCCTTTAGATCCTGCCATGCCCTTCATGAATCACTCATCGTGTGCTGTACATACTAATTACCTGTCTTGACTCTCACGTCATTTTCCATTGTTCGATTCGGCACACCTTAGCCTTTCTCACGAACCTCACCTTTATGGAAACCACAGCTATTAAAGTTGACTAACACAAAACTAGTTTAGCTGGTAGAACTTAATCTCTTCCTGTCCTCAAGTACGGCCCTTTTGCTCCTGCAATGTAAGATGGAAGCACTGTCTGTACTGATAACGTGATAAGACCCAATTATTGAAATCCCAAACATGGAATATACTTGGACCATGATGCCACATGTAATGCCTGTCTCAGGACTGCCACCTGCCAGTATATACGTACAGTGGATAACTTCCCAGTCTCCAGGTTTGCGAAAGTATAGCTAACCACTTAAACCCTGACATGCCAATTTTCAATTTTGGGCATGTCATTGTAGGCTAAAAAGAAGATTACTGATCTACAAGCTCACAACATGCTGTGATGTGTTGTGAGCTTGTAGATCGGCCTTCCCCCCCTAATAATAATACATTTTTAAAAAATTGATAAGTGGCTTGTTTTAAAATGTGTAGCGCTGTGGAATAGAGTAGACACTGTGTTTATTTAGGGCTAGGCCTATGTGATTCTGGTAATATTACTGATTACTCGTTTTGCATGTCCGTGGCAAAAATAAAATATTTATGGAAATGTCTATTACAAGCTTGCATGATGATGACCCCTTATCGGAACAGATGACATGCCTTTTGTTTTTGCTCTTTTCCTGCACATTTTTTCACTGTGGTCTCTCGCATGCCGTTGCCGTTGATTATTTCATTGTCTGACCACATACACTCCATTAATCCGTTGTCCTGAAAAAAAGAAACGTTTTTTTAAAGCACATTTAGCTATATTCACAGAATTGAGGCAAATATAGCAATAATGTCTTGTTGTCTTCACCTCATGCAATTGTGTGTACAGGTACCATGTGCAATAGCACCGGCTTTGGATGCTGTCAATGCACTGAATGGGACATTATCACGTTTAATCAGACTATTGATTGATTGGTGTTTCGTCGTTATTCTGTGGGTTGATAAAAGTTGGGGCAAGCGCTCGCCCCAAAGCATGATTTACCACTCTGTGCCTATCGGTACATGACTCTATCGGTACATAACTCTATCGGTACATAACTCGGACAGCGCTGAGTCGACTCAAGAGACCTTCGCAACGTTCGGCACGGCAACTCTCTCGCTCGGTGGTGCCTCTCGTGGTTCGCTTGAGACGGCACACCTCCGTCGCGGTACAATATTATACTTTATACAAAACACCTACTGAGGCCCGTCGGTAGGTCAGTAACTCACCTATTTAGACCAATCAATAGTCTGATTAAATGTGATAATGTCCCATTCAGTGCATTGACAGCAGTGGCGTATTCACTGTAGAGGCAAGGGTGGCCGCCGCCACCCATAGCGCGATCTCCCCTAGAAAAGCACTGACTGAAAAAAAAGAGAAGATGCACTGATTGACAGCATCCGAAATGGGTGGCAATAGGCCTACTAAAAATCTCCTGCAACACATGTAATGAGCTTTACGAGTCACCAAAGTTATTCAAACACATTTTTCTACATTATAATGAAGAAAATATAAAGGCTATATTTAGATGTTTTTTTCAAAATAAAAAAATGTGCCATAGACATGTCTTGCCATGTACGGACATGTTGATGACCCCTGTTTGGGAGGTGTATTGCACTCTGATACATTATAAAAAAATGTATTAAAAAAATAAAATGGCCACCGATTGGATTAAAATGCTTTTTGTTGAACAATACGGAAGATACGGGTACTTAGACCCGGGCGCTTTAACTTGTTACATCCGTGGCTTTGGGGTAAGCTTTGGGGTAAGCACTTTATATTTGAAATCTGAATGTTTATATAGATGTACGGGTTGTAAATGTACAATTTGCAAAAAACAGGAACGTCTGGCGCTTGTGACAGACGAGCGGCATGTGAACCATGGCTAACCTCCTTCCCAACCGGCAGCTTATTCAAATAGAACAGTGTTGTGTTTATACCCAAATGACAGCCATGACTCAAGGATGTCATTTGGGTATAAACAGGCCCACCATACCCACAGGAACTACTTTTGACCTGGAGGTGCAGGGTGCAGTGGCACAGCGCCCGGGCCGTCAGAACACAATACAGTATAATAGCAGCAGCAGTTGGCACATTGGTACCTGGGTACCTATCTTTCTCTCATTTGTTACCAGACTATATGTGACTGAGGCTGAAGGAACATTCCACAACTCGGCCGTTTTTAAACAGTAGAAACAAGGAAAATACGTTTATTTCTTTTTTGGATGGTTGCGTTTTTTCCCATATTAACAGAGTTCGAATGTTGAAGAAGGTTTTCATTCCAACAGATTTAGAGTCATTAAATGGTTAAAATTATATCACAAACGGGTTACTTTGTGTGTGTTTCCGTTTTGGGGGCGTGGAGATTAGCTTACATGCAGCCTCAACATTTGCATGAAAGGTGTTGATTGGTTCAATGGCCCTATTGTCTCAGGTTTCACCCTCTGAGCATCGCCCATCTTCACACCGTGTCTCTGTGTTACATGTCGAAGGCTCCGACTCGGAGCACGGCATGAAGAATGTAACAATCCAGCGTGACTGCTGACGTCACACTGGTATTTTAAGACCGTGGCTGTGAGTGCCGACGTTGAGCTCTCCTCACGACGAAGAGGTGGTCACTCCCAGGGCCTCTGTCACAGGTGTTCGAGTATAAAAGACGATTGGCTTCCATTGAACAAGTTCCTCATTATAAATACTTGGCTTTGGCTGTTCACTTTAATAGATAGAAGTGCTCTAAACCCTAGAAGTACAACAATACATGGCAAATTGAGGTACTCTCTTTGACTGCCAGAGTATTTTCATAAAGTACTCCCCCAGTGCCAGCAATTTTCGTGTTTTTTTATTTGTATATTTTGTAATTTTTCATGAAAATAAATTATCAGAGTGCTTTTTTAAAGACACAGCACAAATCCGCCACTAGAGAGCAGCAAATGACAGCTTGATCAGCTCGTTGAGTCACTCGCACCCCACACACCCAGTCAAACAGTGAAATACATCAAAACGGATGTGACGTGGTCTCAGATTGTCTGATCGGCCAAAATTACGATGTGATACACGACGGCGATGACTGATCGTCACCCAGACCATAGATTATAGAAGAGAACCTGTCCGTTCGTTTATTATACCGTGTGAAAACCGTGTTTCCCCCTATTCTGGACGAAAATGACCGGGGAAAAAAAATGAAAACCGGAAACGGAACCCAGGTCATGAAACCGGATGCAGATGTGGGTGAAGTAAGTGGAACTCGAAACCAAGATTGAATATTAAGCAGCATAGCGCAATCAGAGATTAAACAATGAACGCGCGTCTAACGCGTCGACGGCGTGGGTGGATTAAGTAGCAATTGACGCGTTTTCGAGTCAATGGCGTTTATAGAGTTAATATTTCAACATGAAATTCTACAAAAAAAAATAGATATCATATTAGCAGCAAAATCGGTGAAAGATGTGGGTATTGTTAAAAAATATATATTCCAAAAAAGAAATTAATGGAGCTGGGAACTTTTCCTTTGGTCCACCCATTCCTGGGACATGTGAGCCTTGTCCAGTGAAGGCACAGTCTAATTGCTTCAGCTGACCATTGTGGGAGTATGGGATTTTCTTTTAGCCTCTATCACTAACGTTGGGTGAAAATCACCTAAAGACCTGCCTGTAGAAAAAAACAGGGATGGAGGCAGGGAAACAAACCTACTTTCTATGACGTCAGTGATCATCCTGACGGTACCCAAGGACCCGCCCACCTCAGACATCAGCAACATTATGAAAATCACACAATTACACTACACTAAACGTTGTGGTAGCTTCCCCTCAGAGCCTTACCACTCCCATGACGGCAGTCAGCCCACCCCCTACGCAGTCAAAGTTCAGATCAAAATGACGTTTGTTTCAGCTATTCCATTGGCTCTCTCAACGCACAGTGTTGCCAAATTTTGCGAGAGAAATAAGCAGCCAGGTCTATGAAAACAATCCAAAAACTGTGTATTGGCCTATAGAGCATCGCAGTTCCCGCCCCCTCCGGGTGCCGGAAGAAAAAACTCAATGCATTTTTCCCATTGACATTTCCAAAAATATTTATATCTATTAATTTAAGCCTCGAATCAAGCCATCATGACATGACATGAATCATGACCATAAAACGTTTGATTCTGTGATTTATTTATTTTTTAAACGGCAAAACAAGGGTATTTATTAAATATAGTATATCATATAAATAAATATAAAATAAAATAAAATCACAGAAAAAAACGTTTTATGGTCATGATTCATGTGATGTCATGATGGCTTGATTCGAGGCTTAAATTAATAGATATAAATATTTTTGCAAATGTCAATGGGAAAAATGCATTGAGTTTTTTCTTCCGGCACCAGGAAAAACCAGGAAGTGGGCGGGAATTGCGATGCTCTATTGTCATGTGGCGACTAATAGGCCACATGACTGAAAGAAACTGAAGACCTCTCAAAATTAATTAATCAACTTCACCCTTAACTCACCCTTAACTTAGCTCCTCCCTGCTTATTTTATTAGCGTAAAGTGGCTCAGAGTGGAAGAGGTGGTATCAGTGGTATCAGTGGTAAAAATATGTGCGGTTCACAGTGGCCTGTTGTGAACAATGTGGTACCCAAATATCTTGTCGATTACTTTTCTATGGTCAGTGACACAGTTGTAGCAGTTGTGACACAGTTGTAGTCCTTTCCTATACAGCTGTACAGCTGTATAGGAAAGGACTTGTTTCTATACTCTACAGCAGTTATTGTCGCCACCAGGCTTAAAGGCCGTGGCCGGAGACTATGTTTTCGCCCTTGTACGTCCATCCGTCCATCCGTCCGTCCGTCCATGTGTGTGTGTGTGTGTGTGTGTGTGTGTGTGTGTGTGTGTGTGTGTGTGTGTGTGTGTGTGTGTGTGTGTGTGTGTGTGTGTGTGTGTGTGTGAACAGCTAATCTCCAGCTCCGTTGGACCGATCGGTGTGAAACTTTTCACGCTCCCTCCCTGGAGGGTCATCAACCTGTTATAGCACCACCATGAGGCAGATTTTAGCAAAACCCATTATTTGCTACTATTCCTACAGATTTGATCCAAACCTCTCGCAATTCGGTACACTTTATCTCTGCAGTCATGTGATCCAGACATATCCGTTACATTTCTCCCATTCCATTCCGATTGGCTAGGATTGGCTTCAAAGGTTTGCAGGAGTGGTCCATGTTGCACAAAATGCCACAAATCATGAATGCAGTGCCTGATTGCTGGGAAACTTTGCATGCACGCACACAGTAGGCCAAGGAAGAGCTTCCACCCTAAATTATTTCAAATTGGCCTTAACGTGTTGGCCAATAATTCCTGAACCACAGGTCGTACAATACAAGTATTTTTTTCCATGGGTTCCTTGGATCATCACTCCCCATATGGGCCAGATTGTGCCAGATTACATTTTCCGGCATTTAGATTTTTCTCATATTTCAGCACATTTTTGCTACTATAACACAGATGTAATCAAAAACTCACACAAATTGTTACACATTATCTGTAGGATATTTGTGCTCAAGATGTATAACTTAGGGGGCACGGTGGTGCAGTCGGTAGCGCTGTCACCTCACAGCTAGAAGGTCCTGGGTTCGATTCCTGCCGGGGACGCTGTGGGCACTGGGGGCGTGTCTTCTCCTCCGCGTCATCAGCGCCCATTCCCTAGGTGGGGTTGGCGAAAGGGCCTACTCTGTGTGGAGTTTGCATGTTCTCCCCGTGTCTCTCAGGGTAGTTAATACCCTCACAATAACATGTAGTAATCCTGGTCACTATACTGCCTTCCCCATGACAGCCGGGGCGACTGATGGAGGGGAAAGGAACTGGTTGGAATAACGTGTTCCTTCCACGCGCTACGTCCAACCAGGGAAACTCTCCCCTGTCAGGTGATAAGAAGGTAAGTTGGCTCTCATGCATTGAAGGAGGCATGAGCTCGGCCCTGGCCTCCCTAGGAGGGGAGTGTAGTGCCCAGGATCACTTAGAAAATTGGCACCGGGTGAAAAATAAGGGTTACAAAATCGAGGGAAAAAATGTAGTAAAAAGAAAAAAAGATAATTATGACTTAGATTTTTCCGATCCCATTCCAAGTGGCTATTACTGACTTCCAAAGTTTGCGGGCCCTGGGTAGGCAACCCGGCCTGGCGGAGACCTGTGCCCCGCGGAGCACACTTTTCTAGTTATTATTATATAGGTTATATATGTATTATATATGTGTTGCTTGTAGGTAACTACCTACAAGCCTTAAGTCGAATTTAAGTCACCCATATAGGGCTGGTTGAATAGCAGCTTGACCCAATTATATCCAGAAATTAGTTGAGTTCTAGCACGCTCCATACTGTACCCATGTTGTTATTCTTATTTCTGTTATCTTGTACTTTGGATATTATAGAATATAATCAATACTTCTCTCTACTAACCTCCCACCCTCTACCCCACAACATGTGGCACTCAGTTTACACACACTTACACTCAAAGCAACACAATGGCAAAAAGCTCTCTAGCTTTATTGTGTTTTATCCCTTTGAATCGATTAAATTAGGCTGCGGCTCAAGGAAAGAGTGAATCGGCTACGGAGAGTGACAATGTTGAACCAGGTTCCCCCCCAATGCCTGACAACTGGACTGTGCTGAGACAGCTGTTAGACATGGTGCGAAGCCTGGGAGACACCGTGTCAAAACAGGGAGCGATGCTGGAGTTCATGGAGAAAAAGGTGGCAGCCAGCGAGGCAGAATCCAAGGAGCAGAGGAACTTAGTGACTGAACTCCGGGTGCAGGGTTCAGGTTAGGACGGTCAAGATGCTATATGCTTATTGTTCAAAAATAAGTTAAAAGAAGTTGTATTGGTACAGACTGATACTGTGTATGTTTAAAATGTTTCATAGTTTAACATGTAACTTTCTTTGTGATATGTTTCAGACATGGCTGATAAATTGAGTAACTTTAAGACCAGACTCACTGCTAGTACCAGACTCACTGCTAGTGCTGAGGACAACATGGACGACCTGAAGACCAGACTCACTGCTAGTGAGAACAACGTGGACGACCTGAAGACCAGACTCACTGCTAGTGAGAACAACGTGGACGACCTGAAGACCAGACTCACTGCTAGTGAGAACAACGTGGACGACCTGAAGACCACACTCACTGCTAGTGAGACCAAGGTGGATGACTTGAAGAAAGACAGTGAAGGTAATTTGAACAGGAAAGTGTTAGTAAATGCTTGTAGAGGGTATTGTTGAAAAACATAAAATACATACTTTCTTCAGGGTTGTTTACTTCAGTTAAGCTCACAAAAATAGATGCTGTTTGTGATCTGATTTTATGAGCAATGTGACGATGGACTAGCTGACACCTACTCTGGACTCATGTAATTTAGTAGCAGTAATAGTAGTTGTAATAGTTTATTTTGGTCATTAGCCATGTAACACTTCATACAACTAAACTAAAACAAAACAGCGACCAGACTACCTGTGAGGGCCAGATCCAAGACTTGAAGGAAGAAAGTGAAGGTAATTTAAACAGGAGATGTTCAGTGAATGAAGCTAGGAGAGAGGACAGTGTTGAAAAACTAAATAACAAAATAGTTTGGTGTTAATTACTTTGGTTGAGCTCAGCCTCAGAGAATAGATGCTGTTTTGATATAATTTACTGTATGTTTGAGTGGCTAAGCTTTCTACATGGGAAAACTGCATGAGTGTTTTATCTGATTTCAGCCCACCATGCTCAGCTGTCCACCAAGCTGACTGCTGCTGAGGACAAAGTGCAGAAACTGTGGAGTAAGTACAGTATGTTTAGCAAATTAAACATAAAAACAATCAAAACATTCTTACTTGATTGATGCTTTGAATGCTCTAGCCCCCCAGTATCTCAGAATGTCTGTCCTACTTTTACTGAAGTTAGTGAACTAAGATCCCACAGTAGATTTATTGCATTTTCACAAGTAATGTTCATACACTAGTGCTGCCCCCCCCAGCCCCCATACTTTAATATGCTTGCAATGCAATGTAATATCCTGATCTGTATTTGACACTTTCTATTGAGTAATGTAGTGTCTGTTTAGATTTCCCTAATTCTAATATATTCTATCCTGATCTGAAAAAGTAGTTCATGCTTTTATTTCTTCATGCCTTGACTACTGTAACTCTCTGTACACTTACTCAAAAGTCTCTCCATCATCTGAATTTTGTACAGAATGCATCAGCCTGACTTTACTGGCTACAAAACAATGGACCAAATTTCTGTGATCATGTCTGTCAATCTCTTTTAGAATAGATTTTAACATGTTACTCATCACATTAGGCCAGCTCTGGTCTGGCTCTGACATACAGTACATTAGTTTGCTTACATTTAGACAAGGACCTCCCTTATTCTGAGAGTGGGACCCCCTTAAAGTGAGAACCACTGGCATTAGTGACCTACTAGTCTACTCTATGTAAACACTGCTGGTCATTAGTGACCTACTAGCCTACTCTATGTAAACACTGCTGGTCATTAGTGACCTACTAGCCTACTCTATGTAAACACTGCTGGTCATTAGTGACCTACTAGCCTACTCTATGTAAACACTGCTGGTCATTAGTGACCTACTAGCCTACTCTATGTAAACACTGCTGGTCATTAGTGACCTACTAGTCTACTCTATGTAAACACTGCTGGTCATTAGTGACCTACTAGTCTACTCTATGTAAACACTGCTGGTCATTAGTGACCTACTAGTCTACTCTATGTAAACACTGCTGGTCATTAGTGACCTACTAGTCTACTCTATGTAAACACTGCTGGTCATTAGTGACCTACTAGCCTACTCTATGTAAACACTGCTGGTCATTAGTGACCTACTAGCCTACTCTATGTAAACACTGCTGGTCATTAGTGACCTACTAGCCTACTCTATGTAAACACTGCTGGTCATTAGTGACCTACTAGCCTACTTTATGTAAACACTGCTGGTCATTAGTGACCTACTAGCCTACTCTATGTAAACACTGCTGGTCATTAGTGACCTACTAGTCTACTCTATGTAAACACTGCTGGTCATTAGTGACCTACTAGTCTACTCTATGTAAACACTGCTGGTCATTAGTGACCTACTAGCCTACTCTATGTAAACACTGCTGGTCATTAGTGACCTACTAGCCTACTCTATGTAAACACTGCTGGTCATTAGTGACCTACTAGCCTACTCTATGTAAACACTGCTGGTCATTAGTGACCTACTAGCCTACTCTATGTAAACACTGCTGGTCATTAGTGACCTACTAGCCTACTCTATGTAAACACTGCTGGTCATTAGTTACCTACTAGTCTACTCTATGTAAACACTGCTGGTCATTAGTGACCTACTAGCCTACTCTATGTAAACACTGCTGGTCATTAGTTACCTACTAGTCTACTCTATGTAAACACTGCTGGTCATTAGTGACCTACTAGCCTACTCTATGTAAACACTGCTGGTCATTAGTGACCTACTAGCCTACTCTATGTAAACACTGCTGGTCATTAGTGACCTACTAGCCTACTCTATGTAAACACTGCTGGTCATTAGTGACCTACTAGCCTACTCTATGTAAACACTGCTGGTCATTAGTGACCTACTAGCCTACTCTATGTAAACACTGCTGGTCATTAGTGACCTACTAGTCTACTCTATGTAAACACTGCTGGTCATTAGTGACCTACTAGTCTACTCTATGTAAACACTGCTGGTCATTAGAGACCTACTAGTCTACTCTATGTAAACACTGCTGGTCATTAGAGACCTACTAGCCTGCTCCAGAGGTGGACAGAGTACTCGACCCCAGTACTTGAGTAAGAGTACAGATACTCCCTGGTTAAATTTACTCCACTACAAGTAAAAGTAGCTCAGTCAAAATGTTACTCGAGTAAGAGTAAAAAAGTACTTGCTTTTAAATGTACTTAAAGGAGGAGTTCACCCAAAAAATTACTTATTTTCTATCAATTACACACCCTATGAAGCCTTGATTTCATGGATTTATTTTTGTTTTTGTGGCATTCCTAAGACAATAATTTGATGACCGTGTGTATTGCCGGTAGGAGACACAAATAATCTACTTTGTGTCTCCTACCGGATACATTAGCCGGTAGGAGACGGGAATCAAATTATTAGCTTAGGAATGCGACAAAAACAAAAAAGAATCCATGGATTCAAGGCTTCATAGGGTGTGCAATTGATAGAAAATAAGTATTTTTTTGGGTGAACTCCTCCTTTAAGTAATCAAGAGTACATGCTTTTAAAAACACTTAAGTAAAATACTTAAGTAAAAGTACATTTCTTATTTTTCAATGAATTGCTGTAATTTTTTCACAATACATTTATAAGACCTTGTAACTCTTGTTTCAGAGAAGTAACTCTGAAATCACCTGCACTGATGTGCTTGCTTGTAGAACCACTACCTTATACAAAGCCTGCAGAAATGCCTATAAAAACATAGAATTGAAATTAATGGTATCGAAGAGGTTGTCATTGTCATTTTCATGTTTTATTAAACACCCCCCACACAGTACACTCATTTTTAGAACACATGTTCAAGAATATCAGGTAACAGCTGGAGTAGAGGAACACATTTTGTAATGCTTTTAGAAGGCTTTATATTGGAGGAAATGGGACTCATCACAAACAGTGAGTGCGATAGTAGAATGAGCTGTGACAAGCCTGCATGTATCTGCAGGTGGTCCCTTTACAGTGGAAATGAAAACAACGTTTAAAACATTGCTATGTCCACACATACAGTAAATGGACATTGTAAAGCCATCATTTGCACCTACAGTAGGCTTTCAGTGGCGCACAGACATTAGGCAGGGCATTTTCTATCTCCCCTTCACTGAGAGGAGCAGTGAAGAAATTCCTAAACAAACTACATCTCTGCTTTCAAGAACTCAACGGTTGAAACCACTGCACAGGAAGAACATAGCATTTACTCTATGTAAACACTGCTGGTCATTAGAGACCTACTAGCCTACTCTATGTAAACACTGCTGGTCATTCTAAAGTCCTGGTTAAAAACTAAAGGAGGAGCCTTGTTTTAAACACATTTCTACAATGTAGATTTTAGCATCTCTATTCTGGGAAAAACATTCAGCATTAAATTGTAGATGCTTAGAGTGGTTTTAGAGTGGAGCACACATACATGAGTAACTAAGTATATTTACCCAAGTACTGCACTTAAGTACAATTTTGAGGTATTTTTACTTTCTTCAGTATTTCCCAAATTATTATCATCCCAAAACATATTGACCACTTAGGGCGCGCTCTCACCAAAAGTTGGCTGGCCGCTGTTAAACGCAGGTTGTGCGCGGCCACAGTTTTTTGCAGCCAGTGGATTCTAAAAAAACGCTGTGACGCACCTGTCACTCACATTCAAGACCGTCCCCGTAGCCCGCACCGCCTTCTGCCTTGAGCACCATGTTGCTTCCTGAGTCTTGGGACGGTCCGCCTTCGACTCACCCGATTGGACAGAGGGGGAAAATCAGCTCCTGCCTCCAGCAGTTTTATGCTTCCAATGGACAAGTCGTGTAGAGCAGATAAACGCAAGGTCTGCGCGACAAGCGGAAAAATCCGCTCTTGCGTGAATCCACGCATTTACATTGACAATGCATTAGCAGATTCTGCCCCAGAGGTAAAATAAAAGTGCGGTGAGAGCGCGCCCTTAAGCTCTGTATATATTTCAGTCATTTGAAAACAGCAGATCTACAAGCTCACAACACGTTGTGAGCTTGTAGATCTGCTATTTTCAAAAGATTTGTATACAAATCAAAAATTCAAATACTTTTTCCACCACTGCACGCGGACACACACACACACACACACACACACACACACACACACACACACACACACACACACACACACACACACACACACACACACACACACACACACACAGTTAGTATAATATATCGTCGCTGTCAGACAGAAACCTTTTATCTCTGTTTTTTCGTAAATTAATGTCCTACTTCATCATACAAGAGTGTCGACACTAAAGTAGTGAAGATCTATAAAGCTCACAACACATTGCGACGCGCTGTGAGCTTGTAAATCAGCTATGTTCACTATTTTAAAATGTTTGTTATTAATAATAAAAGGAATGGTTTTGGACATACAAGGTTTCCTCCTGACAACAATATGTTTTTATAATATTAAACAATATGATAATGTTGATGTGTTGACAGGCAAACCAAAGGTGGCCTTCTCTGTGGGTTTGGGTGGACCAGTTGGACCGTTTAGGATTGAAACCACTCTGATCTACAAGATCGTTCACACTAACATCAGCAACGCATACAATCCATCTACAGGTAGGTGGAGATTACATTATGTTAATTAGGTTTACACTATCAACTAATTAAACAACTTATATAACAGGCTATCAGACATAAATACATTACAGTACAATCTAAATCAGTGGTTCTCAAACTCTTTTCATTTCAAAGACCCCCGCCCACATTGATATATATTTGGTCTTGGACCAGGGACCCCCAGAAGAGAGGATTTATGTTAAAAATGTTTGCTTAAAAAAAAAGTATTAAAAAAATGTCACTTATACGTTCAAGATTGTTTTTAAATATCAGATCTACAAGCTCATAGCGTGGCACGAAGTGACGCGCTATGAGCTTGTAGATCTGATATTTTTGAATAGCCAAAGTATAAAAGGTTAAAGTGGATGAAATGATTGTACGCTATATTAACACATTTTGCTGGGGAACCCCTGGAACCTCCTGGGGGTCCCCGGACCCCACTTTGAGAACCATTGATCTAAATACATCTTTAAAAGAATGTTTAAAAAGTGTCATCATGATCAAAGAATGAAATATTGGTTGAAACTAATTTACACAATATGAGAGGAGGGTTTATTAACACAGTATTCACTGTGTGTGTGTGTGTGTGTGTGTGTGTGTGTGTGTGTGTGTGTGTGTGTGTGTGTGTGTGTGTGTGTGTGTGTGTGTGTGTGTGTGTGTGTGTGTGTGTGTGTGTGTGTGTTTGTTCTGTCTCAGGTATCTTCTCAGCACCATGGAAAGGAGTCTATCAGTTCAGATTTACTGCATGTAGCGATAGGGATTCAGAGTATGTGAAAGTCTACATGTATAAAAATGAGCAGAGACTCATTGCTAACGCTTCAAAGAATAATGGTAACCATGTTATATACGTGTCTAATGGAATGATCCTAGAGCTGGAGCAGGGAGACAGAGTTACCATGCGTTTAGGTGGTGGTTCCTTCAGGCTCTATGGTGACTCCTCAGACAACGACACCACATTCAGTGGTGTTCTGCTCTATTCTATGTAACACTGGGACAGATACCATTACTTTATAGGGTCCTTGGAGGGGGGTTTCAGAGGGTCTCCAGCAAAAAAAGCAATCATTTAACCCACTTTATCCATATTGTATAAGTTGCAGATATTCAAGCGTCACTTCGTGCCGCACTGCGAGCTTGTAGATCTGCTATTTTTTAAACATTTTGTAAAAAATCTTGAAAGTATTGGAACATTTCGAATAATCTTAAATTTCTTTAAACACAAATCTTCTCTTCTGGGGGTCCCTGGCACAACACATTTACAGATGGGGGTCCACAACCACATACATATTAATGTAGGGGTCCTTGACTTGTAAAAGTGTGAGAACCAGTGCTTTAAAGAGCTCCCATAATGTTCATATTCAGCCTCTCAATAAACTCATATTAAAACGTAAACACTGTTGTCAGCGTCTATTTTATGTGTTTCTGATTATTTGTAATAGAATACATCTAGAAGAGCAATGATGATGTGTTTATATTAGGGCTGTCAAACGATTAAAATGTTTAATCATATTAATCACAGCTTGAAAATGAATTTATCATGATTAATCACCATTCAAACTATGTCCAAAATATGCCATTTCTTTCTGTATATTGTTGTGGGAATAGAAAGAGAAATGACAGAAGCCGGAAATATACATTTAACATACACTATGTATGTATGTATGTATGTTAAAACAAATCCACAGTGTGGTATTAATATTGAAAAATCAATAATATACACCATAATACACTGACATCATTTCATAATCTCATTGCTGTTCCTCTACATTACATTACATTACAGTCATTTAGCAGACGCTTTTATCCAAAGCGACTTACAATAAGTGTATTCAACATAGGTAGGGAACTAAACTACTAATCACCAGAAGTCTTAAGTGCATTTTCTGCAAAAACAAGCAACCAAGAGTATACCTAGCGCTAAGGTAAAAGTGCAATATATCAGCTACCTATTTCCTTAAACAGATGAGACAAAATAGCTAAATCAAATGAGCATGAGCTAAAACAAATAAGTGTATCGACTAAACAAGATCCAATAAACAATACAACAATAGAAAACAAGCGTTCGTACAACTAGTTAACAACAAGTAGGTCAGGCAGAGAGGAAGGGTAGTGTTTCCTGAAGAGGTGGGTTTTCAGCCTGCGGCGAAATATGGGCAGTGACTCTGCTGTCCTAACATCAGTGGGAAGTTCATTCCACCACTGTGGGGCCAGAACAGAAAAGAGTCGTGACCGTGTGGATCGGCCAGAAGGACCCTTGAGTGACGAGGCAATCAGTCGCCCCGAGGTGGCAGACCGAAGTGGTCGGGCAGGGGTGTAGGCATCGACCATAGCCCGGAGGTAAGAAGGAGCTGTTCCTTTCACTGCCCTATAGGCTAGCACCAGGGTTTTGAACTGGATGCGAGCCGCTACGGGGAGCCAGTGTAGAGAACGGAGAAGGATGGTTGTGTGGGAGAACTTGGGGCGGTTGAACACCAGACGAGCCGCAGCTTTCTGAACAAGCTCCAGAGGTCTGATGGCAGACCACTCTAAACAAGTGGTTCTCAACCAGTGGTCCGGGGACCACCGGTGGTCCTTGAGGGGGTTACAGGTGGTCCCCATATAAATGATGGAGAGTTGGTAACCAATGGACCCTTATAGATCTTTAACTCTTGAGAGTGTAAAATGAAACCAAATGGACCCTTTCATTTTAGGCTCTCAAGAGGTAAATTATTGTTAAACATCTGCATTACTTAATTAAAGAATTGTTATTTTGATCAACGTTTGCCTGTTATCTCTCCTATGATACCGACATCAATACAGCATGAAATTGTGGACAAAATCTTATCCAAAGATAACAAAATATTATTTCACTGCCCAAGTGGTGTAAAGTAACCAAGTACATTTACTCAAGTACTGTACTTTTGAGGAATTATTACTTTACTGGAGTATTTCCAATTTCCAAAGCACTTTGAGCTTGTAGATCTGCTATTGTCAAAATATATATATTTTTTGTGAAATGGGACATTCTGCACAATGAGTACTTTTACTTTTGGTACTTTAAGTAGGCCTCTTGATGCCAATACTTTTGTACTTTTACTCAAGTGCATTTTTATTATCAGACATTTACTTGTAAGAGTATTTCTACACTGCAGTATTGATACTTTTACTTGAGTAAAACATGGCTACTTTTTCCACCACTGGTTGTGGGTCTGAGAGTCTAAATGTCATCAAATGGTGGTTCCGTGGCTCAAATGCTGAACAAATAATGGACCTTGGTATGAAAAGGGTTGAAACCCACTGCTCTAAATAAAACAATAACATCATTTTGGGTCGTTTCAGGGACACCCGCAGTAGCGCAGGCTGCGCAGCCTCTCGTCTGTAGTCAAAATAAAAAATACACTTTCGCTACTCACCAAAACAAAGACGGTTTGACAGAGTTGAAAGCCTACTCTACTTAGTGCAAACCGTAAAAAAAAAAAGACAGATGTAAAAAAAAAAAAGCTTTGTTTTTTTACGCTCTTAGAATAGAGGCTATGCGCGTGACATCATCGTACTCGGAAGTTATTTGGGAACGCCTACTGAGTGGAAAAAACAACGTTAAACTCACCAACATGGCAGCTGTACGGAAAGCTTGAATTATCCTCTTTCTATCTGCAAAGTTTTTGTTTCATAAAAATCCACCGTAGAGACATGCAGGTGATAATTTTTCCAAGTGTCACAGTTTGGAAGCGCTTGTTTTCTATAACGCAGCGTCCTGCTGCCTCCTGCATCATGTGACATTTATAAACAGGTGGTCCGCAGGACCGTAGAGTGATTTACAACGAGCGCTTCCAAACTCCAACGCTCCATGATGCTCAATGTTTTTTGTTTCAGTCTAGGTGGGGGGGGGAAGTCAGCAGCAGAGCAACATCTTTAACCACATCAGCACGCATACGACACAATCAGCATCCAACACCAACAGCATACGACACAATCAGCATCCAACACCAACAGCATACGCCACAAACAACATCCAACAAACTGCAGCATGAAGCAGCTGCAGCATCCAGCAAAGGAAAAGGAAGAATTAGGCCTGTCACAATTATTACATAATAATCGCCTAATCGCAAGTATTTGAGATAGTCGCGATACTTTTTGGGGGATAATAAGTCATAATCGTTTCCACGTTGAAACATGTTCAAACATTTGGAAATAGCCGATCTACAAGCTCAAAACGCGTCACGACGTGACACGTTTTGAGCTTGTAGATCGGCTATTTCCACTATATATAGTATAAAGTTATTGAATTATGCAATATATCTGCGTCATATCTGCCTTTTGTTTACGAAGCCTAAAAAAAGCCAGACAAAGTTCTATTCATAATGTTAGTTCGACAATTATTTGAGCGACAATTAATGGTCAAGTTAAAGGTCATAATGGTGACGGGCCTAAAGAGGTTCCTACTTAGAGCCGTCTTCAGAGGAAACCCCCGGCGGGCCCAGGTCTTTGGGCGGAGACCACCAGTGGAGACCGCCGTGGGGCGACCAGACACACGTGTGAATACACAACACGTGGAAGTCTGGATCACTCAGCGATCGATCCACGGTGGAGGTTCACCGAAGACCAGGGTCAGCGGCACGGAGGAATCCCCCCCCCCCCCCCCCCCCCCATGCAGACAAATCCATGGATAGAGAGAGATCTCCATCTCTAAGGGCATCCTCGGGTAGAGCCTTCCAGCGGTGTTGGGGAGGGTGTTATACTGTAGGTGAGACACTCAGTCTTCTGGTGTTGGGGAGGGTGTTATACTGTAGGTGAGACACTCAGTCTTCTGGTGTTGGGGAGGGTGTTATACTGTAGGTGAGAAACTCAGTCTTCTGGTGTTGGGGAGGGTGTTATACTGTAGGTGAGAAACTCAGTCTTCTGGTGTTGGGGAGGGTGTTATACTGTAGGTGAGAAACTCAGTCTTCTGGTGTTGGGGAGGGTGTTATACTGTAGGTGAGACACTCAGTCTTCTGGTGTTGGGGAGGGTGTTATACTGTAGGTGAGAAACTCAGTCTTCTGGTGTTGGGGAGGGTGTTATACTGTAGGTGAGAAACTCAGTCTTCTGGTGTCTGGGAGGGTGTTATACTGTAGGTGAGAAACTCAGTCTTCTGGTGTTGGGGAGGGTGTTATACTGTAGGTGAGAAACTCAGTCTTCTGGTGTTGGGGAGGGTGTTATACTGTAGGTGAGAAACTCAGTCTTCTGTTGTCTGGGAGGGTGTTATACTGTAGGTGAGAAACTCAGTCTTCTGGTGTTGGGGAGGGTGTTATACTGTAGGTGAGAAACTCAGTCTTCTGGTGTTGGGGAGTGTGTTATACTGTAGGTGAGAAACTCAGTCTTCTGGTGTCTGGGAGGGTGTTATACTGTAGGTGAGAAACTCAGTCTTCTGGTGTTGGGGAGGGTGTTATACTGTAGGTGAGAAACTCAGTCTTCTGGTGTTGGGGAGGGTGTTATACTGTAGGTGAGAACCTCAGTCTTCTGGTGTCTGGGAGGGTGTTATACTGTAGGTGAGAACCTCAGTCTTCTGGTGTTGGGGAGGGTGTTATACTGTAGGTGAGAACCTCAGTCTTCTGGTGTTGGGGAGGGTGTTATACTGTAGGTGAGAACCTCAGTCTTCTGGGCATTTATGGCACATTTATCTCCACTCTGAGAAAGAAAGAAAGAGAAAGAAAGAAAGAGAAAGAAAGAAAGAAAGAAAGAAAGAAAGAAAGAAAGAAAGAAAGAAAGCAACATTAATTCAAGTGACCGAGAGCCAGATATACCTATATTGTATCCTGTGACAACATACACAGCCTAGTATATCAAATCAAACTTTATTTATAGAGCACATTTATAAACAACAGTAGCTGAACCACAGTGCTGCACAAGGTTGAGACAAACAAAGCATCAACAGGCATCCGTCGGCGTACAGACAAACATGTGCATAGTTAAAACACATCAGAGGATGTAGTGCAGTAGTGTAAAGTAACTAAGTACATTTACTCAAGTACTGTACTTAAGTACAAAGTTGAGGCACTTTTACTTTACTGGAGTATTTCCAATTTTCAATACTTTTACCTCTACTCCACTACATCTCAGAGGCAAATATTGTACTTTTACTCCACTACAATTATTAGAAAATTGAGTTACTAGTTACTTTGCAGATATAAATTATTATATTATAAAACATACATTAATCACTTTAGCCCTATTTTATACACAGGCTATATTTGAAAATAGCCGATCTACAAGCTCACAACGCGTCGCGTTGTGAGCTGACGCGTTGTGAGCTTGTACATCGGCTATTTTCAAACATTTTAGTAATTTTACCTTTGGTGCTTTAATTATATTTTGATGCCAATACTTTTGTACTTTTACTCAAGTAACATTTTGAACACAGGCCTTTTACTTGTAGAGTACTACAGATTTATTTGGCTATTCAAAAATAGCAGATCTACAAGCTTATAGCGTGGCACCGAGTGCCACGCTATGAGCTTATAGATCTGCTATTTTCTGTAAATCGTGAAAAACTCAAATATTTGTCCCTGGAACAAAACATTTTCAGATGGGGGTCCGCGGCCAAATACATGTCATTTTGGGTGGTCCTTGACATGAAAATGTTTGAGCACCACTGGTATTATAGCAACATAGCCTATGTTACTTTTTCAGAAAACTGTTAGGATTTAGAAGACATTTGTAGAATCCCCCCAGAAGCAAAGATTTGAGTTAAAATGTTCGCTTTAAAAAAATACATATATTCAAAGATTTGCACACATTGCGTTGCAACGCGTTGTGAGCTTGTAGATCGGCTATTTTTGCTGAACGTTCCCCACAGATTAGGGATGCTGGGGGTTCAGGTGGTTTAACAAAAGTGGCATTAAGTCTTTTGATTATCTTGGAGAGCTGACAGATATTCAACCACAGCGCCACTAGGGGGCATCAACAACTTAGGCTACTCAACATTATTTGTAATTTGTATTTTCAATTGCTTCTAAAAGCAGATGAGATATTGACTCCACAAACGCTATTGTGCCATTTAGATTTATACAAATATTTTCAACATTGCATTTTTTCATTTTCTTGAAGTTAGGGTAAGTGATATGTTTTGTATTTTTTAAAAGGTTAAAGCACTATATTATAAATAGTAATCATTGCTATAGTGTGTTTGTTCAGTAACAGGAGTCTCTCTGCCTCTCCAGCTCTTTAATAAACAGAAAATACATTTCAGGTAGGTGACAAAGTTTCAGCCAATCAGGAGAGAGTGCCCATTTATCAGCTTGATTTTTATAGTGTTATTTATTTCCACACAACAGCTCGGTGTATTAACCCTTTAAGACCGGGAACACATCTGTGTCATTTTAAGATTTCTTTGGGCTATTCAAAAATAGCAGATCTACAAGCTCATAGCGCGGCAACGAGTGCCGCGCCATGAGCTTGTAGATCTGCTATTTAAAAAAAAATCATGATTCTTTTTATATATATCTTTTTAAAGGACAACTTTGGTTTTTTACAACCAAGGTTTATATTTTAGCTTGTAATTAAAGTAAATAAAAGATGAGTGTTATTTTTTATTTATTTACTGCTTTCTATAGTTTTAGCAATTTTCTCCATCTTTTTAACAGTGGGCGGGGGCATTCTGTCCGGTGGCTAAATATGTCTTTTTTTAAACAATAAAAAAGGACCTGTGGTCTTTGATGGCCAGATGTGAGTTATTGGGGGCTAGAAGAGCTACTGTAAATAATGATAAAGAAAACGCCGGGTTATTGTGTAAAAAAAGACATATTTAGCCACCGGACAGAATGCCCCCGCCCACTGTTAAAAAGATCAAGATTGCTAAAACTATAGAAAGCAGTAAATAAATAAAAAATAACACTAATCTAAAACATAAACCTTGGTTGTAAAAAAACAAAGTTGTCCTTTAAAGCGAACATTTGTAACTCAAATCTTTGCTTCTGAGGGATTCTACAAACAGTTTTTTTTTTTTTTTTTACATGGATTCTCAAACTTTTTCTTGTCAAGGACCCCTAAAATGATGATGATGTATTTGGCCGCGGACACCCATCTCAAAATATTTTAATGCAGGGACCCCGCCCAGAAGCAAAGATTTGAGTTACAAATGTTTGCTTTAAAAAATACTGAATATATTCAAAGATTTGCACATATTTTCACGATTTTTCCAAAACATGAATGAAACCTTACCTCAACACCAATGTTGTTGGAGTGAAGTGGATGAGCAGAGCAGCTTTTCATTAACCAGCAGCAAGGTGTGTCATTCATCAGTGGAGACAGAGAAAACACACATTAACTACTTAAAGACCGGGAACGCATCTGTGTCACTTTACATTTCTTTTGGCTATTTCAAAAACAGCAGATCTACAAGCTCATCTGCTGTTTTTGGAAAAAAATAAATCGTGAAAATGTGTGTAAATCTTTGAATAAATACATTTTAATTCAAATCTCTTTGCCTCTGGGGGGGGGGGGGGGGGGTCCCTGGAAGAAAATGTTTCAAGATGGGGGGTGTCCCCGGACAAATAAATATCATTTTGGGGGTCCTTGACATGAAAAGGTTTGAGAACCACTGATCATAACCACTGATATATATATATTTGTTTTAAACTGTTAGGATTTAGAAGACATTTGTAGAATCCCCCAGAAGGAAAGATTTCAGTTGAAAATGTTGGCTTTAAAAAACTATATATATTCAAAGATTTGCACAAACTTTCATGATTTCTCCCCCCCCCCAAAAATAGCAGATCTACAAGCCCATAGCGCGGCACTTGGTGCCGCGCTATGGGCTTGTAGATCTGCTATTTTTGAATAGCCCAAAAGTATAAAATAATGGTCAGGCCTAATATGGGTTCCCGGATTGAATGGGTTAACCACTTAAACCCTCTCTGTAAACTGGACCCAAGATGGCAGATCTACAAGCTCACAATGCAGGGGGAGAGCCGCCACAATTGTAACGCTTCATGATTGTAACATGCAGGTTTTCTCTTGATTGGTCAATGCCATCATAACGTCATCACATCAGTATGTGACCAGTACTGTAATGAACGTGCCCCGGAAGTAAATAGTATTTTCCTCCAGGCTAGAGAAAGTTATCACAGAAAAACTTGAGACTTATCTCAAAGTTAGTCAAAAAATTCACCTTGAGTATCTTTGGGCTACAAATCTTTCCTTTAATGTTGCTGAGCTAAAATCCACATGGTTGTCTGCATGTATCTGTTCTTCAACAGTTTACATCGTTTTATTACTCTATGCACGTTCGTTCTGTTCTGTAAACAAAACCAAAGCAGTGGAGCACAGAGCGGCCCGATTGTAACACGCATCTGTTTAGGTGTAAATTTGTAATCGATGGATTTTCCCACGGAATTCACTCAAACTGCCATCCGGTAAGATTTAATAAATTCCTTATGTTTGATACATTATCTTATCACATCCTTGGTATGAAAACAATGTAAAACAGTTGCTTGAAATAAATATAATTGATTTGAGCTGAAAACGATTTGTTTAATGCAGTTTTAGCAGTGTTACATTAGTAACTCATGCTGTTACAATTAGTCTCATATGCGCTTAAAATGTAACAACGGAACAGCGTCCACTTTAGGTTTAATAACTCACAACCTGTTTTATCAATTGAAAAACTTTAAGTGGTTTATGATAGCAGACATGTGTAGGTCCTTTGCTTGAAAATATTACATATGTAGGTAAAAAGATTGTTGATTAAAAGAGTGAAACATGAAAAACATTACAATCGTGCAGGCTCTCCCCCACTGTGAAGCATAGAGGCTATGCGCGTGACATCATCATACCCGGAAGTTATGCGGGAACGCCTACTGAGTGGCAAAAAAAAACTACTTTCTGGCCTCGACAGCCCATACATCCACACAGAAAAGTCCTATCTGATTGTATTAAAGGGACTACACCATGAATTTTAACTTTTTCTTCTTTTTTGTGTGTTTTTGGTCTCCCCTACCTCTCTTCTATCCCCAAAAATACCCCAGTTTGAGCACTCAGGCTTTCACAGCAAATCTGGGGTTTTCTGTAAATTGGTCTAAAAACAGGCCAAACTGATTTGTTTTTTTGGAACAATTCCTCCCATTTTTCAGTTCCAACCCAATTTTTTTTTTTTTTTAACTTTTTCCACACAGAACCAGGAGATAACATGCATACAAACTGGCTCAATAGCGCCCCGTGCCAAACAGGACAATGTGGTATTGCAGGTGAAAGTGCTTTATAAGCCAGAGAGAAGTTAGTTGGAATGAGTATATCTGAGGCTTGATTTAGGCTCAAACCTTTTGAAAAAGGTTTGATGGACATAAATAATATGATATTAAATATTATTATTATTTTTTAAATTCATGGTGTAGTCCCTTTAAACAACGTTAAACTCACCAACATGGCAGCTGTACGGAAAGCTTGAATGATCCTCTTTCTATCTGCAACGTTTTGGTTTCAGATAAATCCACCGTAGAGACATGTTATGAGATACTTTCTGTCAATACATTCGGGGCAGGTGATTATTTTTCTAAGTGTCACAGTTTGGAAGCGCCCGTTCTCAACAACGCAACGTCCCGCTGCCTCCTGCATCATGTGACATTTAGAAACAGGTGATACACAGGACCGTTAGAGTGATGTACAACGAGCGCTTCCAAACTCCAACGCTCCATGATGCTCAACGTTTTGCCACTCAGTCTAGATGAGGGGGGCGTGTCCCGGTGGAAAAGTGATGCGTGGTAAATGGTGCATTTATACAGCGCTTTTATCCAAAGCGCTTTACATAGTGTGCATTACATTCACCCATTTACACACACATTCACACACACATTCATACACACATTCATACACCGATGGCGGAGGAAACCATGCATGGCACCAACCTGCTCATTGGGAGCAATCAGGGGTTCAGCGTCTTGCTCAAGGACACTTTCGACACTAACTCTGGGGGAGCCCCCCAGCCCGGGATCGAACTGTGAACCTTGTGGGTTTACCAGTTCACTCTACCCCTGAGCCACTCTACCCCTGAGCCACTGCCGCCCCCATGACATGCATTTGCGTACTCTCTATTGTCCTCTATCAAATCCTATCAAAAATAATTGTTGATGGAGCTGTTTTTCCTTATGACCCACTCAAAGTACCAGACACTTTCATAAAGAGGCGACAAAGAAAAAACAGACTCAGAACACAGGCAGCCATTGGGTATAATGAAATATCTTGTATTCAGACAGAGAGAGAATGGATGGTTACAGTGTCACAGGTATGGTAGGCATCATCGGTCGTGTCTCTCTCCCGTTTAACAGAGAAAGCACTGGACTTTAACAGCGTCCGTTAACATAAACATATGACATCATAGGATGTGACATAGATGAGTTTCCGGGCGAAGGTGGATTTCTTGGATTGGATGAGAGTGATGATTACGTCGTCGTCAGATGAGGATGATGATGGTAGATGATGAAGATGATGATGATGGTGTGACAGTTTATCTTTGGACAAACAGCGTCCCCATGTCTGGGTCAACACGTTGACTTCGGCTCTGACCGGTCACTGGTCAGTGGTGATTTCGTGACACTGTAGGAAGGGTTAGCGTAGAAAAGAACACTGATAGGAAGTGTTCTCAAAACAACAGATAGCCACAGAAAGCCTGTAGCTAGTTTGACCTTGCTCTGACAGAGAGACTGGGAGTACAGAAGCAACATTTAACATGACTGATTTAGGCCAATATGAAACCATTATATTAAATTGACATTTTAAGCAGGTTTATGGACCCTAGACACATTATGATAATTAAGATAACGAGATTAACTCTATCAATTGTCTTACTGGAAAACCTGATAGGAATAATCCTTGGAATCAAATCAATATGAACAAGGGAACAGTAAGCACTGAACAAGACCAGAATTACAACTAGATAAATGGATTCTAAATTGGACTAATATATTTTTTTAATATTTTAACTAAAGGGCATATAGCATAGATATAGAAACCTAGATACCTCATTGGCCTCTGCAGTTCGTTGGAGCGACCTGTTTGGTATGGTGGCCGCCATACGTGCTGTGATTGGCCAGTGCCCGTCCCCCCCGGAAATGGGGGGAACGGGCGTTGGCCAATCACAGCGCGTCTTTTCCAGGACTTGTCAGAATCTAGTTGTCCCGCCCCCACCTGCCTCTCATTGGCCTACTGAATGCCCCCTTCTGTGACGCACGCGGAAATTTCCAGCTGTCCCCCAGGAACAAAAATCTTCCTTGCCCAGGAAGCGGAAGCGCGCCCGCCGTGCCGACGCTTCAGAGCCAGAGGAGGCGTCTACCTTTATATGTCTATGGCATATAGCACTAGCAGTGGTGGCCATTTTTGTGGTTCCACAGATAGAAGGTTCAAGGTTGTACTTTATAGAGCACCGAAGTCTGACGTAATTTACTCATCCTACCTGGGTCGCGTTTTCCCCCCCCCGTTCTGAATTCCCATAGACGTGTTTAAAGAGCTGGTGCCATGTTTTTGCACTTTTTCTGTTTTTCATGTGTCTATGAGGTTGATAGAACTTCATAAAGCCCCCCGGTGGTGTTTTTATGGTGTTTTATGTCTTCTCTGACTATTTGGAGTTTCTTCCTGGAGGCTGAAACCTTGAGGGTCAAACGTGCCAATAGAGAAACAGCGCTTTAGTGACATCACAAAGCCATACCCTCCCCCTCATTATCATAACACAACAGGTGTGGGCATGAGGAGGAGGAGGGACTAGGACAGGTGGGTGGTGCTAAGGTGGTGGAGGAGGTGCTAAGGTGAGAACCAGGTATACTTAATGAACTGGAGGCGTGTCCACATAAAAACATAATTTTAACAATTTCTGTACTCTTTTTTTTTGTTGAAAAAAATCCTTACATAATAATAATACCTTATGATCAGGTTTTAGGGTTGAAAAATATCATGGCACCCCATCTTTAATATTGCATCAAATAAGAAAAAAATATGAGTGACTGACTATCATAAACGATACAAAGCCTCCTCCCTGACAATATCGCCGAGACAGTTTGTTTATTTTTGGACCACAATTCTTATATGAGACGATTCTATGATGACCCAATGTTATTCTCCATAGAGAAATTACTTTACGAACCAGGGGATGAACGAGTGACGTCAGGACTTCTGTACTCTATTGTTACATCTCGTGTACGGGTACATAAGAGAGAGTGACCAAAAATCTATCATTATCTGGTAAATGTGGAGGAGCCTGGGCACATTAACTTCCCCACAAAATATGACAAAACAGTGTCAGCATCACAAACAAACACAGCTCAATACAACAAACATACATATTCACTTCACATCAAACACAATGCTTCATCCTGACAAGATGTAGCTTTTTACCAAGTCAAATCAAAGTTAAATTACACGCAATTTCATCAATTCCTTAATCCTAAGCAGTTCATTAGCTATGCCAATGGTTCTCAAAGTGGGGTCCGGGGACCCCCAGGGGTCCTTGAAGGGGTTCCAGGGGGTCCCCACTCGCCAGCCAAATGATTGATATAGTTAGGAATATGAACCAAATGGACCCTTATGTGTGTCTGTAACTCTGAGAGCGTACAAATGGAACCAAATGGACCCTTACGGGTCCATTTGGTTCCATTTGTACGCTCCCAGAGTTACATTAACACCGATGATACTACAGGGTAAACTGGGGTCTATTTGATAAATATTTCATCAAATGGGGGTCCAAACACTCTAGTACTTTTACTTTTGGTACTCTTAAGTACATTTAGATACCAATACTTTTGTACTTTTACTCAAGTAACATTTTGAACACAGGCCTTTTAGTTGTAACAGAGTATTTTTACATTGTGGTATTGCTACTTTTACTTAAAGGTAGGGTAAGTGATTTACTTTGGTTAAAATAAGTGTTAAATAGATCTATATTGTGATAATTATCATTACTATAGAGTGTTTGTTCAGTAACAGCGTTAAATAGCTCTATATTCTTATAGTACTCATTACTATAGAGTTACTAAAGAGCTGGAGAGCCCCCTGTGACCGAACAAACGCTCCGTAGCAATGATTACTATCACAATATAATTCTTTAACCTTTTTAACAAAACAAAAAAATACCCAAAAATATCACTTACCCTACCTTTAAGTAAAATATCTGGGTAATTCTTCCACCGCTGGCAAAGTACAACGTACAGTACTTAAGTAAATGTACTTAGTTACTTTACACCACTGCGTATCAGCCCGCGGACCCCCGTTTGAAAAGATATGCCAGGGACCCCCCATACAAGAAGATTTTCACGGCCATAGCAGTGATTCTCAACCATTTTAATGTCAAGGACCCACAGCTTTTATATGGATTAAGCCAAGGACCCCCATTTGATGAAATGTTTATCAAATGGACCCCAATCTTTTAATATATATATATGTTTTAGAGCGAACATTTTTAACTAAAATCTTTGCTTCTGGGGGATCCTACAAATGTATTCTAGATCCTAACAGTTTCAAAAACAAAACGTATGCTGCTATAATATCAGTGGTTCTCAAACTTTTCTCATGTCAAAGGACCCCCACAGTGATATGTATTTGCCACCTGGCCATCAGCGCCCCATTATAACTTCATGATTTTACTGTGTGGGGTGGGTTCAATTCATCGATACGGCAATAATCTTATAATCGTATTCCTTGCCGATAATCGTATCGATACAGAGGCTACCATATCCATTCGGCACGAAATGATGTGTGACACGGCTTTAAAAAAAACAAAACATCAGCATCAATTTCTGCCCGACAGTGACGATATACATGATTACATCTTTTGCAATTATCCATCAAAACATTATTTATTTGTATCTATTTTTCCCTGCTTTTTTTTTTCTCAAATTGATTACATTTTCTGACAATATATTGGTCAAAACATCAGCAATCGGTGGTCTAGGACAGTGGTTTTCAACCTTTTTCATGCCAAGGACCCCTACATTGATATACATTTGGCCGCCGGACCCCCAATTGAAAATCATTTGTGCCAGGGACCCCCAGAAGCAAAGATTAATTTTTCGCTTTAAATAATATAAATATTCAAAGATATGCACACTTTTTCAAGGTTTTTTCAAAAATAGCAGATCTACAAGCTCATTGCGCGGCACTCGGTGCCGCGCTATGAGCTTGTATATCTGCCAAAGCTAAGTTGTTAAAAATTATTGTGATGCTATTAACTCATTTTGCTGGGGACCCCCTGGTACTCCCTCAAGGACCACTGGTGGTCCCCGGACCACTGGTCTAGGACTCTGCTAAAGTGAATTTAGTAGGACACGCGGTCATTGTTCAAAATCAACGTGTATATCGCGATACGTATCGTATCGTGGCCTCTGTATTGTGATACGTATCTATCGTGAGGTTGTAGGCGATACCCAGCCTTACTGTGTGTGTGTGTGTGTGTGTGTGTGTGTGTGTGTGTGTGTGTGTGTGTGTGTGTGTGTGTGTGTGTGTGTGTGTGTGTGTGTGTGTGTGTGTGTGTGTGTGTGTGTTTCCTCCTCATTGTCTGCACCATGACCACACTCCAGTTACTGAAACTCTGTCACATGTTCTGAACGGCTGCCATGTGTATAAGGGAATGTACATGGCTAGGCATGACAGAATTGTTGACCTATTAGCTAAGGACATAAGTTCATTATGTTTCATCATCTGCCAAAATGTATAAGCGCTCTTGTGTTTCAACTGCCATGTTCATGCGCAATAATGAAAATGATGCCTTTTCAGATGTCACAGCAAATACACCAGATGTTGTTGTTGTTGTTGATGATGAGGACAGTAGAGAAGTGACCATTTTGGAAGTGGCATGTACATGTGATCACAGCCTGGAAGAGGCATTCCTTACCAAGGTGCTTAAGTACCAACGTCTTAAAGGGATATTCCACTTTCAAAAAAACTTTTGGTGATTTTATCGTCTACTCAGGCTTTTGTGAGCCCCACAGACAGTTTTTAAGTTGCTTGATTCAATATTTAGATATTAGATATTAATTTTATCAGACACGCCCCCTTCCTATACAAACCCATTGTAACTTCAAACTTCAAACATGTTAGATTCATCAAAAACACCCGTCCTTGGTTCTGGTGACTCATACCGCCCCCCTAATACGCGAGGGGGCCGTGTTTTTTCAATTACTTTTTTCATTTATTTTTAATATTGTTTTTGGAAAATGAAAAAAAATTAAATACAATAAAAAAAACACGGCCCCCTCACGCATTAGGAGGGCAGGGTGAGTCACCAGAACCAAGGACGGGTGTTTTTGATGAATCTAACATGGTTAAAATGGAGTATGAAGTTACAATGGGTTTGTATCCACCTGTTTCCGCGGGTAGTTTCCTGATGTGTGGGAAACTTCCTGCGGGGGGACCGGAAGTAGGAAGTAGCGGCTCAGTGTGCTTATATTTGCAAGCAGAACGTAGCTGTAGCGTCACTGGTCGCATAGCCTATGCGACCAGTGACGCTACAGCTACGTTCTGCTGGCAAATGTAAACACACTGAGCTGATAATTCCTACTTCCGGTCCGTCCGCAGGATGTTTCCCACACAGGATTTTTGCTCCAGTAAATTCCCGCGGAAACAGGTGGATAGGAAGGGGGCGTGTCTGATAAAATGAATATCAAATATCTAAATACTGAATCGAGCAACTTAAAAACTGTCTGGGGGACTCACAAAGGCTTGAGTAGATGATAAAATCACCAAAAGTTTTTTTGAAAGTGAAATATCCCTTTAAGGATGCTGTCATGCAGCTTGGTTACAAATGTAAACTGCTTGTGTTCATATTTGGAAGCCTCGGTAATGTCCATAAATCAGTTGTGAGAGGCCTGCAGATTGCAGGAATGCCCAAGCCAAGAGCTAAGGCATTGGTCAAAATTCTGTTCAATGTCTGTGATAATTGGCAGTCGCCATATATGGAGGAGGCGATGCTTCCTGTACCCGTGATCTGTATTCTGAAGTACTTGTCGTTGAGTTTTTTTCCAAGTTTGTGCATCTACCATTGTTTGTGTTCAAGAATGTATTGTTAAAATGTGAACGCAAATAAAGATGTTAAATGTGTGCTACTACTGTACCTCCAGCTGCTCGTCCAGCAGTAGTTGCATCACCAGCGTCCCGGATGCGGCAGCACCTCGGTGGACAGAGACTGAGGAGAAGGTGAACAGGTTGTAGAGAGAGACACCATGATGATCTACACGTAGGTCAGCACGGGGTAGAGACTGAGGAGAAGGTGAACAGGTTGTAGAGACACCATGATGATCTACACGTAGGTCAGCACGGGGTAGCGGACAACGTGCCACCACCTGTTGCTCTCCATCTAGAGAGAGCAGAGAGAGGGTTTTATGTGTTATTGAAACCTTTATTTAACCCATTAAAACAGCGGGAACGCGTCTGTATAACCACTTAAACCATTATTTTATACGTTGGGCTATTCAAAAATAGCAGATCTACAAGCTCATAGTAGCTCTATGAGCTTGTGGATCTGCTATTTTTTTGAAAAATCATGAAAATGTGTGCAAATCTTTGAATATATCTCGTAAAGCGAATATATCGATATTTTTTTGTTACTTGTAGATCTGCTATTTTTGGCTAAAGTTCTTCTCAGAAAAGGGACGCTAGGGTTCAAGTGGTTAATGTAAAAAAAAAAATCCTATCACACAAAGGTTTGGTGGACCCCCTGTAGTAACTCTGAGGACCCCCTAGGGGTCCCCGGACCCCCTGTTGAAGACCCCTGCAGTACATGATTACACTGACGGACAATCTATGTACTGAAAAGACACACTTCTGTATTGCCACTGTGGGAACTTGCATGAACTGCTTGCCCACACAGTGATGTGATGTAAATGTCTCTCTCCTCTGAAAGGCTTGTTTATAAAAAATGTGGTCACAAAAAATATAGTCAATCTAAATCTAGTTACTTTGCAGATATAAATTATTACATTATAAAACATACATTTTTACCACTTTAGCCCTATTTCTTACCTAGGCTATTTGGAAAAATAACAGATCTACAAGCTCACCTTTGTTGATTCTTGTGCCTGCCTCCTCCAGCTTCCTTGGAACTGTGTCATTTTTAGATTTGAGCTAAAAAGCATTATTTTACACTTTGGGCTATTCAAAAATATCAGATCTACAAGCTCATAGCGCGGCACCGAGTGCCGCGCTACGAGCTTGTAGATCTGATATTTTTGAAAAATCGTGAAAATGGGTGCAAATCTTTGAATATATATATTTTTAAAGCGAACATTTTTTAACTAAAATCTTTGCTTCTGGGGGTCCCTGGAACAAAATATTTTGATGGGGGTCCGCGGCCAAATACATATACATTTGGGGGTCCTTGACATGAAAAAGATTGAGCACCACTGATATAGAAACATACATTTTTCAGAAAACTGTTGAGATTTAGGAGACATGTAGAATCGGCTTCAGGTCTCAATGGGTTAAAGAACAAAACCAGGTTCTTCTCCAGATCTCTCAACTCATGCAGGATCACCTTTGAGATGACTGTCCTGAAACACACATTAGATTAAATTATTTATATTAGTGTTTATTAGGTGGATGATAACTTGTCTAAGGAGTATATTTGACAAATGCTTTTTGGACCAGAAATGTAGGTAATAAATACACCTCTAACATTATTTGTCCCAAGGTTATTTTGTTCTTCTACATTCACACACTACACACAACATGTATAATGCCAGTGGTGTAAAGTAACTAAGTACATTTACTCAAGTACTGTACTTAAGGTAATTTTGAGGTACTTTTACTTTACTGGAGTATTTCCAATTGTCTATACTTTTACTTCTACTCCACTACATCTCAGAGGCAAATATTGTAGGTACTTTTATCCACTACAATTATGTGTGGACCCTAACGGGTCCATTTGGTTCCATTTTTACACTCTCAGAGTTAAATTAACATTGATTTTACAATATAAATTGGGGTCCCAGAGATAGAAATGGCATTAAATGGGGGTCCGCGGGCTGATAAGTGTCAGTTTGGGGGTCCTTGACATGGAAAAGTTTGAGAGACTATAAGCTAACAAACACCTGCAGTAAAACGTACCTGTTTGGTGGATGGAGAGATAAGATGGAGAGACTCTACTCGACGTCCATGTGGAATAACTTTACATTATGAGTTTAATTCACTATAAGAGTCTTTTATTAACCGTGTGTCGTGTGTGTGTGTGTGTGTGTGTGTGTGTGTGTGTGTGTGTGTGTGTGTGTGTGTGTGTGTGTGTGTGTGTGTGTGTGTGCGTGCGTGTGTGTGTGTGTGTGAGACAGTGTGTGTGTGTGTGTGTGTGTGTGTGTGTGTGTGTGTGTGTGTGTGTGTGTGTGTGTGTGTGTGTGTGTGTGTGTGTGTGTGTGTGTGTGTGTGTGCTACGCAACTCAGAGTGGAGAAGAGAGAGAGAGAGTAACGTCGTCTCGCTTTGATGTTGCCGCAAAGCGCGGTGAGATCAAAGGGCCCGCTAATGCGCTCGTTAACAGTGTTGCCATGTCTGCTTATAAAATGAGCAATTTGGGTCGCTTCATAGGGGTTGCTTTCTAATGTTTTTTTTAAACCAGTGGTTCCCACATTGTTTTCATTTCAAGGACCCCCAGATTAATATGTATTTGTCGCAGACCCACATCTGAAAATATGTGGTGCCCAGGGACCCCCGTACAAAATTTGTGTTGTTAAAATGTTTCAAAAAATATTCCAAATGTTTTACTTTGTTTCCCAATATTTTTTGAAAATCTACAGATCTACAGAACAGCAGATCTACAAGCTCACAGCGTGTCGTGATGTGACACATTGTGAGCTTGTTGATCTGCTATTTTCAAACAGCCGGGAAAAAAATTAGCATAGTAGTTGCTTCTTTTGGGCTTGTTTTCATAGACATGGCCGCTTGTCTATTTTGCTAAATCTGGCAACACAAAACACAACCGGCACTACACCAAGGTATATAAAAAAGAAGGTAAAGCCATCTATGTCCTTTTGCAGTTCTGCAGGTGGACCAGCTTAGAACAAACACTATATATCTGAACGACTGCGACCTTTGTGAAATACTCGGCCCTGGAAAATAAAAGAAGACATATCACACATTGTTCACATGTGTACACTGACTGTATACGTTTATTGAGCTATCTAAAGAGCACAAAGTAAGTGATACTGCCAAGACAGCAACCAGTGTTGCCATGTATGCTTATTATAAGCGACTTTGGGCTTATTTTTCTGTGAAGTTGCTTGTAAATATTGGTAGTTGTGGGTTGCGGGTTCTTGGGCTTAGTTGCTCATATGGGCTTGCTTCCCATTTTAAATTTAAATTATTTTAACCAGTGGTTCTCAAATATTTTCATGTCATGGACCCCCAAATTAATATGTATTTGTGCCCTAACCCCCATCTGAAAATGTTTTGTGTACTAGATTTTGATTGATTGATTGAAAATTGTATTAGGCAAAAGAATGTAAAACAACACAGTTACATTTATAATACTTTTGTCTAAAAGGTCCGACCAAAAAAGTCCTTGCGGACTTGTTTCCGTTGGGGTCCTTGAATTAATTTCATAGACTTATATAGTAGCAACCAAACAGTTCAAATCAACATTTCTTCTTACTAGGTTGTAAGAATGTTTCAAAAATCTTCCAAATATTCCAAGTTTGCAGCCTGGATGGCTTGGTTCCAGGCTTTAAAATAATTTATATAATACATATTTATATATATTATATATATAAATATGTATTATATAAGTAAGTATTATATATTATATATAATACATATTTTTCGGAAACCTCTATGGGCTGAATGAATGGGCTTTCTATCTGTAGAACCACACAATGGCTGCCACTGCTATACTCTGTGGAATCCAGCGTGTTTCTGTACCCAGTGAATGGCAGTGGAAACCTGACATCATCATCGATGAGAGGTGGGAATACACACATACACATGCACACACGCACACACACGCAGGGCCGCAGGAAGGGTAGTGCGAACTGTGCGGCCGCACAGGGCCCCGCGCTTGGGGGAGACCCGATTTTTTTTTTTTTTTTTTTTAATGAACAGAATCACATTTATTAAGAGTTATAAAAAGAAATAACCGCAAATAACCACCAAAAACTCGGAAATATCCGCCCAAAACCGCAAAAAAATTGCGCGCGCGCCTGCACAGGGCCCCGCATTTCTCCCAGACGGCTCTGCACACACGCACACACACACGCACACGCACACGCACACACACACACGCACACGCACACTCACACGCCCACACGCACACACACAGTTAGGTGAGTGCTATTATGCACCTCCTCAGTGGGTAGGTATATCTTAAAACTGCTGTTTGTACACATTTCTTTGTGTACACAAGCTATGGATCTGTAGCGCCAGTTGTGGTCCCAACTAGTCTCATGTCTTCACATTACAGTAGTTTGGGTGCACAGCATCCTGGGTATATGGACTAGTTAAAGCAGGGGTGATGCAACTTTGCTGATGGAGAGGGCCACTACATTTCCACACTCACTCTAGAGGGCCACATTGTATATTATACTGTCAGGCCATTCTATGTCACACAAAAATAGCAAAGATAGCAGATCTATACAAGCTCAAAACGCGTCGCGCTGCGACGCGTTTTGAGCTTGTAGATCAGCTATTTTTGCTATTTTTGAATTGGAATCCTAAAAAGTAACATTTTTTATTTAATTTTTAATGCATTTAGTTATACTTATGTTAACTTTATGAACTTAAATAACAAATACATTGGAAATAAAAAATAGAACTAGTCATTAAGCTACTAATATAGACTGAAGTAATTAAAGCGGGTCATGTTTGCATGTTTAGAATCATAACAGCTGAAATCAATAATATATCATTATTCTGATATTAACCTGCGGGCCGCATTAAGTGAAGGTGGGGGCCGCATGTGGCCCCCGGGCCGCCAGTTGCCCATTTATGAGTTAAAGGGTCCATTTGGATCCATTTGTACACTCTCAGATTTACAGACCTGTTAGAGTCTATTTGGACCCCTGGTGGTCCCCGGACCAGATGTTTGGAAACCAAGAGTGGAAAAGGTACTCAAATGTTTTACTTAGGTAAAAGTATCAATACTGCAATGTAGAAATACTCTGTTACAGGTAAAAGTCCGGAATTCAAAATGTACTTGAGTAAAAGTACAAAAGTATTGGAATCAAAATGTACTTGAAGTACCAAAAATAGAAAGTACTCAATATGTAGACTATCCCAAGTGGTTAATGTATTGTAATAATAATAAACATCTACAAAGTAACTAGTAACTAATGTTTTCAAATAATTGTAGTGGAGTAAAAGTACAATATTTGCCTCTGAGATGTAGTGGAAAAGAAGTAAAAGTACTGAAAATTGGAAATACTCCAGTAAATTAAAAGTACCTAAAATGTTTACTTAAGTACAGTACTTGAGGTCATTTACTTAAGTTACTTTACACCACTGTTAGAAACAGTGTCCTACCATCACAGTAGAATTAATACTGTAAATAGTGATACATTAGTGATGAGAAACACTTCATACTCTTACCACTAGAGGGTGATGGCGAGCTGCAGTTCAACTGTTGAACGTTTCATTCATAACTTTGTGTTGATGATGGAAGGCAGATATGAACTATACACTGTTAACTTATACCAGGATTTCACAATAAATTACAGTATTATTTCACAATAAAATACTGTATTCAGAAAGTTACTGTGAAATCACACCATCCTCTGTGATATAACAACAAATTACTGTACTTTTAATTGGTACAAGGATTTCACAACTCTTTCAGTATTATTTCACAATAAAATACAGTATTCAGAATGTTACTGTGAAATCACAACATCCTCTGTGATATCACAACTAATTACTTGAACCGCTATGCATTGTGGGATTTGGCGCAAAAAATTGTACAAGGATTTCACAATAAAATACTGTATTCAGAAAGTTACTGTGAAATCACACCATCCTCTGTGATATAACAACAAATTACTGTACTTTTAATTGGTACAAGGATTTCACAATAAATTACAGTATTATTTCACAATAAAATACAGTATTCAGAATGTTACTGTGAAATCACACCATCCTCTGTGATATAACAACAAATTACTGTACTTTAAATTGGTACAAGGATTTCACAACTCTTTCAGTATTATTTCACAATAAAATACAGTATTCAGACATACGGTTCTCTTAATATCTCGAATACGATAAGGACTTAGAGTCCAATGTTTGGATATGTTGTTCAACTTGCCGAGACGCACGCGTGGATATCTTGTTTGTCCCGGTACGACACTTTTTTTATTTCTGACTTTTCGCTCGGTATGGGTCAAGGTTTTACGCCTCTATGTACCTTGGGACAGTGTAAGAAGCAAATGTTAGAAGTGTCGTAGCGGGACAAACAAGACATCCACGCGTGCGTCTTGGCGAGCTGTACAACATATCCGAAAGGCAGATTCTAAAAACGTATCGTTATGGAGATATATTGTGTTATTGCGCGAAATAAATTGAGATTAGACCCCAGCCAATTAAGGAGAACGGTAAGGCTGTGTGTGAAGAGAGTTATACGAGCACGTTCAGGGCGGCGCGCTGATTTGTAATATGGTATCCGATTTTGTTTTTACTCTTTTTGAACAGGTTTTCACTATTATCTCAACCACTAGGGGGCGAAAACACAATCGGACAATGGATTCTGTATCTGCTCCTCAGCCCGAACGTGCCAATATAACTTTCCTCACACACGGACATGTGGTTCTGAAAATTAGGGTTACGGGCCTTCTTGAATAACTTGGCCAGTAGGGGGCGCCGACACGATCGGACAATGGATTCTGTATCTGCTCCTCAGCCCGAACGCGCCAATATAACTTACCTCACACACGGACATGTGGTTCTGAAAATTAGGGTTACGGGCCTTCTTGAATAACCTGGCCAGTAGGGGGCGCCGACACGATCGGACAATGGAATCTTGATCTGCTCCTCAGCCCGAACGCGCCAATATAACTTTCCTCACACACGGACATGTGGTTCTGAAAATTAGGGTTACGGGCCTTCTTGAATAATTTGGCCACTAGGGGGCGCCGACTAGGGGGCGCCGACACAATTATTATTATTATTATTATTGTTATTATTATTATTATTATTATTATTATTACCCTTATTATTATTATTATTCCAGTGTGTTACTGCTCTATACATTATTATTATTATTATTATTATTATTATTATTATTATTATTATTATTATTATTATTATTATTATTATTATTATTTCAGTGTGTTACTGCTCTATACATTACATTACATTATTATTATTATTATTATTACAATTATTATTATTAGTATTATTATTATTATTATTATTATTATTACAGTGTGTTACTGCTCTATACATTACATTATTATTAGTATTACTATTAGTATTAGTATTATTATTAGTATTATTACAGTGTGTTACTGCTCTATACATTACATTATTATTAATATTATTATCATTATTATTAGTATTAATATTATTATTAGTATTATTACAGTGTGTTACTGCTCTATACATTACATTATTAGTATTATTATTATTATTATTATTATTATTATTAGAATACAATACACACGGGGTGCCTTAAATATTATAAAATGCATTACAAAAGCGATATCAGAGTTGCATCATTTCGTTTAAAGTACTGAGAATTGGAAATACTCTAGTAAAGTAAAAATACCTCAAAATTGTACTTAAGTACAGTAGGCTACTTGAGTAAATGTACTTATTTACTTTACACCAACGCCCATATAGAACCTCAAACAGCAATTATTTGATCTGTTTTAACACTGAAACTATGTGTCAGATTCATCTTCACCGTTAGCCTTAGATTAAGACTATTGTAGATGTATTTTATCGATTTTAATTGATTTAATTTATTATTTATATTTATATCTACAAGAGTAGATATAACCCTCTCAGTTTGCCCTGAGATGTCACCAGTAAAGCCCGTATTTCTCCAAACATCTACAAATGCAAAATATAAGGTGCTTACCCGCTTGCCCCAAATGTTAGCTATGTGTCCGGAGTATTTGTGCAATATATAAGTCCATATTTTTCAATTAATAAGTGTTTTAATCCCGTCTGTGTCCGATTCTGTCGGAAGTTCCCATTGGGTGTTAGTGA
Source organism: Gymnoscopelus braueri (assembly GCF_963280865.1). NCBI lineage: Eukaryota > Metazoa > Chordata > Actinopteri > Myctophiformes > Myctophidae > Gymnoscopelus > Gymnoscopelus braueri. The sequence goes on along the minus strand of NC_137619.1, from coordinate 4,600,346 downwards.
CGGGGCGCATCCGGTGAAAGCCAGAATTACACTCAATGTAAATAGAAGGTAAACGAGGGGGGAAAATGGCGTTTGGCCACAGACGGGATTAAAACACTTCTTTAATGAAAAACATAGACTAATACATTGCACAAATACTTCGGGCACCTAGTTAACATTTGGGGCAAGTTCACAAAGGCTAGGATCACCTTTTATCCCCAAATCACCAGAAAAAGTAACTAGATTTGTCGCTAAATAAGTCACTGGGGGGGTCTGGAAAAGAAGCTAAATCTAACGACAAAGTGTTACTGTGAAATCACACCATCCTCTGTGATATCACAACTAATTACTTTAAGTACTTGAACCGCTCTGCATTGTGGGATTTGGCGCAAAACTGCATCCATTTCGAGAGGGAAATGCTATGGGGAGAAGCGGGGAGAAGCAGCCAGAAACGTGTCTCTGAGGTAAGTCAGTCATCCTCTATTTCCCCCCTCCACTTTAATGATAACTAGTCTAGTTGTGAACTTGTGCATGCTGTCGTTCAGTCTTGCTCCAACAAATGATGTGCTGTTCATGTCTGTAGACTCTGTATATAAGTTTAAATGCGTTTCCCTCACACACCTTAACTTTAACGTTACGACGCACGCCAAGCCGGTGTGTGTGTGAGATTGCTGCCGTGCACAGGCACTCGTCGGTGGGGCTTTTAATGTCATGTTCGTCGGCTAGCTTGTTTGCACGTTCTCCATTGAAATCTTAACGTTTATGTAGATGTACGGGCCGTACATCTACATAAACGTTAAGATTTCAAATATAAAGTGCTGACCCCATGGCCATGGATGTTACAATTATGTATGGGTCCTCAAAAGTACCCGAATGTTCCGTATTGTTCAATAAAAATCATTTTAATCCGATCGGTGGCCATTTACTCATAGAGTTATAATGTATCAGAGGAGTGCAATACACCTCCCGACCGATAGGGTCGCCTAGTTGAAAGCATGGCGAAAATACGGAGAAAATGTCCACCGATCGGATTAAAAAGCCTTTTATTGAACAATACGGAAGATACGGGTACTTCTGAGGGCCCGAACATAATTGTAACATCCGTGGCCATAGGTTAAGCACTTTACATTTGAAATCTGAACGTTTGAATCTGAATCTGAATGCAAACACCAGGTTGAAGTTTATCCATGACTGTCATGATATGACGGTCATGTTTCATAGCTTTAGTCCAGGGGGCTGCATGCATTGGTCCTGTTTATTTTATTAAAGTTGGACGTTCGTTTACGCTGGTATTTTATGTAGTTAAGTAATAATGAGCTCACTTTGATGTTGATCTAAATTTACAATTGTGCAATGTTATTTCAGCTCATTTCACCCTGCAATGCAGCTTTTCCCTCTTTTTGTTTTTAATGCAATATTAGTGTAAGATGTTGACACTGTTTTCTAAATGACCACAAACCAAGTATTACTGCAGTGGTTCTCAACCTGTGGGTCGGGACCCCTAGGGGGTCGCCACATGATTTCCGGGGGGTCCGCAGATGACATTTAAAAATGGGGGGGGGGGGGGGAATGTGTTGCCAAAACAAAAGGAAAAAAAGACTAGAAAGAGGCAAACATTGTGAAAATAGCAGATCTACAAGCTTTCATTATGAGCTTGTAGATCAGCTATTTTCACAATATTTATCTGGAACCATGTCAGACTAAATGTAATGCCTCAACTCCTACAATTCCAAGTGCTTGTCTGGGTGAGGGGTCCCCAGTTCAAATATCATTATATTGGGGGGTCCCCACTTCAAATATGATTCTTTTTGGGGGTCGAGGCCTGAAATGGTTGAGAACCACTGTATTACAGTACCAGCTGATGTATTTGCAATAGGCCATCTGATACTAAAAATGAATATGTTTGTGTTGTAGGGCTAAACTAAACTAGTGGTTTTCAAAGATTTTGTGTCAAGGCACACATGTATTCATCATGTTAAATAGTCTCTATAATGTGTGCACTCTTTATATTGTTTGCATATACTAATGCCAAAAAAATTAAGAAGCCCTATTTCATACTTTCACAACATTTGAATAGTGAAAATTGTAGATTTAAAAGCTTTTGATCTTGTAAGATGACTTTTTTTAAGCTTGTAAATCAGCTAGTCTTTGTTTTGTTTGTTTTTTAGGATATAGAATGTGTCTCTAGTGGGAAATTAGTGCTGATGTAGATAATAATTATTCATAAATAGTTTTATATATTGCATAATGTGTGCTGCCTTGTCAAAATACATGATACAAGCACGCCTGGATTGTTTGTGTCACGGTTAATTTACAGTACAATTACATTTGTAACCAACAACTAAACCAAGTATTACATATGTTTTGATTCAACACTGACTGCAGTCATGTTAAATGTCATTTTCCCTGTGCTCTTTCCAGAGACCTTTGATGAAGCTAAGCGACGAGAGACCAAGTACACCTCAACAATGTGTCCAACCTCCCACATAGAATCTGAGGACGAAGGAGAGCTACGGCAGAAAAGAAGATCCAGGTATAGTGATTACTCTTTTCTTTTTCTTTTTCTTGTCTCTCTCCCCTCAGCGTGGCCCTGATAGGCCCTGCTGTCTAGGGTTAGTCTGTACCTCTCTCCTTATTTCTATCACCATGCGATCACACCAATCACAGCTCAGCTTATGCTACCACATGGATTCAGCTAACCACACAGGTCAGCTGACATTGCCTCATAATAATGGCTTGCCTCATGCTAGACCAATCATAGATCAGCTCACGCTAGGGTGTTGGAGCAGCATTGGTGATGTGTAGGTATTGTTCAAGGTATGATTTATTGAATACTATAATTACAATTTGCAACTAGTACAGCGGTACAATTAGGTACCGTATAACACAAAGGCCTGATGGCTTGTTTCCATTGTGGTCCTATGTATTCAGACTGTAGACTTGGCTAATAAACATAGTATGACTACATTCTGTATATTGTGTTTTCTTTAGGGCAAATCCCCAGTATGAGCACTCAGACTCTGATGACCAATCGGGTGGCGATGTTAAAAGAAGACGGTTTGCCAAACCACCTGAAGTGGGTTTCCCAGGTATTGACACAATGCAATGCATTTATTTTATTTGGTGGTCTTGGAACTCTTGGACAATATAGCCCTGTGATCACTGCAACACAGTTAATAACAAATTACACCTGTCTGACATTGTACCAACACAAAACTGACCATTTTGATTACAACACTGGGCTTGTGCATTGGTTGCAGTTAGCCTATATAGTTTTAGCCCAAAATAAATACATTGTGAATAACATTATGCCAACTATATTATGTTGTAGGAGAGACACCAAAATCCAGCAAGCCTCGAGCTGTGCGGTCCCCAGACCAGGAAATGAATGGTATGTTCTGTTGCTATCAATGCTAAAACATCAATTGGATAACTGTTTAAACACAATTTGCTTAAACTCACAATGGCTGGTTTACCTTTTTAGATTCATTGAATGGCAGCTTTGGCTATTTAAACCATTTGCTGTCTCCTAATCCAAATAACAGTAAGTGAACCCATATCATGTGTGTTATTTCTTGAGCTGGCATCATGCATGCAACAGAAGACATGTTATCTAAATTAAAATGTGTATGCATTTCAGATATAACACCAAGATCAACTCCAGCTCACTACAAAACTCTACCCTCACAACTTGCAAGGAATGGTATGTCACGATAATAGATATGTGTAGTAGAACACCATGCTTTTAGATGGAGCACTCTGTGTACATTTTGTCACAACTTGTTTTCCATTGCCCCTTGTAGATCTGGTTACTGGCACCGATGGCAACTACCTGCAATCTCCACCTGAGCAAGCTCATAATTGTGAGTTATCAAACAGTCAGCAGTCACATAACATAATATTCTGGCATGTTTGAACATTCTGGCATGTTTAAACATCTGTGTTGTGTCATGTGTGTTTTATGACGTTTTTCATGAAAGTGAAAATCGGGACAGTGTATTTAGCTTTCATCCCTTTATTTTATCCCTGGGTCAGAGCAAGGGATCAGCTGAAAGGAAATCATACATTTCCTTACATGGGAGGTTACAATAGTGTCATACGCTAATAACTTAACTGCCTTGTGCATTTCCTACTGTGTGTTTCAGCTGGGATGTCAGGATTTGGTGCAGCCCATTATCACCAGCTGCAGGCCTCACAGCGGACAAGTACTGGTATGATACCCTACTCTTTCACTACACTAACGTTTTGAGAGACCGGGACACAGAACTCAAGGAATACTATTTGACATTAGTATGACTTACAATTCAGATTTTGTGTTCAGACATCCTGTGGTAGTTGACAACAATATGCTGCAACATCACGTTGTGTTGCTACTCCCAAACTGTAATGAAATATAACTAATGATTTTGATTTTGTTTCTACAGGGATATCGGGAATGGGATATGGCTCGGTGCAGTACACCCCCGTTGGACCCCCACAACGTGCACAAAATTGTATGCCATTGTATTCCTCACTAATTAACCCAATTTACTACTAAAATGTAAAGTAATATCTTTGTAGACAAATCAAATCACACTAGTCATGTTTTTTGTGTAAATGTTAAAGCATTTGTTTTTCCCTCCTCTAGACTTCTTTAGAGGAAACTGCAACCAGTTTGATCCCATGCAGTCAGTGCCTGATCATGGTTGCAATGGTAAGTGAACAAGACGGTCATCTAACATTTGTAGACATTTTATGATCTCTGTGTGTGTGAAAAGGTTAAATCTCTATATTCTGATGATGATCATTGCTCTCTTCTTTGTTCATCTGCCCTCTTTGATTGAATACTTTATCAACAGATTGAAAAAAAAGCCCTGAGGGCTGTTTTGTGGTCCTGTGTATTCAATTACGGTAATCTGTATGAGTTCTCTCTCCTGATAGGATACTGAAACTGCATTTTCTGTTTACTAAAGAGCTGTACGGAAGGGGAGACCCCTGTTACTGAATAAACACTTGATCACAATGATTGTTATTAGAATATATTCTCTCACACACACACACACACACACACACACACACACACACACACACACACACACACACACACACACACACACACACACACACACACACACACACACACACACACACATTTGTTTCTCTCGTCTGATTTAGATTGCTCGCCTGGCTCTGGTAGGAGGCACCAATTCAGAGAACCTGATCAGACGAATGCTGGCAACTGCTCTGACTAACGCCTTGGCCTGTCAGTACAACTGGGCTGGAAAGAGCCCAGTTGCAGCAGCAAGAAGCCATTCAAGGAAACGGCAATACAAGACTGCATGTTTGGTGAGTTTCCTCCCCTGCAAACTACTTAATAGCTTAAGTTTATCGAGTGAGGTGTGACTGATGGTGATTCAGAACATAATTATGCTCTTTGTGAGCCATATAGAACCGAGTTTGAATCCAACTCCTATAATGTATTGCATGTTTCCTCTCTGCCCTTGTTTCATGTCTCTCTGTAATCCCCTGTTGAAGAATAAAGCATGAAATGACAAAACCTAATCTAACAGAAAAGGTTAGGTTGGAATCAGGTGATGGTGAAAGTGCAAGCTATAAGAAATAAACCAAAAAAAGACAACCTAATTGGTGAGCTTTAGAGGTGCTCGGATGCAAATGTTATTACCTGGATAGAGCCAGGCTAGCCGTTTGCTCCTCTTTCCAGTCCAGATTGTAGCTTGTGTTACTGTACAGAGTGAGACTGATTTTCTTATTATAACAAGAAGTTGTATGGGATATACACACACTCTCTCTCTCTCTTCCTCACTCTTATTTTTGTAATTTTGTCTTTCAGCTGCTGCTCGGCAGTTCGACCGCAAGCTGACCCACAAGGACTCCAGTGAAACTGTGAAGAAGTGGCTTCGTTATGCTCCAGAGCACGAGAGCATCCCAAGGAACACAAGTGAAACGAACGCAAGACAAACAAACGCAAGTCCAACTTAGGGTACCCCACCACACTCTAATGTGTTTTCCTTGTGCATACAGTACAATGGTTACCTTCTCATGGACAATACTGTTCTTTCATGGACAATAGACTGTTGTTCTTACAGTCAAAAAGGAGTCAAATGTTTACAGCTTCATGGAACTTGGAGCTTCAGGCTCTTCTTGTTACAGTGTTTGGAGTTGCACTAATGGTTCTTACACACCCTCTTTTTTTCTGGGGGTATCTTGTGTCACTGTATTTTGCACATACGATGTGTCCTCTGCATTTATTCCACGGCGTTTGGAGAGCAATAACGGGTTAAGAGTCTTGCTCAGGGACGCATTGCTGCCTGTTTTCTGAAATAAATTTGAATATTAAAATGTTTTCTCTCATTTTTAAGTTTGTTTTCATAGATTTTGGGAAATATGGTAATGTAAGGTAATTTTACCATTTACCAAGCTAATAACCATTGTCTGCCAACAATACATGGTGTAGTGAGTGTTTACAAGTTTGGACCACTTCATTCAGTACAGTATTGATGTTGCATTTGTTAATGGTCTGTTAAGATGTAGACCTATAAGCAGAACTCATTGGTGAAAAACATTAACCTTTTTAATGTGTTACAGTATTAAACTTTCACTTTACGCTCAAGAGTTAAAGAACTATAATGGTGTATTTGGTTTCCAACTCCATTTAGCTGGGGACCACCTGGAATCCTCAAGAGCCACTGGTGGTCCCCGGACCACTGGTTGAAAACCACTGCTTTAAAGGAACAGTTCATTTAAAATTTTAAATGTTGAAAAGTTGCACTTTAACTAATTGTTAAATAAAAAGTTTACATTAATAGTCCTTGTTTTCTTTTTTTCATTGAGCAGATCCACAAAGCATGTTTGTGTATGTATGGTAAAATCACAGTTAAAGTCAATTTTACAATACTTTACTATATGTAAATTTACAGTAAATGAAATTACTTTCACAGTAATGATAATAATATATACAGTAAATAACTGTACTACATACTGGTAAATTACATTACTTTCACAGTAATGGTAATAATATATACAGTAAATAACTGTACTACATACTGGTAAATCACAGTAAATGACATTACTTTCACAGTAATGGTAATAATATATACAGTAAATAACCGTACTACATACTGGTAAATCACAGTAAATTACATTACTTTCACAGTAATGGTAATAATATATATACAGTAAATAACTGTACTACATACTGGTAAATCACAGTAAATTAGAGTAATTTCACAGTTGTGAAATTACAGTCATTTACTGTGAGATAATTACTGTGAAACTTACTGTGAAAGTGCGGCAACCAGTATCCAGTAATTTACTGTGAATTCGCTGTGAATTATTTAACAGTGTAACTATAACAACTATATCTAGTTCATGTCAATGTCACGTGACTCACCTCACAAGTTTACTGCTATAAAAGAGAGCAGTGGTGCAAAGTAACTAAGTACATTTACTTAACTACAATTTTGAGTTATTTTTACTTTACTGGAGTATTTCCAATTTTCAGTACTTTTACTTCTACTCCACTACATCTCAGAAGGCAAATATTGTTCTTTTACTCCACTACAATTATTTGAAAACTTTAGTTACTAGTTACTTTGTAGATTTTGATTATTATTACAAAACACACATTAACCACTTCAGCCCTATATACATTTGTCCATTTGAAAATAGCAGATCTACAAGCTTGTAGATCTTCTATTTTCAAAGGATTTATTTGCATTTAAAAACTTGTGAAATGGGACATTCTGCATAATGAGCACTTTCTGCTTTTGGTACTTTAAGTACATTTTGATACCAAAACGTTCGTACTTTTACTCAAGTAAATTTTGAATTCCGGACTTTTACTTGTGTGTGTGTGTGTGTGTGTGTGTGTGTGTGTGTGTGTGTGTGTGTGTGTGTGTGTGTGTGTGTGTGTGTGTGTGTATGTATATATATATATATATATATATATATATATATATATATATAGAAAGAAAGAAAGAAAGAAAGAAAGACAATTTGACTGATATTGTTGTCTTGAAGATCAGGGTTTCTATAGGGTGCCATGATGCCAGTCCAGGGGTGCCAAGGAATACCTTAATAATATTAGCAATTTACTCATATCAATGATATGGGTATATCAGTTATAAAGTGTAGTTGCCTATTTGAGCTTGCTTCCTAATGTTCTTCAAACCAGTGGTTCCCACATTATGCCAAAATTAATATGAAATTGCCCAAGATTTCTGTTGTTGTTTCAAAAATATTCAAAATATTTTGCGATTTGAGGCGTTGTGAGCTTGTACATCTGCTATTTTCAAATAGGCAGTATAAACTGGTAATACGTCGACGCTTCTTTTGGGCTTGTTTTCATAGACCTGGCCGCAACACTGCTGAACTATTATGTAGTAGTCCTTTATGTACCTACTGAACTATTATGTAGGCCTTTATGTATGTACTGAACTATTATGTAGGCCTTTACAAGTTGTCCCTGTTATCTAGGGTGATCCCCAAAAGGAGGACACTCTACCGTGTGTGTGTGTGTGCGTGTGTGTG
>NC_137619.1:4582094-4587094 GCF_963280865.1 Gymnoscopelus braueri | reverse complement strand
TCTCTGTGTGTGTGTGTGTGTGTGTGTGTGTGTGTGTGTGTGTGTGTGTGTGTGTGTGTGTGTGTGTGTGTGTGTGTGTGTGTGTGTGTGTGTGTGTGTGTGTGTGTGTGTGTGTGTGTGCGTGCGTGCGCGTCCTAATTTGCAGTCACTGAGGCATGCCAACCTGCAGGGTCATTGTAGGACGCACGCACGCTAAACTATAGGAAAGAAAGAAAGAAAGAAACAACAGACAGCGCTATGAACTGGTAGATCTGCTATTATTGAAAAACATTTGAACTCATATCTTTGCTTCTGAGGTCCCTGGAACAAATATATTTTGAGACGGGGTTGGCGGCCAAATACATATAATTTTGGGGGTCCTGAAAATTAGAACAAAAAACACACAGAAGTCAAGGTCATAATGTTATGTTCATATACTATATTAAATATTGATAGCTTTATGACAAAATAATACAATAATTATTATTATTAATTATTGTGATATAATAAACCATTCATATGAGGCCTGTTGGTGCTGTTGTGTTTTGGTGATAACATTAAATCAGTGATTCTCAACCGTTTTAATTTCACGGACCCCCAGTTTGACATGCTTTAGGCTACGGACCCCCATTTAATGGCATCTCTATCTCTGGGACCCCAATTCATACTGTAAAATTAATGTTAATTTAACTCTGAGAGTGTACACATGGAACCAAATGGACCCGTTAGGGTCCATTTGGTTCCATTTGTACACTCTCAGAGTTACAGACACATAAGGGTCCATGTGGTTCCTATCCATCATTTAGCTGGGGACCCCCTGGAACCCCCTCAAGTACCCCTGGGGGTCCCCGGACCCCACTTTGAGAACCAATGCATTAAATCAATGGAGGACAAAGTACTTAAACCACACTTAAAGTCAAAGAATCCAAACAGCTAGAGATAGAGCAGTGAGTGACAAACAGCCAGACAGACGTATCTAGATCCTGTTGTACAATGTGGACAGCAGTGGTGGAAAAAGTACTCACATTTTTACTTAAGTAAAAGTATCAATACTGCAATGTAGAAAGTAAAAGTCCGGAATTCAACATTTACTTGAGTAAAAGTACAAAAGTATTGGTATCAAAAAGTACTCATTATGCAGAATGTCCCATTTCAAAAGTTTTCAAAATAAAAATCATTTTAAAATAGCAGATCTACCATGTTCGAGGGGCACGGTGGCGCAGTCGGTAGCGCTGTCGCCTCACAGCTAGAAGGTCCTGGGTTCGATTCCCGCCGGGGACGCTGTGGGCACTGGGGGCGTGTCTTCTCCTCCGCGTCATCAGCGCCCATACCCTAGGTGGGGTTGGCGAAAGGGCCTACTCTGTGTGGAGTTTGCATGTTCTCCCCGTGTCTCCTAGGGTAGTTAATACCCTCACAAAAACATGTAGTAATCCTGGTCACTATACCGCCTCCCCCATGACAGCCGGGGCGCCTGATGGAGGGGAAGGGAACTGGTTGGAATAACGTGTTCCTTCCACGCGCTACGTCCAACCAGGGAAACTCCCCCCTGTCTGGTGACAAGAAGGTCAGTTGGCTCTCATGCCTGAAGGAAGCATGAGCTCGGCCCTGGCCTCCCTACTGTGGGGTGACAGGTGTAATACTGGTGTAGGGCTGGTGTAGTGCCCAGGATCACTTAGGAAATTGGCACCGGGTGAAAAAAATGGGTTACAAAAATCACGGGATAAAAATTTAGAAAAAAAAAAAGATCTACCATGTTCTCCCCGTGTGTCCTAATACTTTTGTAGAACAAACACAATGTTAATATCTTAATGGAAATAGGATATGGAGTCATTTGAACACATACCTAGAATAGACGGAAATGTACATTTCTGAATATCTACGCAGAATGCAGAATGCTCATTATGCAGTGACTCTGCCACGGGTTGTCATAGCAACGTATACGTAGACAGCTCGTTGGAAAGGTGCTCTGCCAGTTGTGTAAAGCTAGCTTTGCGTACTCATGGAGTTATTATGTCACTAAACCTATAAGGTGTCCCTTAAAAAAAACTGACCTTTAGAGCAGTTTCACCATGCAATGTCCAAAAAATCAATGAAGAGACTATTTTTGGATTATTCATTTGTAATCAACTGTGTAACGGAGCGATAAATGTTGCCAGTTGTAGGCTACAAGTTACATCATGACAAGGTAGTCAAACCTCTACCAAAGGTCACTCTGTCTTTGGCAATTCAAAAATAGCAGATATACAAGCTCATAGCGCGGCACCGAGTGCCGCGCTATGAGCTTGTAGATCTGCTATTTTTGAAAAATCGTGAACATTTGAATATGTGTATTTTTAAAGCAACCATTTGTAACTCGAATCTTTGCGTTTGGGGAAGAAATGTTTGCTTTAAAAAATATATATTCAAAGATTTGCATGCCGCGCTATGAGCTTGTATATCTGCTATTTTTGAATAGCCAAATAAATCTTAAAATGACACAGATGCGCTCCCGGTCTAAATGGTTTAAGCATCTCAAACAACATTTACTATGGTTTGTGTGTGTGTGAGTGTGTGTGTGTGTGTGTGTGTGTGTGTGTGTGTGTGTGTGTGTGTGTGTGTGTGTGTGTGTGTGTGTGTGTGTGTGTGTGTGTGTGTGTGTGTGTGTGTGTGTGTGTGTGGGTGTTGTGTGGGCAGGGTGACCTGAGTGGGTGCATGATTCCCGACCACGGCTATTGTCTCAGTCTTACCCGAACTTTGAGTAGGCTTGCATCACTCTTTCATTTAGAGAAGGCATGCATCACTCTTTCATTTGGAACAGGCATGCATCACTCTTTCATTTGGAACAGGCTTGCATCACTCTTTCATTTAGAGAAGGCATGCATCACTCTTTCATTTAGAACAGGCATGCATCACTCTTTCATTTGGAACAGGCATGCATCACTCTTTCATTTGGAACAGGCTTGCATCACACTTTCACTTTGAATGAGCATGCGTCTCTCTTTTTATTATTACTATCATTATCTGTGACACACTTCCTATACAATCTCTAAAAACAGCTGACAGGATGAATGTCAGCACAAACCAGCTGAAAACAGGATGTCTTTTTCCTTCTCAAATTAAAGAAATCCATAAGCAATGACTGTAAGAAAATATGTGTATTTTCTCAATTAACCAACCCCCCCCCGCGCGCGCACACACACACGCACACACACGCACACACACACACACACACACACACACACACACACACACACACACACACACACACACACACACACACACACACACACACACACACACACCAGCATATATATGTATGACCCACATTAGCGGTCGGAACCTGTTCTCTGAAAACGTCAATGTTTTACCAAGCTATAACATGTACAGTAAGGTTCACGATGCCAGCCTCAGCATATAACACAGATAACATCTCTCATAGCCTTTTAAACAAAGGCCAGCCGGCTGCCATGCAGCTAAAGTCCACGCTAACAGCAGTTCAAACTGTTTAAAACAAGTGAAGCTGCTCTCTCAATCTGAAGATGCTTTATTAGCTTATTGTCAGTAAGAACTGATATAATATCATTATTTGATCTATTTGATCCTGTGGGGGAAGTTCAGCTTCACCCAGCTGATGTCTGCCCAAGCGATCTGGGAGAGCACAGTATGGCTGCCAGCCAGTGGTGGAAAGTAACCAAGTACATTTACTTAAGTACTGTAGGCCACTTAAGCACATTTTTGAGGTGTTTGTACTTTACTTGAGTATTTCCAATTTCCAATACTTTTACTTCTACTCCGCTACATCTCAGAGGCAAATATTGTACTTTTACTCCACTACAATTATTTGAAAACTTTAGTTACTAGTTACTTTTCAGATATGAATGATGATATTATGAAACGTACATTAACCACTTCAGCCCTATTTTATATATAGGCTATTTGAAAATAGCAGATCTACAAGCACACAACGCGTCGCATTGCAACGCGTTGTGAGCGGCTATCTTCAAACATTTTTGGTACTTTTACTTTTGTTACTTTAAGTACATTTTGATGCCAATACTTTTGTACTTTTACTCAAGTTATTCTGGACCTTTACTTGTAACGGAGTATTTCTAATTTTCTATATTGCAGTATTGGTACTTTTACTTAAGTAGTTACTTTACACCACTGTTAAAAAAGGTATGTAATGTATTTATATGTGGACTGAATTATGATGTAATTCAGACATACCTCAACTCTGTGTACATTGGCAAAGCATGCAGGGCCGTGTTGCGGGACTTTCGGGGGCCGCGGGGGGGCGGGGTGAGGGGGGTGGGGGGGGCTCTACTGTTTGTCTACTAAACTGTTTGAACCGTTGTTTGAGTGGACTTTAAGCTGCATGGCAGCAGAAAGCTATACCATTCAATGCGGGAACGCAATACTGAGGTGCCATTTTAGATCAGGGGTCTTCAACGTTTTCAGGCCAAGGACCCCTTGGCTGAGAGAGAGAGATGAAGCAGGGACCCCCCCATTATATATTGTATAAAGTATTTTTTATTTTCATAGATTTCATAGGCAGCTTCACAGACTTGTTTCACAGCACTATCATGTTAGATTCATGTTAATGTGTATTTCCAGACATTTAACCATGCTCTAAAAACAATACTTAGTAAACCTGACCTTTCACTCTGTACTTTCTGTACTTTAACTCTTTTTCCCCCTATACCGAACCACTTTGCCGAGGCAAAGCTGCGAGGCGTTGTGTGCTTGTAGATCTGCTATTTTTGGCTAAAGTTCTCCTCAGAATAGGGATGCTTGGTTGAAGTGGTTAATGTAAAAATCACAAAGATTTGGCGGACCCCCTGTAGTAACTCTGAGGACCCCCTAGGGGTCCCGGACCCCCTGTTGAAGACCTCTGTTTTAGATATTTTGGGCGATTCAAAAATAGCACAATATACGAGCTCGACAGTATGAGATTGTCACGGTCTGCTCCTCGGGCCGTGGACTGTGACTTTATTATTTAGCCCGTGACTGCATGACCTTATATGGTATTGGACCCTTTAGGC
>NC_137619.1:4452094-4577094 GCF_963280865.1 Gymnoscopelus braueri | reverse complement strand
GGGGGACCTGGACAACATTCTTTATGCATTTGATGTCGACGCCCACAGATGGTTCAAGCCGAAGATTTATGGAACTGTTCCAGAGGTGAGGTACGGCCACTCAGCCTGTGTCGTGGAGAAAGACATGTTTATCCATGGAGGATACAACCAGCAGACTGGATACTATAATGACATCTACAAGTTGGACACCACCACAATCATCTGGTCTTTAATTAACAGAGGCACTTCACCACCTGTTTCATCACATCACTCTGCCACCATCATCGGGACAAAGATGTTTGTATTTGGTGGATATGGGCACCAGGACAACAACATCAGAGTGTTTGACACAGAGACCAACTGCTGGCTGAACACACTACTAATACTAATACTGTAAACTAATCAAATTGTTGTTTCTTTTTGTTTCGTCTGTTCTGAAATGTAATATTTGAAGCACTGTGTTTGTTCATTTTCTTTTGTTTGCTCTTATGCTACTTTGACAATTTATTTTAAATGGTAAAAAGGTGGGCAAAATAAGCTTCGGCTTCAGCCCATACCTTTTCGGTCAATTGTATGTTCAACTGTTTTGTTTAAAAAGTTGTACTGTATGTTCAACTGTTTTGTTGAAAATCATGACTGAAATAAATAACTAACTAACTAACTAACTAACACACCTTCTGCACAGCTTCTTTCAGAACAACGTTATAATCATGCAGCCTTTGTCTACAATGGAGAATTGTACATATATGGTGGTTCCAACTTTGGTCTGAGACGGCGGTTCAATGATCTGTGGAGATTAAATTCCAACACCTTCGCCTGGAAGACGGTTGAACCCAAGGGGAAACGCCCGAATTGGGCTTTTAAAACGTGCTGTTGCATGGTGGGAGATCGTATCATCCTCTTTGATGGCGGCGTGTTCATTTTAGACTTGAGTCCTATAGTCTGAAGACGTTATGCAAGCTCAACGTTATCGAGTGCGGTCTGGAGCAGTCAGGACTCCCACACAACATCGTTTGGGAACTGGCAGCCATGACAATGGTCTGCCCGTCCCATGAGTCAAAGTGGGGACTCATGAACAGGCTCTGTGGTACACGCTCTAACCACTCGGCTACCGGACGCCCGATCTGCTTCAAGATCTCCAACATCCGCTGGAACAGATCTGTAGTGGGCTCGCTGGCGATGAGCACACTGGTTGTTTTGTCTGTTGCTGTATACCGCAGGGGGCTGCCCATCGGGCCTGTTATTCGGACGTCCCGATAGTTCGACTAAGTGTTAGGTTATTATGAGATTAGGGTTAGTTTAGATGTGCGTTATCCATAAGACTAACGGCGTTGCACCTTTACCAGTCACCAGTGGTGGAAAAAGTACTAAAATGTTTTACTTATGTAAAAGTATCAATACTGTAATGTAAAAGTACTCTGTTACAAGTAAAAGTCCGGAATTCAAAATTGACTTGAGTAAAAGTACAAAAGTATTGGTATCAAAATGGACTTAAAGCACCAAAAGTAAAAGCACTAAAATGTTTGAAAACAGCCGATCTACAAGCTCACAACGCGTCGCATCACGACGCGCTGTGAGCTTGTAGATCGCCTATTTTCAAACAGCCTAGGTATAAAATAAGGCTGAAGTGGTTAATGCATGTTTTATAATAATAATTTACACCTGCAAAGTAGCCTAACTAAAGTTTTCAAATAATTGTAGTGGAGTAAAAGTACAATATTTGCCTCTGAGATGTAGTGGAGTAGAAGTAAAAGTATAGACAATTGGAAATACTCCAGTAAAGTAAAAGTACCTAAACATTGTACGGTACTTGAGTAAATGTACTTAGTTACTTTACACCACTGCATGTCACTCCCAGTTTCAACTCAACTCTGTGACTATCAATGGATGCAAGAATCCCCCCCCCCCCAAAAAAAAAAGAGACCCTACTAAAATAGATAACCTGTGGGCGCTGGGGGGCGTGTTCTCTCCTCCGCGTCATCAGTGCCCTAGCCTCGGAAACCCAGGCTTTTTTTTTTGTTACAAAAGAAAAAAAGCCTGGGGGAGCCATGCAGGAACGATGGTCTTGGACCTTGTTATCTCCTAACCAATCAGAGTGCAGAGGGGCGTCGCTCTACATTTGGTGACGTCAGCGTGCTCCGTGCACAGGCCGAGGGGGGGAGGGGAGGGGAGGCGGGGACATAGATTGGTGAAGCAATAGGAAGCCACGCACAAATCCGGGCGGCTGTGTTTGGATCCGCCCTTCAAGACCATGGATTGAGCTCGTAGCCTCAGGCTATCAGTGCCCATACCCTAGGTGGGGTTGGCGAAAGGGCCTTTCTGTGTGGAGTTTGCATGTTCTCCCCGTGTCTCCTAGGGTAGTTACCCTCACAAAAAACATGCAGTAATCCTGGTCACTATACTGCCTCCCCCTGGCCAGCCGGGGCGCCTGATGGAGGGGAAGGGAACTGGTTGGAATAACGTGTTCCTTCCACGCGCTACGTCCTACCAGGGAAACTCTCCCCTGTCAGGTGACAAGAAGGTCAGTTGGCTCTCATGCATTGAAGGAGGCATGAGCTCGGCCCTGGCCTCCCTAGGTTGGCAGAGGGAAGGTAGTGCCCAGGATTACATAGACAATTGGCACTGGGTGTAAAAAATAGGGGTTACAAAATCGTGGGATAAAAATTTAAGATAAAAAAAAAAAAAAAAAGTAGATAACACCAAGGTGTCTAACCTAACCTCTAACGGCGCCTGGGCGGCGGAGTGGTCAAGTCCCTGCCCACCACCATGGAGGTTGTGGGTTCGAATCCACCGTGGTGCAACCGGCTTTGTCGGGCGTCCATGCGAACATAATTGGCCCCGTGTTCAGGGGAGGAGGAGGAGGAGGAGGAGGAGGATATTGGTCACTGCATGTACTCCTATGCGCTGGGGGCGGAGCCTCTCAGCGGGGAGTGTTAGGCGGGAGGAGTAGGACGAAGGCTCTACGTCCTCCCGGTGGGGGCTCCTCACTGGCAGGTGAGTCAGTAGGATACGACAGCCGTGACAACACAGAGACGTGTGTGGGGGAGGAATTAATTTGCATAAATTAGGGTCTCGGTGTGACAACACCAAGACCTGGTAGCAACTGAAAAATAATACATTTACCTCAATCAATCAATCAATCAATCAATCAATCAATCAATCAATCAATCGTCGATCGATCGATCAATCAATCAATCAATCGATCGATCGATCGATCGATCGATCGATCGATCGATCGATCGATCGATCGATCGATCGATCAATCAATCAATCAATCAATCAATCAATCGCTCGTGGTTCCTGGGTGATCATTCTGCCTCCAGAGCAATGTCAATTTCAACAGCAAATTCAGATTTCAAATCAGATTGTACAATACAACAGCCCAAAGCCGACCAAAGTGCTGGACATGGTTAAAACAAGGTCATTCAAACACAAAGAAGCATCAACAAATAATGTGCATTGACACAGGAGGACAACAACAACAAAAAACTAAAAAAAAACAATGCAGAGTTAAGACAGAACAGGAGAGCTAAATACAACTAAAAGCAAGAGAGAACAAGTGAGTTTTAAGTAAAGGTTTTAAAAGCCCCAATCGACTGGGCAGGTCTAATGGGGAGGGAATCGACTGGGCAGGTCTAATGGGGAGGGGCAACATGTTCCAGAGCCTGGGGCCCGCAGCCCCAAAAGCGCGGTCGGTCACCCCCCCCCCCCCCCCCTGCTCCTCATGTTAGTCGTATGAACGACCAGCAACAGCTTGTCCGCAGACCTTAAAGCCCTGGCTGGGATGTAGTGCTGGGGAGTGTATCAGAGAGATAAGAGGGTGAGGGTTTTAGAAACAAATAAAAGAACCTTAAAATCGATTCTAAAAGTAACAGGAGACTCAAAGTTGACACTTTTGTGTCTCCTACCGGAGACGCCGCCGGTCATCACATTATAGGCTCAGGAATGCGACTAAAACAAAATATATATCCATGAATTCAAGTCTCCATGGGGTGACTAATCGATAGGAAAAAAAAGTCATTTTGGGGGTGAACTACCCCTTTATCCCTGAGGCCGATTCTACAAAATGTCTTCTAAATCCTAACTGTTTTTTGAAAAAAACGTATGTTTCTATATCAGTGGTTCTCAATCTTTTTCATGTCAAGGACCCCCAAAATGATATGTATTTGGCCGCGGACCCCCATCTCAAAATGTGTTGTTCCAGGGACCCCCTCCCAGAAGCAAAGATCTGAGTTACAAAATGTTTGCTTTAAAAATACATATATTCAAACATTTGCACACATTTTCACGATTTCTCAAAAATAGCAGATCTGCAAGCTCATAGCGCGGCACTCGGTGCCGCGCTATGAGCTTGTAGATCTGCTATTTTTGAATAGCCATAGTGTAAAATAATGCTTTTTAGGTCAAATCTAAAAATGACACAGATGCTCAAAGGGTTAATGTTGTGTTATCCATTATATCCAGTGTTTTGACAATTATTTGGGGGTCCAAATATCCTCACGGCCCAGCAGTGGGCCCCGGCCCGCAGGTTGAGACTCAACCGGTCTGAGCGGTTACCGTCGTTTGCCATCGCTGGCATCATGACACATTTCACCATCAAGTTCAAGTTCAAGTCCAAGTTCAAGTTCGGGGGGGGGGGGGGGGGTTGTAACCGGGCCTCATGGCACAGAGAGAAATGTGTCTCCTTTAGCGTTATCTCTTATCTGTGAGCTCAGTGGAGTGTTGTTGTTGTATGATGCAACCGTGTGTAACAGCGGCGTAAAGTAACTAAGTACATTTACTCAAGTACTCGACTGCAATTATTTGAAAACTATAGTTACTAGTTACTTTGATTATTATTATTATTATTACAAAACATACATGAACCACTTAAGCCCTGGGCCTATATATACATTTTGGCCATTTGAAAAACTCCGATCTACAAGCTCCCTAGATGTGACCCTATTTTCAAAGGACTTTTATATATTTTATACATTTGAAAACTTGTGAAATGGGACATTCGCTACATAACGTGTACTTTATACTTTTGGTACTTTAAGTGCATTCTGATACCAATACTTTTGTACTTTCACTCGAGTAAATGTTGAATTCCGGACTTTTACTTGGACCAGCTAAGTGTTTCTACATTGCAAGTATTGATACTTTTACTTAAAGGGATATTTCACTTTAAAAAAAACTTTGGGTCATTTTATCATCTACTGAGGCTTTTGTGAGCCCCCCAGACCGTTTTTAAGTTGCTTGATTCATACTTAGATATTTCATATTCATTTTATCAGACACGCCCCCTTCCTTTCATTTTTTTTTAATTTATTTTTTATTGTATTCAATTGTTTTCATTTTCCCCAAAAAATATTAAAAATAAATGAAAAAAGTTATCGAAAAAACACGGCCCCCTCGCGTATTAGGAGGGCAGGGTGAGTCACCAGAACCAAGGACGGGAGTTTTTGATGAATCTAACATGTTAAAAATGGAGTTTGAAGTCAAGTGAAATATCCCTTTAAGTAAAAATGTGAGTATAGTTTCCCACTACTTAGTGTGTGTGTGTGTGTGTGTGTGTGCGTGTGTGTGTGTGTGTGTGTGTGTGTGTGTGTGTGTGTGTGTGTGTGTGCGTGTGTGTGTGTGTGTGTGTGTGCGCGTGTGCGTGTGTGTGCGTGTGTGTGTGTGTGTGTGCGTGCTGCTCCTCTGGCCTTGTGTTTATGCCCATGTGAACCAGGCATGTTCATATAGCACCGTTCCAAAGTCTGAACCCTCACAGAACCCACAATTTGGTGTCTGTCGGCTGGTGGAAACCGTGTATGTGTAACCTTGGTTTCATTAAAAAAAAAAGTTATATCATATATATATATATATATAGTATATACATATTTATCAGGAGACCACAAGGGGAGATAAAAGTACATTTTCCCATCTATTTTGAAGGACTTTTTTGTGTTATCCTTTTAGCTTTAAATAGATAGTCTCCATGGGGTGACTAATCGATAGAAAAAAAATATTTTTTGGGGTGAACTACCCTGTCTTACCGTACCTCGTGCTGCTTACAAAGAAATCTTGATAATGTGTGCAAATCTTTGAATATTATATTCTACAAAATGTTGCTATATCAGTGGTACTACAACTTTTCCATGTCAAGGACCACCCAAAATGATATTTGTTTGGCCACGGACCCCCATCTCAAAATATGTTGTTCCAGGGACCCCCAGAAGCACAGATTTAAAAAAAAAAATCACTTTAAAACATTTTAAACACTCGTAGCGCGGCTGTGAGCTTGTAGATCTGCTATTTTTTTAATAGCCCAAAGAAATCTTTGTATAACACATAGATGCGTTCCCGGTCTCAAAGGGTTAAGTTATAAAAACGCATAAAAATAAGTTCTCTCCAACACAAAGAAAAGTGCTGAGCGGTGCTTTAACTCAGTAGGGTAGAAATGACCCTCATGTTGTTGTTACTGATTTATCTGACCCACTTTCATGTCAAGGACCCCCATGCATCGATCGGCCGAGGAGGACCCGTGTCTGAAAATACTTTGTGCCCATTATTGACATAATGTTTATGTAAATCTTTATTATCTAAGCCGAGCACCTACAGCCGATCGGCTATTTTCATAAATTCTTTGGAATATTTTGATTTTGATTTTATTTTAGCAACACAAAATCTGTCTTCAGAGGACCCCCCCCAGAAGCAAAGATTTGAGTTAAAAATACATATTATATTAATATATTCAAAGATTTGCACAAAATGTTCAAGATTTTTCAAGAAATGCCAGATCTCCAAGCAACACATTTTCAGATGGTGGTCTGTGGCCACATACATATTAACTTGGGGGGTCCCTTGACATGAAAATGTTTGAGTTGTAAATCAACATCAATAGTTTTGAAAACGTCATTCAATTGCAAATGTCTGATGGCAAAAGGGACATTTTGTCCTTTATTGCAAATACAACTATGTAGGCCTAAATGTATGTTTTTAAAGCACACTCTGATCTTCTCAACATGTGCAGGGTAATGTTTATTGCAAATGCATGCACATTTTGTACTTAATGTTCGGGTACATTTTACATTATTTTAAGCACTCTCCGATCTCTCTGTGTTTGTGGGATAATGTTTAACTGACAAAACCCCGACCCGAAAATCAATGGAGACAAAAGTCAGACTTTAAAAATAGACGCCTTGTCAACAAATGAAACAAAACAAGAGCCTTGGAGAAGAAATTGTGGTTTAAATGATGGTAAATCATTACAGTGTTAACGTTGTGTTTATAAAGCTTTAAATGATGGTAAATCAGTACAGTGTTAACGTTGTGTTTATAAAGCTTTAAATGATGGTAAATCAGTACAGTGTTAACGTTGTGTTTATAAAGCTTTAAATGCTGGTAAATCATTACAGTGTTAACGTTGGGTTTATAAAGCTTCACACTTTCAGCGTAAACTTCCAAAGAAAAGTACCAAAGCATAATTCCTGGTTTATACTTGTTTGCACATTGCTACTCACACCAGAAATAGCAGATCTACAAGCTCACAACGCGTTATACTGCGACATCAACGTTTTCAAAGGCCAAGGACCGCTTAGCTGAGAGAGAGAGAGAGAGAGATGAGCCAGGGACCCCTAAACTACTCATTGTATAAAATAGTGTTGTAGGATTCAACTTTATCATAGATTTCGTAGATAGCTTCGTAGACTTGTGTCACAGCGCTGTCATCAGCGCTATGAGCTTGTAGATCTGGTATTTTTCGAAAAATCTGCAACATGCGTGCACATCTTTGAATGTATATTTTGTTAAAGCAAACATTTGTAACTCAAATCTTTGCTTCTGGGTGATTCTAAACAACTTCCACTTAAACCCTCAATACTTAGTAAACTTGACCTTTGGCTCTGTACTTGGTCTGCTCCTTTTATCCCTTATACTCCAAACCTCTTCGCCGAAAATAGCAGATCCCGTGCCCCCCCGTCGAAGGACCCCTGACCTATATCATGTGTGAAGATCAGGTCATGTCAACGACCCCCACACTGATGTGTATTTGGCTGTGGACTCCCATTTTGATTTTTTTTTTTTTGCCAGGGACCCCCCATGAGAGAAGACTGTTTCAGATTATGTTTTTTTTTTACTTAGTCTGCTCTTTTTCCCCTCTACACCTATAGCCTCTTTGCCAAAAATAGCAGATCTACAAGCTCTCGTGCGAGGCGTTGAGAGCTTGTAGATCTGCTATTCTCGGCTAATGTTCCCCTCAGAAAAGGAATTCTAGGGTTCAAGTGGTTAATGTAAACAAAAAACAAAATCCTATAACACGAAGATTTGGCGGACGCCCTATAGTAGCTCTGAGGACCCCCTAGGGGTCCCGGACCCCCTGTTGAAGACCCCTGCCCTAGACGATGCCTACCCCGCTGGGGGCTATGCTTGGACCCTGCTTGGGGGTCCTTGTCCTTATGGAATAAGTGTGAGAACCGCTGCTCTAGACGGTGTTGATAGTGTTATGTCATTCAGCTGAACACAGAGTGTGTCACACATGGAGCTACGTGCGTACTGTAGCCTACAGACAAACACCTCCCTGTCAACCGGACACAGCCCAGCTCATGTTTCTGCCCATTGGTTGGAACCAGCCTCCCAAAAAGTGCCATTGGTTGGTAAGTTGTGGAAAGTAACTAAGTACATAGGCTACTCGAGTACTGTGCTTTAGGACAAACTGTTACTTTGCTGGTGTTTCCATTTTATTTGAAACACCAGTACTTTGTAGATTTAGATTATCTTCATAAAACACAATAACCTATTAAGCGCTATTTTATACTTTGTCTATTGAAAAATAGCCGATCTACAAGCTTTTGAATAGAGTCCTTTTACCCGAGTATTTCTACACTCTGATACTTTTACTTATAAGTAAAAAGTAGAGGGAAAAAAAGAAAAAAGAAAGAAAATCTGAGTACCTCATCCACCACTGTCTGCCGATTGGTTGGACCCAACCTCCAAAGAAATGCCATTGGCTGCTTGATGAAGCATGTGACTGAATATGTAAATGACTGCTATGTGGCAGTTGAAATGCCTTCTGCAGCGTGCAGTCAGTCACTGAAGGGCTGGAGAGAGAGAAGGAGAGAGAGACAGACAGAGAGAGAGAGAGAGACAGACCACGGGGGAGTGACTGCTCAGGATTAGAACTAAGAACTGCTGTCAATGTCGCACACACGTCTCTCCTGTCACAGAAGTCTTTCCTGTCACAGCCACTGAATCGGGACCGGTTGCCTCTTACGTACATGTGTGCTGCAAGGTAAGCCTGGACCAACATTCAGCCGTTTTGGTGGAGAAAAGATTTATGAGGGGAAATCTTGCACAGCATAATTTTCATGTCATCAAATATTTAACTGTTTTAGAATTTGCCCGGGGGGGGGGGGGGGGGGGGTCTTTTAGAGGTCTGTAACTTTGATAGTGCACAAATGGGAGAAAAAAAAGTTGCAAAACCACTGAATTATGGACATTATGTCAAATGGCGAGGCTCACGTTGAACCTGAAAACGTTTCTTTTTTGAAAGTTTGAAACGTTTTTTTTTTAGATTTCGCTGAATCAGCTCGTAATCTCTGCCAACCTCCCCCTTTCCCCTCTCTCTCTCTCTCTCTACCTCTCTCTCTTTCCCCCCCACCTCCCTCCCTCTCTCCCTCCCTCGTCGTCCCTCCGTACTCAGTGTTCTCCATTCCTTCGGTCCGTCCGCGATGCCCGGCCCGGCCATGCCGATGGACATGGCCATGCGCCTGTACATAAGCCACTCTCCGCCGCCTCTCCGCGGCTTCCTCGGCTCCTACGAGGAGCTGCGCCGCGCCAACACGAGGCAGCAGATCTACAAGCCCATGAGGCCGCCGCTAAGGCCCTGCCTCAGCAGCAGCAGCCAGCAGAAGAAGAAGAGCGTGGAGGCCCGGGGCAACGACGACAATGACGGCGGCTGGAGCAAGAAGCGGGTGGTGTTCGCCGACTCCAAGGGCATGTCGCTCACCGCCATCCACGTCTTCTCCAAGTTTGACGACGAGCCCTTCGCCCCCCGCCGCTCCCTGTTCTGCGAGGAGCTCCAGTTCGACCTGCTGGACCTGGAAGGGTCCAGCGCCGGCGGCGTCAGGATCAACGCGGCGGCCGCTGCGGCGGCGGCGGCGTGCGGCGGCAGCAGCCTGGCGCTGGACTTCAAGCAGCCCTCGGCCGACTACCTGGACTTCCGGAACCGGCTGATGCGGGACTCGGTGTGCCTGGAGAGCTGCTCGCTGCGGAGCCGCTCGCTCGCCGGCACGGTCAAGGTCCGCAACGTGGGCTTCGCCAAGGCGGTGACGGTGCGCGCCACCTTCGACGCCTGGGCCAGCCACACCGACGTGGCGGGCACCTTCGTGAACAACGTGTACGGCTGCCCCGAAGCCGACACCTTCGCCTTCGTCCTGGAGCTGCCCTCCGCCGCCGACGGCGCCGACGAGCCGCGGAACGGCGTGGAGTTCTGCGTCCGCTTCCAGGCGGAGGGCCGGAGCTACTGGGACAACAACGACGGGCGGAACTACGTCCTCAAGCGCGCGGGCTGGAACGGCGGCGAGGACCCGAGCCACGCGTCGTCGTCCTCCCGCCGCCCTGCCGCCATCCCCGACCGCACGAAACCGTCGGAGCAACGGACCGGGGGTGTTGGGGGGAAGCTCCTGGACTCCTCCGTGGAGTTCGACCAGTTCGGCAGCCCTCGCATGTCCAGCGGCCTGTTCCCAGGCTGGCAGAGCTGGGGACACGTGGAGACCAGCGTCCCTTACTGGTGAGACTTTACTGGGGGGGGGGACACATGGTGGAGGTGAGGGGGGACACAACGTCCAGCTGTGGGCTGGATGAGCTGCTAGAGAAGGGACTGAGTTGTTCCAAAGCGACCGGGAGTCAGGAGGCTCCGCGGCCGAACGTGGACAGAGGACTCAAACCCTGGTTCTTTTGAGTCGAAGTGTAGATCCGCATACTCCTTGTCAAATAGTATTCAACCGCGAGTACAACTCGGTACTTTGAGTTGAAGTACTGGAGTATAGTTGCTTTTTAAAAGAAATACTTGTGTTCAAAAGTGCTTTGAAATGTACTGAAGTATTCAAAAGTGCAATTTACAAAGTAGGTTTTCTAATTTTTTTTCTTCATATCAATGCATTGATGTATTGCATTTTAGAAAATGTGAGCTTGTAGATGAGCTATTTTATTATTTTTTAAAGAGGGCTTAAACAGTGTTTAATTCACAATGCGTGAGTCAAAAGTACGATATCTCTTTGAAATGTAATGGAGTGAAAGTCATGGGCTCCCTCCCCCCAAAAAAAGTACAGATACTAAAAAATATATACTTAAATACAGTACTCGAGTAAATGTACTTTGTTAAATGTCCATGTCCGCAAAGGTGGAAGAGGAAGTACAAACCAAAGACAGACAGACAGACAGAAGAGCTAGTACACTGCATTCTCAACATCTGGCCCGGTGACCACCACGGGTCCCAAATGGACCTTTTTAAGGTCCGTTTGGACCCTCTCTGGGTTACATTAACCCTGAGGATTTCCAACAAACTAGCAGGCAGACAGAGGTGGGTTTAGTTGACAGAAACTGTACTAAAATAATGACTCGAGTAGAAATAAATGTAGTAATATACATCATTACTTGAGTAAGAGTATCTAAAACAAAGCATCTAAAGACTACTCAAGTACTGTACTCAAGTGCCTTTATATGTATTGAAATGTAAAACTGTAAATGTGAAACATAAGTGGCTGTGCAGTAGAAATTAACAAAATTCTCTCTGAGAGAATGGAACGAATAGAAGGCCTATTTAATACAAAAATAATATATTTTTTAATTAAAGTAACAAGCAGAATGTACTCACATAATCTGATTTGACTTTTTTTATTTTTTTTACTTTTGCTCCTTTATGTTTTGCCCAAATGTAAAGAACGAAACAAAACGAAAAGGACAAAAAAAAGAAAGAAAGAAGAGGTTTTATTTAACCATTATTTCATACTTTGGCTATTCAAAAATAGCAGATCTACAAGCTCATAGCGCGGCATCGAGTGCCACACTATTAGCTTGTAGATCTGCTATTTAAAAAAAAAATAACGTTCTGAAAATATTTGCAAATCTTCGAATATATATATATTTTAAGCAAACATTTGTAACTGAAATCTTTGCTTCTGGGGGATTCTACAAATGTCTTCTAAATCCTAACAGTTTTTTTTTTCACTGGACCCCCATCTCAAAATATGTTTTGAGAAGCAAAGATTTGAGTTAAAAATGTTTGCTTTAAAAAAATACATATATTCCAAGATTTGCACACATTTTCACGATTTTTCAAAAATAGCAGATCTACAAGCAGATCTGCTATTTTTGAATGGCCAAAGTATAGAATAATGGTTAAAGTGGTTACACAGATGCGTTCAAAGTTTACTTTTAATGTGTAAAAAAGGGTTACTTAACGTAAGTGGTTACAGCCCAGCTCTGCAAACAGAACCTTCTACAAACATGTGAAGTCCATTACATTAGGAGGTGTGTGGTGTGATGATGCAAGCGCTCACTGACTGTATGTACAATATATGTATGATATCTGTGTGGAGGAACTGGAAACGGTGGCAATAGTATTACTTCATATTGAAGGGAATTAACACGGTGGCAAAACTGCTCAAACTACTACACATATAATGCAATGCAAAACGACAAGAATGCAACAACTTATGCAACTTTTACTATCACAGAACTTGGTTCAAAATGGCCGCCCGGTGGGAAGGGTGGCGGTGTGGGAGGCTTTTATTCTTAGGCAAACGGTTTCCTGTTTCATATACGTCCGCTGTCGTGGTGAAAACCTTGTACTGTATGTCCAGAAAGATTCCTTTTTTTTTCTGGAAATGTAAAAAAAAAAAAGAATTATTATTTTGTCACACGCTCTTGTTAATACTTTTCCTTGGTTTCCATATTCATACACACTTAAAGCACTGTCAACCTGGCGTGACATTAAATGTAAAAAATTGTAAAACATCTGGGCATGTCATCCATTTTTTTCAAATATTTTCTTTTCAAAAGATACCAGAGATTCTCCCCCGGGTCTAGAAGAAGCTTCACAAGCAGTGTTGCCAGGTCTGCTTATTATAATTTCCCCCCAAGATTTTATTTGAAAATAGCAGATCTACAAGCTCACAACGCGTCGCATCGCGACGCGTTGTGAGCTTGTATATCTGCTATTTTCAAATAGCCGATGTATATGTTTAAAGTGCTCATGTGGGCCCATAGTCACTTCTTTTGGGATTGTTTTCCTAGACCTGGTTGCTTGTTTCTCTCACAGAATCTGGCAACACCACTCACAAGTTACGTGAGCTCGATCTGCTACCTGCTGGGCTACTTTTCTGCGACTCTGTCATACCACAGAATATGAAATATGGCATTCATTTATGCCAAGAAAAACAAATACAAGGTTTTTCTCCCCGACGGAAACGATGATATTGCAATAATGTTTTTTTGGTGATGTAACTAAAAGCCTGCCCAGACACACGGCCTGCAGGGCATGTTGTGTCACACTAGAGATGCCCGGTAAAGTGATCTGTGGAGAAGGAGGAACAATATGTGGTAATGGAGAGGTGTGTGTCAATATCGTACATTACAAAGGACTTTGTGTACTAAAAATGGCCATGTCGATTTTCACTGTGACACTGTATGCTCTCTCTCTCTCTCTCTCTCTCTCTCTCTCTCTCTCTCTCTCTCTCTCTCTCTCTAAAACAGGTCTATTTTTGCTAGGAGTGTGTGTGTTTGTGGCTGGAGTTTCGTCTGAGGAGAAGTTATTTTTTTCTCACAGAGTTACAGTCGCTCTGTGCTCCGAGGTGTGTGTGCGTGTGTGTGTATGTGTATGTGGGTGGGTGGGTGCACGTATATACAGTACAGTATGTGCACACACACCAGTGTGTGTGTGTATGTTGCAAGTAAGTGTGCATAACCTTAATGTAATGTATGGCCCTTTCAGAAATAAATATATTTCTATATTTGTGCTGAGCTGTGGTGTTCATTCTCGGTGTTCTTCAAACTCAACACTGAGCCGTTTACTGACAGCTATTCATATTGACTGAACCATAATGAACCCACATGAACCCTGGAGACCCTCGTCCGGGGGTGAACATACAGTATGATGAAAATATAGCCGATCTGCAAGCTCACACGTGTCGTGAGCTTGCAGATCGGCTATTTTCAGCGAAGAGGTTTGATGTAGAGGGGGAAAAGGAAGGGGCTTTAAGCGGTTAATAGTAATAGTTAATGGTAATTGTAGTATGACTTATAGTAGTGATATTTCTCACCATCAAATTCTATTGTAGTTCTGAATTACATATAGATATAGAGCAGATACCCTCTACCCTGAGCGAGCATTTATGGGGCAGTGGCAAGGAAGAATAAGTTAAATAGCTCTATATTGTGATAGTACTCATTATTGAGCAGGGACCCCCTGTCTTCAACAGGGGGTCCGGGACCCCTAGGGGGTCCTCAGAGCAACGATAGGGGGTCCGCCAAATCTTTGTGTGATAGGGTGTTCTTTTTTACGTTAGCCACTTGAACCCTAGCATCCCTATTCTGAGAGGAACGTTAGCCGAAAAATAGCCGATCTACAAGCTCACAACGCCTCGCAGCGCGAGGCGTTGTGAGCTTGTAGATCGGCTATTTTTCGGCAAAGAGGTTTGATGTTCGGGGGGGAAAAGGAGCAAATCAAGTACTAAGTATTGAAGGTTTAAGTGGTTTAAATGTCTGAAATGAACAAAACACACACATAATCTGCAACACAATGTTATACAATATGTGGTGGGGGGTCCTTGCTTTGATCATCTCTCTCTCAGCTAAGGGGTCCTTGGCCTGAAAGACATTGAAGACCCCTGCTACAGAGTGTTTGTTCGGTCACAGCGGTCTCCATGCCTCTCCAGCTCTACACAGAAAACGCATTTTCAGTTCAGGATACCAATTTTATCCAATCGGTAGAGAGCACTCACACAGTCAGTGGTGGAAAAAGTACTCAAATGATTTACTTAAGTAAAAGTATCAATACTGCAATGTAGAAGTACTCTGTTACAAGTAAAAGTCCAGAATTGAAAAATTCACTTGAGTAAAAGTACAAAAGTATTGGCATCAAAATGTACTTAAAGTACCAAAAGTAAAAGTACTAAATATTTGAAAATAGCCGATCTACAAGCTCACAATGCGTTGCATCGCGACGCGTTGTGAGCTTGTAGATCGGCTATTTTCAAATAGCCTATGTATAAAATAGGGCTAAAGTGGTTAATGTATGTTTCATTATATTATAATTTACATCTGAAAAGTAACTAGTAACTAAAGTTTTCAAGTAATTGTAGTGGAGTAAAAGTACAATATTTGCCTCTGAGATGTAGTGGAGTAGAAGTAAAAATATTGGAAATTGGAAATACTCAAGTAAAGTACAAATACCTCAAAATTGTACTTAAGTACAGTACTTAAGTAAATGTACTTAGTTACTTTCCACCACTGCACAGGATACAGGATAAAACAAGTGAAATTGGAAGCGATGACAAAATTGGAAGTGGAACACTGTTGCTGTGTTAAATTGAAGCTGATAAACGGGTACTCTCTCCCCCCCAGAAAATGTTTTTTTTTCCTTCAGTTTATTCAACAGTTGGAGAGACAGGGAGATCCTTGTTACTGAACAAACACTCTATAGCAATTATATCACAATATAGAGTGTTCACTTTTTAACAAGAAGACTTTATGTTTAAACCCCCAAAAATATCACTTGGACACCTTTTACCCATTAAGGCCCGGGAACAGATATGTGTCATTTTCAGATTTCTTTTGCTATAACAAAAATAGTGGAACACTTTTGAGGAACTTTCATGTTACTTGAATGTTTCCCTTTTTTTGATACTTTATACTTCTACTCCACTACATCTCAGAGGCAAATATTCTGCTTTTTACTCCGCAGCAATTATTTATAAATCTCTAGTTACTAGTTACTCTGCAGAGGTAGATTATTATTGCAAAACTAACCATTAAGCCCTATTTTATTTACTTTGGCTATTTGAAAATCTACAAGCTCACACGTTGTGAGCTTGTACATTATAAAGCTATTTGTGAAGTTTAACACATTTTGACACATTTGAGTACATTTACTTTGATAGTTAGAGTATTTTGATGCACAAACACTTTTGTACTTTTAATAAAGTTTGGATACAGGCCTTATAACAGGTATTACAAGTACGAGTATTCTTATATTGCAGTATTGGTACTTTTACTTAAGTAAAAAAGGAAAAAAAAAGTCAAAACTTAGTATTTCTTCACTGGCAGCAACAATAGTAAAAACTAAAGTGACATCAATCCCTAACGTTTATATTAATAGCCATCATTCTCACTTTTACATTCCTCCCATCTCTGACAGAAATATACCACACACACACACACACACACACACGCACACGCACGCACGCACGCACGCACGCACGCACGCACGCACGCACGCACGCACGCACACACACACACACACACACACACACACACACACACACACACACACACACACACACACACACACACACACACACGTGCCGGGGCAGTGAAAGAGGACCCTTTTCACTGCGCAGCAAGGTCAGCCAGTTAGTTTCAAAGTGTATCAGATACAACCGGGCCATAATTCATCTTTACAGCTTCTGTCAGTTCCATAATCTACACTACCTCTACGTTCACTCATTCATTCATTCATTCATTCATTCATTCATTCATTCATACATACATACATACATACATACATACATATTATCTTGTATTATTTTGTGTCCTTGCTTACTGTAAATCACTCTGGATTAAGAGCTTCTGCTAAATGCCTAAACTGTAAACTGTAAACTGTGAACATACATACATACATACATACATACATTCATACATACATACATACATACATACATACATACATACATACATACATACATACATACATACATACATACATACATTCATACATACATACATACATACATACATACATACATACATACATACATACATACATACATACATACATACATACGTACATACATACATACATACAT
The DNA here is from genome assembly GCF_963280865.1 of Gymnoscopelus braueri. Lineage (NCBI taxonomy): Eukaryota > Metazoa > Chordata > Actinopteri > Myctophiformes > Myctophidae > Gymnoscopelus > Gymnoscopelus braueri. The sequence goes on along the minus strand of NC_137619.1, from coordinate 4,560,067 downwards.
ATACATACACATACATACATACATACATACATACATACATACATACATACATACATACATACATACATACATACATACATACATATACATACATACATTCATACATACATACATACATACATATTATCTTGTATTATTTTGTGTCCTTGCTTACTGTAAATCACTCTGGATTAAGAGCTTCTGCTAAATGCCTAAACTGTAAACTGTAAACTGTGAACATACATACATACATACATACATACATACATACATACATTCATACATACATACATACATACATACATATACATACATACATACATACATACATACATACATACATACATACATACATACATACATACATACATACATTCGTACGTACGTACGTACGTACGTACGTACGTACATACATACATACATACATACACATACATACATACATACATACATACATACATACATACATACATACATATACATACATACATTCATTCATACATACATACATACATACATACATACATACATACATACATACATACATACATACATACATACATTCGTACGTACGTACGTACGTACGTACGTACGTACGTACGTACGTACGTACGTACGTACGTACGTACGTACGTACATACATACATACATACATACACATACATACATACATACATACATACATACATACATACATACATACATACATACATACACATACATACATACATACATACATACATACATACATACATACATACATACATACATACATACATACATACATACATACATACATACATACATACATACATACATGCTAGACCCTCCAGAAAAAAAATTCTATTATGCGATCGCATAATTTACCGCATAATCAGCAAAATGGCGCATAATCATGCGGGGGTAAAACATTTTCAAAAAGGCCGCATCGCATAATATGTGCTTCGCATCGCATTTTTTTTTCGCAACTTTTCACATATTTAGAATTTTTCGCATATTTCAATATTTCGCATATTGCCGCATATTTCACAACTTTCCGCATATTTTGCAACTTCCCGTAATTTCACCGCATAAAATTGCAAAAAACACTGCATATTTCATCGCAAAACCAAGGATTTTGGCCCGCATAATCTAGAGTTTTAGCCCGCATAATCAAGGATTTTTGCCCGCGTTTTTCTGGAGGGTCTAATGAATGCATGCATGGATATTGTTTAGTTTTTGTCTCATTCCTAACTTAAGCCAATAATTTGATGACCTGCAGCGGTTCCGGTAGGAGACACAAAGAGTCTCCTTTGTGTCTCCTATACCGGAACCGCTGCCTACCGGTCCGCTGGTCATCAAATTATTGTCTTAGGAATGAGACAAAAACAAAAGAATATCCATGAATTCAAGTCTCCATTGGGGTGACTAATCCATATAAAAATGTTTTTGGAGGTGACCTGTTTCTTTAATAGTATTTATTCCCGGAAACAAAAGCGATGTCAACAGCGTTTAGAGGAAACATTCTTTTATTGCAACGCTGTGTCATGTCAACACCAACCAACACACAGTCACAGTCACAACAGGAAATGAAGAGGCTGCTGTATATGTCAGAACACACACACACACACACACACGCACACACGCGCGCGCACGCACACGCGCACGCGCACGTGCAGGCGCACACACACACACACACACACACACACACACACACACACACACACACACACACACAGACACACACACACACACACACACACACACACACACACACACACACACACACACACACATACAGTACATGTGAACCCCCTGTGAGCACATTCCTTATATACAGTACATATAGTAACCAAATAATAAGACACAATAAAGCCGTAATGAAACAGAACATGCTACAGGGCTTTGGTTCCAATCCTTTACAAACACATACATGACACACATATATAGCACGTAGGCTACATGCACATACGCACGCACACACACGCTTGTGTTTTTGTTAAGCTTACTGTAAGCCCTATATATACTTCTTGTACAGCGAATAGCACAAAAAATAGGCGATCCAGAAGCTCGCAAGCTCACATTTTTTGGAAAGAATGTTTTCTGTATGACAAGTTAGCAGTGGTGGAATAAGTAGCCTACTCAATGTTTTACTTAAGTAAAAGTATCAATACTGCAATGTATAAATACTCCATTACAAGTAAAAGTCTGGAATTCAAAATGTACTTGAGTAAAAGTACAAAAGTATTGGCATCAAAATGTACTTAAAGTACCAAAAGTAGAAAGTACTCATTATGCAGAATGTCCCAAAGAAAGTCCTAGAATGTTTTCAAATGGCCAAAATGTATATAGGGCTGAAGTGGTTAATGTATGTTTTGTAATAATAATCAAAATCTACAAAGCAACTAGTAACTAAAGTTGTCAAATAATTGTAGTGGCGTAAAAGTGCAATATTTGCCTCTGAGATGTAATGGAGTAGAAGTAAAAGTATTGAAAATTGGAAATACTCCAGTAAAGTAAAAATACCTCAAAACTGTACGTACTTAGTTACTTTACACCACTGATGACGAGTGAGACTGATCCAGTCAGACAGTGGATGAAAGAATGTGGAGTTTTGCATGTTTAACCCATTAAGATCCTGAGGCTCATTTTAAAAATGTCTTCTAAATCCCAAAAGTTTTATGAAAAAACGTATGTTGCGATAATCGCGATGCGGCGCATTGTGAGCTTGTAGATCGGCTATTTTCAGAAGATTTTTTATACATGTTGAACTTGTGAAATGGGACATGCTGCACAACGAATACTTTTACTTTTGTACTTTAAGTATATTTGTATGTCGATACTTTCGTACTTTTACTCATGTACATTTTGAATAAGGGACTTCTAAACGTGTAACAGAGTATATCTATATTGCAGTATAGAGTACAGAAGTCCTGACGTCACTCGTTCATCTCCTGGTTCGTAAAGTCATTTCTCTATGGAGAATAACATTGGGTCATCATAGAATCGTCTCATATAAGAATTGTGGTCCAAAAATAAACAAACTGTCTCAGCGATATTGTCAGGGAGGAGCCTCTGTATCGTTTATGATAGTCAGTCACTCATATTTGATACAGTCTGTTTCTGGCGTACATTAAACTAATTCGGCGGAAGTAACATTAGCGTTTTCTCACCGTCAGTTGATGCTTCATATCCATAAGAGTAAAACCGCCGGGGTCATTTGTTTATTTTTGGAACACAGTTCTTATTTGACGTGATATTAAACACGTCTATGGGGATTCAGAACGGGGGTGGAAAACCGCGACCCAGGTAGGATGAGTAAATTACGTCAGACTTCGGTGCTCTATTGATACTTATGTACAGTGGTGGAAAAAGTACTCACATTTTTTACTTAAGTAAAAGTATCAATACTGCAATATAGAAATACAAGTAAAAGTCCGGAATTAAAAATGTACTTGAATAAAAGTACAAAAGTATTGGCATTAAAATGGACTAAAAGTAGGCCTACCAAAAGTAAAAGCACTAATCATGCATAATGTCCCATTTCAAGTTTTCAAATGTATAAAAATCTATGCGATGCGCATCGCGACGCATTGTGAGCTTGTAGGTCAGCTATTTTCAAATGGCCGAAATGTATACGTATAGGGCTGAAGTGGGTAATGTATGTTTAGTAATAATAATCCAAATCTACAAAGTATCAAGGAACTACGGTTTTCAAATAATTGTAATGGAGTAAAAGTACAATATTTGGATCCGAGATGTAGTGGAGTATAAGTAAAAGTATTGGAAACAGGAAATACTCAAGCAAAGTACAAATACCTCAAAATTGTACTTAAGTACAGTACTTAAAGGGTTATTTCACTTTGAAAAAAACTTTTGGTCATTTTATCGTCTACTCACTCAGGCCTTTGTGAGCCCCCAAGACAGTTTTTAAGTTGCTCGAGTCAGTATTTAGATATTTGATATTCATTTAATCAGACACGCCCCCTTCCTATACAAACCTATTGTAACTTCAAAATCCATTTTAACCATGTTAGATTCATCAAAAACACCCGTCATTGGTTCTGTTGACTCACCCTGCCCTCCTAATGCGTGAGGGGGCCGTGTTTTTCTGATATATTTTTTATTATTATTATTATTTTTTATAGTATTTAAAAAAAAAAAAATTCCAAAAGAAATATTAAAAATAAATGAAAAAAGTAATTGAAAAAACACGGCCCCTTGCGTATTAGGAGGTCAGGGTGAGTCACCAGAACCAAGGACGGGTGTTTTTGATTAATCTAACATGGTTAAAATGGAGTTTGAAGTTACAATGGGTTTGTATAGGAAGGGGGCGTGTCTGATAAAATTAATATCAAATATCTAAATAATGAATCAAGCAACTTAAAAACTGTCTGGGGGGCTCACAAAGGCCTGAGTAGATGATAAAATGAAGTGAAATATCCCTTTAAGTAAATCTTACTTTCCACCACTGCTTATGTAAAACATTTTAGTACTTTTTCCACCACTGATACTTTGGTGGAATAAGTTGGGGGACCAGCAGTGTGTCAGAGGAGTGCTGCAGCGTTCCTCTCCCCACGCAGCTCAGAGCTTCATGTTTCAGCATTGCTCAGCTCCAGCATTCTTTGGCCGGAGTGTTCAGGTTCACGCTTCCAGTGAAAGTCACGTTTCATCCATCTGGCCGCGTGTGTGTGGCGAGTTCTGGCAACCCGTAGGACATGATATTCAATCACTTTATGGACCGTGTATCACCAGAGGTGTAAAGTAACTAGTGCATTTACTCAAGTACTGTAGGCTACTTGAGCACAATTTTGAGGTGTTTTTTACTTTACTGGAGTATTTCCATTTCTCAGTACTTTTACTTCTACGCCACTACATCTCGGAGGCAAATATTGTACTTTTACTCCACTGCAATTATTGGACAACTTTATTTTCTAGTTACTTTGTAGATTTTGATTATTATTCCAAAACATACAGTAACCACTTCAGCCCTATAAAGATTTTGTCCGTTTGAAAATAGCGGATCTACAAACTCACAATGCGTTGCGATGCGACACATTGTGAGCTTGTAGATCTGCTATTTTCAAAAGATTTTTTGTAAATTTTAGACATATGAAAACTTGTGAAACATTCTGCATAATGAGTACTTCTACTTTTGTACTTTAAAGAGGTGGTGCCATGGTTTTGCACTTTTTCTGTTTTTCATGTGTCTATGAGGTTGATAGAACTTCATAAAGCCCCCCGGTGGTGTTTTTATGGTGTTTTATGTCTTCTCTGACTATTTGGAGTTTCTTCCTGGAGGCTGAAACCTTGAGGGTCAAACGTGCCAATAGAGAAACAGCGCTTTAGTGACATCACAAAGCCATACCCTCCCCCTCATTATCATAACACAACAGGTGTGGGCATGAGGAGGAGGAGGGACTAGGACAGGTGGGTGGTGCTAAGGTGGTGGAGGAGGTGCTAAGGTGAGAACCAGGTATACTTAATGAACTGGAGGCATGTCCACATAAAAACATTATTTTAACAATTTCTGTACACTTTTTTGTTGTTGAAAAAAATCCTTACATAATAATAATACCTTATGATCAGGTTTTAGGGTTGAAAAATATCATGGCACCCCATCTTTAAGTACATTTTGATACCGATACTTGTGTACTTTTACTTGTAACAGAGTGTGTCTACATTGCAGTATTGATACTTTTACTTAAGTAAAACATATGAGTACTTTTTTCCCCCCACCACTGCACATTACTACATCATCAACCCAGTCGTTATGACCTGACATTGAACTGTAATGTGTAATATATGTGGACTACATATTACTATCAGCGTACGTGAGATGCCTGATGACAGAGTGTTCCCATTCAGCTATTCTGAAAGGTCATCCATGATAAATGTGAAACAAGATACTGTAGGCCAGAGGTCTTCAACAGGGGGTCCGGGACCCCTAGGGGGTCCTCAGAGTTACTACGGGGGGTCCGCCAAATCTTTGTGATTTTTACGTTAACCACAAGCATCCCTATTCTGAGGCGAACTTTAGTCAAAAATAGCAGATCTACAAGCACACAACGCCTTGCGCTGCGAGGCGTTGTGCGCTTGTAGATCTGCTATTTTCGGCAAAGTGGTTCGGTATAGGGGGGAAAAATAATTAAAGTACAGAAAGTACAGAGTGAAAGGACAGGTTTACTAAGTATTATTTTTAGAGCATGGTTAAATGTCTGGAAATACACATTAACATGAATCCAACATGATAGTGCTGTGAAACAAGTCTATGAAGCTGCCTATGAAATCTATGCAAATAAAAAATACTTTATACAATATATAATGGGGTGTCCCTGCTTTCTCTCGCTCTCTCAGCCAAGGGGTCCTTGGCCTTTAAAACGTTGAAGACCCCTGCTGTAGGCCAGTGGTTTCTCAAACTTGTTCATGTCAAGGACTTTGGCCACGGACTGAACATGTTTTGTGCCAGGGACCCCCCAGAAGACAAGATGTGTGTTAAAACATTCAAAATTATATATTCTTTTAGATTTGAGCCAACGTATAAATGGATGGATAGAGTGGTAAAAAATATTGTAATGACGTATTAACACAATAACACATCTTGCTGGGGACCCCCTGGAACCCCTCCAAGGCTCCAAGGACCCCTGAGGGTCCCCGGACCGCCCTTTGAGAAACCTGTAAATCTGAGAGTGTCGAAATGGAACCAAATGACTGGTCCATTTGGTTCCATTTGTACAGTACGTTCACAGACAATGTCGCGTATACCTCTGGAGCGGTGAATGGAGCTAAAAGGTTAAAGGACGACTTCACCGCTTTTCAACCTATCTTCATATAATTGGTCCTCACTAATACTCATGATAAAATGGTACCATTTTTTTCTACTTGGTCTGTGTCTCATAGGAGGGCTGTGGGCAGTCCAGAAACCCGTCTACCAGTGACATCATCGTTAGGCATGATTTTTTTTTCCAACAAGATTTCACATTTTTTATTTCGATTTTTAGTAACACGAGAACAATGGCTTCTTTTATTGCATTGCAACTTTCCAGGAATAGAAAGCCTGCAGTTTCTATTAGCTTGGATTCCCCATTGATGATGTCACTGGTAGACGGGACTCTGAACTGTCCACAGCCCTCCTCTGAGACACAGACCGAGTAGAAAAAAATTGTACCATTTTATCATGAGTATTAGTGAGGACCTATTATATGAAGATAGGTTGAAAAGCGGTGAAGTCGTCCTTTAAGTTAACTAAGTATTGAAGGTTTAAAGTGCTTTAAATGTCTGGAAATACACATTGACATGAATCCAACATATTATTAGAAAATATAATGTAAATGGTGCATTTATATAGCGCCTTTATCCAAAGCGCTTTACACAGAATGTGCATTACACTCACACATTCACGGCGGAGGAAACCACGCAAGACACCAACCTGCTCATCGGGAGCAATTAGGGGTTCAGTGTCTTGCTCAAGGACACTTTGACACTAACTGTGCGGGATCAAACTGGGAACCTCCAGTGGTGGAAAGTAACTAAGTACATTTACTTAAGTACTGTACTTAAGTACAGTTTTGAGGTACCTTACTTGACGTTTTCCAATTTCCAATACTTTTACTTCTACTCCACTACATCTCAGAGGAAAATATTGTACTTTTACTCCGCTACAATTATTTGAAAACTTTAGTTACTAGTTACTTTACATACAAATTATGATATTATGAAACATACATTAACCACTTTAGTCCTATTTTATACCTAGGCTATTTGAAAATAGCCGATCTACGAGCTTGTAGATCGGCTATTTTCAAACATTTTAGTACTTTTACTTTTGGTACTTTAGGTACATTTTAATGCCAATACTTTTTTTTACTTTTACTCAAGTAAATTTTGAATTCTGAACTTTTACTTGTAACAGAGTATTTCTATATTGCAGTATTGATACCTTTACGTAAAATATCGGAGTACTTTTCCCCCCACTGGGAAACCTCATGGTTGCCATCCGGCCGCTCTACCCCTGAGCCACTGCCGCCCCAGTGGCTCAGGGGCGTAAACAAACAAACAAAACATACATGTCCACAACACTGATGAGCTATCACACTATCAACAACACAACACCACAAGTGAACAAGACTCAATGAAGCTTATACTTTACTTTATTTGTTTATTTAGACAGGACAGAGCATATTAATGAACGTCACATGAACGCAAATACACCGGATCTAGCAAAGATGCTAATTTTCATCCGCAGTCCTCACACAAAACATAAAATCAGAAAAACATATAAAAAAAGCTATATCTGATATCTATAAAAAAGTTTACTCAGCAACACAATATATAGTGGGGGAGGGGTCCGTTTTGTCTCTCTCTCTCTCTCTCTCTCTCTCTCTCTCTCTCTCTCTCTCCCTCCCTCTCCCTCTCTCTCTCTCTCTCTCTCTCTCTCTCTCTCTCTCTCTCTCTCTCTCTCTCTCTCTCTCTCTCTCTCTCTCTCTCTCTCCTCTTGTCCTTGGCCTGATAAACGTTGAATAGCTCATTGCGAACGCGGAAGGAGGCGCGGCGAAGCCGCGCCTCCGACCAAGTGGAGCTTACTATGTAACTCTGCTTGGGTTGTGTCTCCGTCTGTATCTCTGTGTGCACTGCCTGTGTGCAGCTCCTCTGAGATAAGTAAATGTCCAATTTAGACGTACCATACATCAAATGAAAGGTCTTTGAAAACTGAACACACCTGTCAAGGTTGCGTTTAAGCCCGCCCCTTCCCCCGGAAGCCACGCCCCGGAGAAGGCTCCTAAAAACTCCCCATTGAAACCCCATGTTAAATGAAAAGTGCCCGAATCGCTCCGAAACTTTTTCTACCCCCCCTAAGTGGGGGTCTACGAACAAATACTTCGGGCTCGGATTTTGGCTCCGCCCCCCGGAAGTGGGTGAAACAGGCACTTCAAACACTTTGTTGAATTGTTCAAAAACATTCAAAGTTTTTTTTTGGGGAATTTGTATTTTTCTAAGATGCTCCTTTTAACGCAGATTTTTTTTTTATTATTATTTTTTTTTTTTATTGGTTACTTTTTTTTTTTTTTTAAATGTCATTATTTTTTTGGCGTTCGCTTACCGCGTTCGCGCGTCTTACTTGTGGTTATAAATCTCACAAATGATTGTACAGGCAGCCGTTGGAGAGAGAGGCCAGGGCAGGGTTAATATGGATGGTCCCTTATTTTCCTGCAGTTCATGTGCCTCTGGTCAAGTTCACACTTAATGATGTGTTGGGGCCTCTCTCTCTCTCTCTGTGTGTGTGTGTGTGTGTGTGTGTGTGTGTGTGTGTGTGCGTGTGAGTGTGTGTGTGTGTGTGTGTGTGTGCGTGTGTGCATGTGTGTGTGTGTGTGTGTGTTGTGTGTGTGTGTGTGTGTGTGTGTGTGTGTGCGTGTGTGCATGTGTGTGTGTGTGTGTGTGTTGTGTGTGTGTGTGTGTGTGTGTGTGTGTGTGTGTTGCAGAGGTCACAGGTCAAGGTTAGGACACGTGAGCACCGTTTACTGTTTGTGTGCGTGCGTGTGTGTGTGTGTGTGTGTGTGTGTGTGTGTGTGTGTGTGTGTGTGTGTGTGTGTGTTCTCTCTCTTCGTGGAGAGGTTAGTGTGATATTAAATAGAAGCCTTTGGTTCTTGCATTAATTAAATATTGTTTGAAACCTATGATTTTGGAGATAAGAGGTTTCTCCCCTTCAGCGATGATATCCTGATACCGTTGCTGTCGGGGCAGGACCCTCTTATCTCTTAACTCAGGGGTCAGCGCGAGGCGTTGTGAGCTTGTAGATCGGCTATTTTTGGCTAAAGTTCTCCTCAGAAAAGGGATGCTAGGGTTCAAGTGGTTAATGTAAAAAAATAAAAAACATCACACAAAGATTTGGCGGACCCCCTGTATTAACTCTGAGGACCCCCTAGGGGTCCCGGACCCCCTGTTGAAGACCCCTGTCTTAACTGTTTTTCATGTTTTTTTCCCCCCATAAATGAATGCCCTTCTTCACTGTACCAGAGTGTCACACAAAAGCAGCAAAACAAATGGGCGATCTATAAGCTCGAGAGCTTGTAGATCTGCTATTTTTGCAACTTTTTTAAGTTGAATTCTGAAAAGTAGCAGTTTTGGACATATAAACACTAAATCAGGCCTGGTCTTCAACGTTTTCAGGCCAAGGACCCCTTGGCTGAGAGCAGTGGTGGAAAGTAACTAAGTACATTTACTTAGGTACTGTACTTAAGTACAATTTTGAGGTATTTGTACTTTACTTGAGTATTTCCAATTTCCAATACTTTTACTTCTACTCCACTACATCTCAGAGGCAAATATTGTACTTTTACTCCACTACATTTACTTGAAAACTTTAGTTACTAGTTACTTTTCAGATCTAAGTTATGATATTATGAAACATACATGAACCACTTTAGGCCTATTTTATACACAGGCTATTTGAAAATAGTAGATCAAGCTCACAACGTGAGATGCGACGCTTTGTGAGCTTGTAAATCTGCTATTTTCAAATATTTAGTACTTTAACTTTTGGTACTTTAAGTACATTTTGATGCCAATACTTTTGTACTTTTACTCAAGTACATTTTGAAATCCGGACTTTTACTTGTAACGGAGTACTTCTACATTGCAGTATTGGTACTTTTACTCAAGTAAAGCAATTGAGTACTTTTTCCACCACTGGCTGAGAGAGAGAGAAAGCAGGGACCCCCCATTATATATTGTATAAAGTATTTTTTATTTTCATAGATTTCATAGGCAGCTTCATAGACTTGTTTCACAGCACTATCATGTTGGATTCATGTTAATGTGTATTTCCAGACATTTAACCATGCTCTAAAAACAATACTTAGTAAACCTGACCTTTCACTCTGTACTTTCTGTACTTTAACTCTTTTTCCCCCCTATACCGAACCACTTTGCCGAAATCTACAAGCGCACAACGCCTCGCGCTGTGAGGCGTTGTGTGCTTGTAGATCTGCTATTTTTGGCTAAAGTTCGCCTCAGAATAGGGAAGCTTATTGGTTGAAGTGGTTATTGGACCCCCTGTAGTAACTCTGAGGACGCCCTAGGGGTCCCGGACCCCCTGTTGAAGACCTCTGCACTGGGAGGCACGGTGGCGCAGTCGGTAGCGTTGTCCCCTCACAGCTAGAAGGTCCTGGGTTCGATTCCCGCCGGGGACGCTGTGGGCGCTGGGGGCGTGTCATACCCTAGGTGGGGTTGGCGAAAGGGCCTTTCTGTGTGGAGTTTGCATGTTCTCCCCGTGTCTCCTAGGGTAGTTAATACCCTCACAAAAACATGTAGTAATCCTGGTCGCTATACCGCCTCCCCCATGACAGCCGGGGCGCCTGATGGAGGGGAAAGGAACTGGTTGGAATAACGTGTTCCTTCCACGCGCTACGTCCAACCAGGGAAACTCCCCCCTGTCAGGTGACAAGAAGGTCAGTTGGCTCTCATGCATTGAAGGAAGCATGAGCTCGGCCCTGGCCTCCCTACTGTGGGGGACTGGTGTAGTGCTGGTGTAGGGCTGGTGTAGCGCCCAGGATCACTTAGGAAATTGGCACCGGGTGAAAAATATGGGTTACAAAAATCGCGGGATAAAACATTTTAGAAAAAAAAAAAGACCTCTGCACTAAACAATAACCACATTGGATAAAAATGGAACACAGGTTATTTTTTTCATCCATTGGCTGAAAAGTAATGGTCTTGGACGTTCCACCATGACACGGACGTTATCATGTTTTCCTCTTCATAAGCAACAGGAAACAGAACATCATTCAGTGTGGAATGAGGACAGGAAACGCATCATTCTGTCTGGAATGAACACAGGAAACACCTCAGGCTTCAGCCCTCCCCCTATAGTTTATACTTCAACGTACAACGGTGTTGCGGTGCAGATTGGCTATTTTCACAACAAAAATAAATACTTTTTTAAAATCCTTTATTTTTTTTATTTTTTTTGACAATTCTTGAAGAAATCCCAAAATAGGGACACCAGGGTGAAGGTGACAGATAATACTTATTTGACCGGGGTCCCCCAGGGGTCTGTGCTTGGCCCTCCTCCTTTTTTATACCCTCTACACCCAAACCTCTTCACCAACATTAGCCGTTCTACTCACTCACAAGTGGGCTTGTGAGCTTGCAGATCAGCTATTTTTGATAAAGTTTGAAATATTTGTTAAATATTGTAGTAGCCTACTTTTAGTTTGTTACTGATATGTTGGTGCCAGTATTTGACTCAAGTCAAATGTTGAATACAGGCCTTTTAACTAGTAACAGAGTATTTTTATATTCTAGTGATGTTGCTACTCTTACGTAAGTAAAAACATCTGATTGCTTCTTCTCCCACCGGTTGAATGTTTTGATAAAGCTGTTTATCAAGTTATGTAACCCAGCTATTAGACAGAAAATATTACACTGCATTGGAATGCACTGGTTTTAATGTATAGGACACTGGTTTTAATGTATAGGACACTGGTTTTAATGTATAGGAAACTGGTTCTCAAACTTTTTAAAATCAAGGACCCCCAAGGACCCCTGGGGGTCCCCGGACCCCACTTTGAGAACCAATGGCATAGGACAATAAACAAACATAAACAATGAAGAGCAAAGGTAACTTCAAATTTAGCTCGAAATGTGTTAATAAAAGTTTTAAATATAGTCAGTTGATATCAGTGGCTGAAAACACCTTCCTATTTCATTAGTTGACTGGGGTCCCCCAGGGATCTGTATTAGGCCCCCCTCCTTTCTTCCTTCTTCACACCAGCTGGTTCTCAACTTGGGATCCTTGAGGAGGTTCCAGGGGGTCCCCAGCTAAATGACTGTTAGGAACCAAATGGACCCTGACGTGTCTCTGAAACTCTGAGAGTGTACAAATGGAACCAAATGGACCCTTATACAGGTCTCTAACTCAGAGTGTACAAATGGAACCAAATGGACCCGAACGTGTAGGCTCAGGTAGGGGAGTAGGGGAGGTGGGGGACATATCAATGAGTTTCCTGTTTACCAGTGTTGCCATGTCTGCTTATAATAAGCAATTTCGGGATTTATTTTAAGTGTAGTTGCTTAATTGGGCTTGCTTTCTTATCTTTTTTAAACCAGTGGTTCCCACATTTGTTCATGTCAAGGACCCCCAGATTAATATGTATTTATCCGCAGAGTCGCAGACCCCCGTCTGAAAATATGTGATGCCAGGGACCCCCATACAAGATTTGTTAACACATTGGGTGCCAAAACCGTATATATACGGTTTTGCGCATACTAACGTTGAGTGCCAAAACCGTATATATACTTTTTTTTTTTAATTTTTTTTTTTTTTTCCTTCACAGCAACAGGAAATATCACTCCTACAAGATTTAGACTCCAATCCACCTCCTGGTTAACTTATGACTTCAAAAACCTGTATCTCGGCTCCTGTGCACTTTTTTTTTTTACAATGTTAATTTAACTATTTTCAACTGGCTGCAACTATGGAATGGATTTCCGAATGTTTTAAATTTTTTCCCCCCGATTGTACGAGACCTGTATGTGTGTAATGAGGGGATCACCGTGAGGACGGTGATCACTGAAAATATTTTGTGACTACTTGAAAAAGGTTCAAAATGTTTAAAAAGTCCTGGCACTCAAAGTATAATATTTTAATAAACCTCTGTGTTTCAAAAATATTCAAAATATTTTACTTTTTTGCCCAATATTATTTGAAAATAGCAGATCTACAAGCTCACAACTTGTCGTGATGTGACACATTGTGAGCTTGTTGATCTGCTATCTTCAAATAGCCGATTTGCCGAGTTGTTTCTTCTGGGCTTGTTTTCATAGACCTGGCCGCTTGTTTCTTTTGTAAAATCTGGCAACACACTGATTACCTGCATTACACCTGCAGTAGCCAACTAGGGAGGAAGTGACCAGATATTCATCAACATTCATCAATAACAGGAGCTCATCTAGCATGGTGAGTTGACTGTACATCAATACATTGTTGCTTTAACACTCATCTAGCATGGTGAGTTGACAGTATATGATACATTGTTGCTTTAACACTCATCTAGCATGATGAGTTGACTGTATTGTTGCTTTAACACTCATCTAGCATGGTGAGTTGACTGTATGTCAATACATTGTTGCTTTAACACTCATCTAGCATGATGAGTTGACTGTTGATACATTGTTGCTTTAACACTCATCTAGCATGATGAGTTGACTGTTGATACATTGTTGCTTTAACACTCATCTAGCATGGTGAGTTGACTGTATATGATACATTGTTGCTTTAACACTCATCTAGCATGCCATGGTGAGTTGACTGTATATGATACATTGTTGCTTTAACACTCATCTAGCATGATGAGTTGACTGTTGATACATTGTTGCTTTAACACTCATCTAGCATGATGAGTTGACTGTTGATACATTGTTGCTTTAACACTCATCTAGCATGATGAGTTGACTGTATATGATACATTGTTGCTTTAACACTCATCTAGCATGCCATGATGAGTTGACTGTATATGATACATTGTTGCTTTAACACTCATCTAGCATGATGAGTTGACTGTTGATACATTGTTGCTTTAACACTCATCTAGCATGATGAGTTGACTGTATATGATACATTGTTGCTTTAACACTCATCTAGCATGGTGAGTGGTGTTGCTTTTACCCTTCACGTTTTGTGCAGATCAGATTACCTACAGGAAGAGTTGTTTTCCCTCTATTTCTAATCAATGTGATAATTAAGTAAGCTGCCTTTAGTTTGCCCTCATCTTAAAGTGGACACGTCAGGCTGGGAGCCAGAGGAGATAGGAAACAACAGCAGGCATGACATGGGCCAAGTTATTGTGGAACATCTTGCCTCCACTATGTATCTACATTGTTGTTTGTGTGAAATGGCACAGAGGGAAACCCCCCCCCCCAAAAAAAAAAATATTTCCCCCAAAAAATCGGCGCGCACATTTAACGTGACCTTTTATGATTGTCGTTGAGCACCTGCCCCCCCAGTGGCCTCTGCTTGACCCTGAGACCAAATGTCTTTGGTGAATGTTCACAGAATGTTCTCCCCCCCAGGACAGGGATGCTAGGGTTCATGTCCACAGAACGTTCTCCCCAGGACAGGGATGCTAGGGTTCATGTTGTGGTCAATACGCCGGCAATTTCCTGCGAGGCTTTGAAAAACAAGATCCTTATCATTCCAGTCATTCTTCTTCTCTGCAACTTCAAGGGTTCTTTATGTGTGAGTATCCAACGGTTCCATGAGCCATGTGACCCAAAGGTCAGGAACCTACGTAAATAAGAGATACTGTATTGTGTGTGTGTGTGTGTGTGTGTGTGTGTGTGTGTGTGTGTGTGTGTGTGTGTGTGTGTGTGTGTGTGTGTGTGTGTGTGTGTGTGTGTGTGTGTGTGTGTGTGTGTGTGTGTGTGTGTGTGTGTGTGTGTGTGTGTGTGTGTGTGTGTGTGTGTGTGTGTGTGTGTGTGTGTGTGTGTGTGCTTGCTTCATAGGTTTTGTTTGTTTTTGCCTCTCCTCTCCTGACCACACCCACAATTATAATGTATTCATATCAGCAGTGGTGGAAAAAGTACTCAAATGTTTTACTTAAGTAAAAGTATCAATACTGCAATGTAGAAGTACTCTGTTACAAGTAAAAGTCCGGAATTAAAAGTTAACTTGAGTAAAAGTACACAAGTATTGGTATCAAAATATACTTAAAGTACCAAAAGTAAAAGTACTTGAATGTTTGAAAATAGCAGATCTATGTGAGCTTGTAGATCGGCTATTTTCAAATAGCCCATATATAAAACAGGGCTAAAGTGGTTAATGTATGTTTCATAATATCATAATTTATATCTGAAAAGTAACTAGTAACTAAAGTTTTCAAATAATTGTAGTGGAGTAAAAGTACAATATTTGCCTCTGATGTAGTGGAGTAGAAGTAAAAGTATTGGAAATTGGAAATACTCAAAGTAAAGTACAAATACCTCAACATTGTACTTAAGTAAATGTATTTAGTTACTTTCCACCACTGCGTATCAGACAGTCTTATCCAGAGAGAATTAAAGGTGTGAGATAGGAGTAGGCAGAACAAACATGAACTCTAGTCCAAAGAGATATCAGTCCAACTTGTCATACATCCATCATCCTGTAACTTTACCATGCTGCAGCTAACTCCCACAATGCACCAGGGCTACACAATTAATCAAATGTTAACCAATTAAAACCCTGTAGTCTTTGTGAAACAGACATGAGTTGCAACCGTTCTTGGACCGCTTTCTTCCGTCTATACAGAAAATCTCTTTGCCATAAATACTGTGGCAGATCTACAAGCTTGTGAGCTTGTAGATCTGCTGTTTTTGGCTGATGTTCCCCAACAGCATATGGATGCTGGGGTTCAAGTGAAAGCGTTGATTAAACCTTGTGTTAAGTTTTGGTTTTCATTCTGAGATGCATAGAATGTACAGAAGTACAGTATAGGTGAATATGGAGGACCAATTTGATTTTGATTCACAAATGTGTGCATGAGCAGGAATGGACAGCAGCACAGCATGAGTGTGAAAGCAGTGTTATGTTTACGTGACGTTGCAATCAAACTGTTTTTTTTTGTCACTGAACTCAACGAATAATCGTGACAAATATTTTTTATCTCAATATTGATCAAAAATAATTGTGATGATCTGTGTGTGTGTGTGTGTGTGTGTGTGTGTGTGTGTGTGTGTGTGTGTGTGTGTGTGTGTGTGTGTGTGTGTGTGTGTGTGTGTGTGTGTGTGTGTGTGTGTGTGTGTGTGTGTGTGTGTGTGTGTGTGTGTGTGTGTGTGTGTGTGTGTGTGTGTGTGTGTGCGCGCATTATCGTCTCCGTCGGGTGGAAACCTCATATGTCCAAAACTGTTACTTTTCAGAATTAAAGGGTCTACACCATGAAAATCACTTTTTTCTTGTTTTTTTGTATTATTTGGGGTCCCCAGTGTCTCTTGTACCCAAAAAATGTTTTTTTTTTAAATTCAGTCATTCCTTCTCATTTCATGGATTTCCAGAATGGGCGTGTCTGAACAGGCGATCTCAGAATGGAAATGTTTATGATGTCACAAACATTAATGATGGCAAACCCAATGTTAAATGAAAAGTGCCCGAATCGCTCCGAAACCTTTTCTACCCCCCCTAAGTGGGGGTCTACGAACAAATACTTCGGGCTCGGATTTTGGCTCCGCCCCCCGGAAGTGGGTGAAACAGGCACCTCAAACACTTGGTGGAATTGTTCAAAAATGTTCAAAGTGTTTTTTTTTCGATTTTGTATTTTTCTTAGATGCTTCTTTTTAAGCAGAATTTTTCCTTTTTTTTTTTTTTTTAATATTTCTTTTAAATATTTTTTTTTATTAACAGACAGAATTGCTCAGTAGCCCCCCCCCTGCACAAGAGGACGTTTTGGTATTGCAGCTGAAAGTGCTGTATAAGCCAGAGACAATTGACTTGGGATGAGTATATCTGAGTGATGATTTAGGCTCAAACCTTTTGAAAAAGGTTTGAGGGACATACACCATATGATATTAAATATCAAATATTTTTTTTAAATTCATGGTGTAGCTCCTTTAAGTATCGAAAGTAACAGATCTACAAGCTCGGATATCTGATGCTTTTGTGTGGCGCTTTAGGATGATCAAGAAGGGCGTTAAACCCATTAAGACCTGAAGCCGATTCTACAAATGTCTTCTAAATCCGAAAAACATGTTATATCAGTGGTGCTCAAACTTTTTCATGTCAAGGACCCCCAAAATGATATGTATTTGGCCGCCGAATACTTTGTCCAGGGACCCCCATGAAGCAACGATTTGAGTTAAAATTTTTTTGCTTTAAAACAATATATATTCAAAGATTTGCACACATTTTCACGATTATTCAAAAATAGCAGATCTACGAGCTTGCAGATCTGCTATTTTTGAATAGCCAAAGTGTGAAATAATGCTTTTTAGCTCAAATCAAAAAGTGACCCAGATGCATGCGTTCCAGGTCTTAAAGGGTTAATTAATTTACAAAAAGTTAGAATATGGAGATAGGAATTGTTTCCAACCACAATTACATGACATGTCAGACAACAATAATATCTCTGTGTTTATGTATCTGTCTAGGGACAACATGGCATCTCTATCAGTCTGTCAATAGAGAGCAGGGTCCTTGAGCACTTTAACCCTATACCGGCTATAGTTAAAAACAGCAAGTCTACAAGATCATCGCGGCCCCGTTGTGGGCTTGTAGATCTGCTGTTTAAAACAAAGAAACACATGCGAAAAATGTTGATTATTTTATATTCTTAAATTATATAAGAATATATATATATGTATGTTCTGTCTGTCTGTCTGTCTATATCAATGTTGCCTCTTTCTTATATTATTTTACAATTTGAACAATGTTTGAACAGTTTTTATATTATAGTTTGATGATTACTTTTGGTAAATTTTGCTAATGGTCTTATGTATTTACTGAAATAGTATGTCGTCGTGTCACGTGCCAGTAATGGGTAATTATCCACCCCACCCATGTTGATGGGTAGATTGAGTTCACTTGTGTCCCATTATCCTTATATAAATGACTAGAAGTTGTACCCCCCCCTAACCCCCCCAAAAAAAATGTCATCGCGTCCTGCCGTCCTCCCTCTCTCTCCATCTCCTTGTCTCTCTCTCTCTCTCTCTCCCCTCTGGCCCTCTCTCTCTCCCTGTCTTCCTCTCTCTCCCTCCCTCGTTCCCTCTCTCTCTCTCTCCCTCCCTCCCTCCCTTCCTCTCTCTCTCTCTCTCCCTCTCTGTCTCTCTGTCTCTGTCTGTCCGTCAGCGAAAATTCTCTCTCGCTGTTTGGCTGACCGTCTTGATCACATGACTATAGAGATACTGTGTACCGATTTGCCTGATGTTTGGATAAAATATGTAGGAGTAAATGGGTTTTGCACAAATCGGCCTCCTGGTGACGCTATAACAGGCCCATGTGGGCAGAGGTTCTGAATTGGCATCCAGGGAGTGTGTGTGTGCACAGTTTCGCTGCGACCGGGCCAACGGTGCCGGAGATTAGCTGGTAACACACGGACGGACGGACGGACGGACGGACGGACGGACGGACGGACGGACGGACGGACAGGGGGTAAAACATACTCTCCCGCCATGCCTTTCGGCCTGACGGAAACAATCAGTGGTGGAAAAAGTACTCAAATGTTTTACTTAAGTAAAAGTATCAATACTGCAATTTGGAAGTACTCTGTTACAAGTAAAAGTCCGTAATTCAAAATTTACTTGAGTAAAAGTGCAAAAGTATTGGTATCAAAATGTACTTAAAGTACCAAAAGTAAAAGTACAAAAATATTTGAAAATAGCAGATCTACAAGCTCACAAGAGCTTGTAGATCGGCTATTTTCAAATAGCCTAGGTATAAAATAGCGCTAAAGTGGTTAATGTATGTTTTATAATATCATAATTTACATCTGAAAAGTAACTAGTAACTAAAGTTTTCAAATAGTTGTAGTGGAGTAAAAGTACAACATTTGCCTCTGAGATGTAGTGGAGTAGAAGTTAAAAGTACTGGAAATTGGAAATACTCAAGTAAAGTACAAATACCTCAAAATTGTACTTAAGTACAGTACTTAAGTAAATGTACTTAGTTACTTTCCACCACTGGAAACAATAAGTCACTTTTTTGGGTGAACTACTACTACTTTAACCCCTGAGGAAGACGTTGGTTTCCCGTACCTTTTTTAATACATTTTTTGCATCATGGCTATAAGAGTTGTGCGGCCTCGTCCTTCTCAACAATATTCTTAAATTATAACGCAAATCTTGTATAGGGTCCCTGGTCATTTTAGTGTCCTTGACACTAAAATGTTTGAGAACCATTATTAAGCTAGAGCGCACATGACAATGAATGAAGGGGATAACAAAAGCAGAGCCCTGCCTTTATAGAGTAGAAGCTATATCACATTATAACAAGCTGATAACATTATAACAAGCTGATAACATTATACACATTATAGCAAGCTGATATCATACCTGGAATGCCATTACGATAAAGAGGATTTTACAAGCTGCTCTGGACTGGGTCACAAGATAGAAGGAACTCGGTTACCTTGAGAATGAGGTCACTGGAACAGTCAGTTTAGCACATTCCATGAACACACACTTTAAGTACATGCTAAGAGGTCAGGGGTCCCCGACCTTCGCCATGCCACGGACCCCCATATAGCCATAGCCTCACGCTGCCCCCCCCCCCATTGCGAAATGGCTGCTGAGCTTGCAGCCTTGCTATTATCTACATTTTTGACAAAATTAGATCAATTACTTGTGGAAACATTTTAGGACATCGTGAAACATTTTGATGCCTGCGTCCACACTGGCAGATTCAAAGGACACAAAGATACAAAGATACACAGCGTATTTGTATCTTTGTAGCTGAAGTTGAAACCGGCTCAACGTTTTTTGTAGCTTTTGTAGCAGATCTACAAACGTCTGATGTATCGTTGTATCTTCATGTGGTCGCTGGCCTCCATTGAGAATGAATGGTAGCCTGCATTTAGCTTTGTAGCTGCCAGTGTGAACGCAGCATTAGAACAATGACATGACATTATAGAACAATGACATGACATTATAGAACAATGACATGACATTATAGAACAATGACATGACATTATAGAACAATGACATGACATTATAGAACAATGACATGACATAGAACAATGACATGACATTATAGAACAATGACATGACATTATAGAACAATGACATGACATAGAACAATGACATGACATTATAGAACAATGACATGACATTATAGAACAATGACATGACATTATAGAACAATGACATGACATAGAACAATGACATGACATTATAGAACAATGACATGACATTATAGAACAATGACATGACATTATAGAACAATGACATGACATAGAACAATGACATGACATTATAGAACAATGACATGACATTATAGAACAATGACATGACATTATAGAACAATGACATGACATAGAACAATGACATGACATTATAGAACAATGACATGACATTATAGAACAATGACATGACATTATAGAACAATGACATGACATTATAGAACAATGACATGACATTATTAATTATTATTATTATTAATGACCTGCCCAACGCGGGGAATGCTGGTGGCCACCACTTGAAAGTGACGTATGACATCATGAGGTGACAGACGTAATTCATTGGGGGCATGCTGCTGACATATGCACATATCTGGTTCCAAGAGAAAACACGTCAACATCATGTGAGACATACTGACACACAGGGTGCTCTGGCTTCATCATGTGAGACATACTGACATGTTAATGGTCAGTATCATGTCAGTATCATGGTCAGTATCATGGTCAGTAGCATGTCAGTAGCATGTCAGTATCATGGTCAGTATCATGGTCAGTATCCTGGTCAGTATCATGGTCAGTATCATGTCAATATCATGGTCAGTATCATGGTCAGTATCATGTCAGTATCATGTCAGTATCATGTCAGTATCATGGTCAGTATCATGGTCAGTATCATGGTCAGTAGCATGTCAGTATCATGGTCAGTATCATGGTCAGTATCATGGTCAGTAGCATGTCAGTATCATGGTCAGTATCATGTCAGTATCATGGTCAGTATCATGGTCAGTATCATGGTCAGTATCCTGGTCAGTATCATGTCAGTATCATGTCAGTATCATGGTCAGTATCCTGGTCAGTATCATGTCAGTATCATGTCAGTATCATGGTCAGTATCATGTCAGTATCATGGTCAGTATCCTGGTCAGTATCATGGTCAATATCATGGTCAATATCATGGTCAGTATCATGGTCAGTATCATGTCAGTATCATGTCAGTATCATGGTCAGTATCATGGTCAGTATCATGGTCAGTATCATGTCAGTATCATGGTCAGTATCATGGTCAGTAGCATGGTCAGTAGCATGTCAGTATCATGGTCAGTATCATGTCAGTATCATGGTCAGTATCATGGTCAGTATCATGGTCAGTATCATGGTCAGTATCCTGGTCAGTATCATGTCAGTATCATGGTCAGTATCCTGGTCAGTATCATGTCAGTATCATGTCAGTATCATGTCAGTATCATGGTCAGTATCATGCCAGTATCATGGTCAGTATCCTGGTCAGTATCATGGTCAGTATCATGTCAGTATCATGGTCAGTATTATGGTCAGTATTATGGTCAGTATCATGGTCAGTATCATGGTCAGTATCATGGTCAGTATCATGGTCAGTATCCTGGTCAGTATCATGTCAGTATCATGTCAGTATCATGGTCAGTATCATGTCAGTATCCTGGTCAGTATCCATGTCAGTATCATGTCAGTATCATGGTCAGTATCATGGTCAGTATCATGTCAGTATCCTGGTCAGTATCCATGTCAGTATCATGTCAGTATCATGGTCAGTATCATGTCAGTATCATGGTCAGTATCATGGTCAGTGTCATGTCAGTATCATGTCAGTATCATGTCAGTATCATGGTCAGTATCATGGTCAGTATCATGTCAGTATGCATGGTCAGTATCATGTCAGTATCATGTCAGTATCAACTATTTCTGAAAAGTATAGGAAATGTATGAAAATGGTTTGCACTTTGGGGGGAATTGTTCGAAGTGTGATTACAGCAATGCATGAATATTATAAAGAAAACGTACCTTGCAATTTATACCTTTGAAGACTTAACATTTTCCGAAGCGCCTCAAATTGGATGGAGCAACGTTCACATGCAGTTGAGTAATATTTGACCAGTAGAACAGTGTCCAGCACTGGGGGGAGGGGTCACTGCTGTGTGTGGATTCTATTTATAGGTGTGAGGGTTTACTGGGTTACCCTCGGTTACCACGCAGGCTCAGACAAAAACACTATTCCTGTCCGTAAGGTGACTCCTCTCCCCCACTCCCCATGACCTGTCCATGTTCTGTTAATATATAATACCGGAGAGGAGAGGAGAGGAGAGGAGAGAGGTTTGTGTTAATAAAAGGTCCATGTGACTTAATGAGACAGAAGAGCCTTTCATTGTGAAGACAAAGAGACACACACACACACACACACACACACACACACACACACACACACACACACACACACACACACACACACACACATTCCGTCTTGTTTTCTCTTCATCTGGAGCATGAAATCTGAGAGAGGTCAAAGGTGAAATGTAGCCTAGTTCCAGCAGGGCCTCGGTTATGATGTCACAACGTTATAATGTTACGTTATGATGTCACAACGTTATAATGTTACGTTATGATGTCACAACGTTATAATGTTACGTTATGATGTCACAACGTTATAATGTTACGTTATGATGTCACAACGTTATAATGTTACATTATGATGTCACAACGTTATAATGTTACGTTATGATGTCACAACGTTATAATGTTACGTTATGATGTCACAACGTTATAATGTTACGTTATGATGTCACAACGTTATAATGTTACGTTATGATGTCACAACGTTATAATGTTACATTATGATGTCACAACGTTATAATATACGTTATGATGTCATAATGATTATGTATAGTCAGGTGTGGTTCAGCGCGCTGGTTCTCAACGTGAGGTCCGGGGACCAGTGAGGTCCGAGGACCAGTAAGGTCTTTTAATAAAAGGCTAATATCGGAAAACTGATATATTATTGATTTCAGCTGTTACCATTCCAAACATGCAAACACGACCCGCTTTAATTACTTCAGTCTATATTAGTAGCTTAATGACTAGTATTAAAATACTATTGTCTTGTTTATGTCCAATGTAATTGTATTTAAGTTCATAAAGTTAACATAACTAAATGCAGCTCAAAGCTCAAAACGCTCAAAGCTAAAAACGCGTCGCGTTTTCAGCTTGTAGATCTGCTATTTTTGCTACTTTTGTCTGACATAGAATGGTGAAGTACGGCATTAATTTACGAAAAGAAGTTAAAATACGGAGATAAGAGATGTCTGCCCGACAGTATATGTGCTGTGGCCCTCTGGAGTGAGTGTGGAAATATAGTGACCCTCTGCATCATCAAAGTTGCATCATTCACCCCTGTTCTAAAGTCTTGTTGCTTATTTGGTCATGCTTCCTAAATGTTGTTTAAACCAGTGGCTCTCAAACATTTACATGTCAGGCTTAATTTAAGACATGCCAGATTAATTTAACTTTCCACGGACCCCCATCTGGAAATGTGTAGTTAAAAGGTTTCAAGATTTGTTCAAAATAGCAGATCAAGTTACAAGCTCTCAATGTGTCGCATAGCGGCACGTTGTGAACTTGTAGCTCGGCTATTTTCAAATAGACAATGTATGGTATATAGGGTTAAAGTGGTTCAACAGATAGTGATGCTATATTAAGTCATTTTGCTGCGGAACCACGTCCTAGTGGCTTCTTATGGGCCTGGTTGCTTGTTTCTCTCACAAAATCTGGCAACACTGAACATCATGCAGATATCACACACACACACACACACACACACACACACACACACACACACACACACACACACACACACACACACACACACACACACACACACACACACACACACACACACACACACACACACACACACACACACACACACACACACACACACACACACACACACACCAGGGATCCTTGAGGGGGATCCAAGCAGGGGTCCCCAGGTTTATAGTTAGGAACCAAATGGACCCTTACAGGTCTGTAACTCTGACAGTGTACAAATAGAACCAAATGGACCCTTACAGGTCTGTAACTCTGACAGTCTACAAATAGAACCAAATGGACCCTTACAGGTCTGTAACTCTGAGAGTGCACAAATGGAACCAAATGGACCCTTACAGGTCTGTAACTCTGAGAGTGTACAAATGGAACCAAATGGACCCTTACAGGTCTGTAACTCTGAGAGTGTACAAATAGAACCAAATGGACCCTTACAGGTCTGTAACTCTGAGAGTGTACACATAGAACCAAATGGACCCTTACATGTCTGTAACTCTGAGAGTGTACAAATAGAACCAAATGGACCCTTACAGGTCTGTAACTCTGAGAGTGTACAAATAGAACCAAATGGACCCTTAGAGGTCCATTTGGTTCTATTTGTACACTCTCAGAGTTAAATGAACACTGAGTATTTTTGTACACTCTCAGAGTTACAGACCCATAAGGGTCCATTTGGTCCCCTGGTGGGTCCAGGACCAGAGGTGCTAACTGTAGCACCAAAAGAGGTTCCTCTAGATGATTATGAGCCAAAGAACCACTTATAGTGTTTTAGCACCACTTTAGTCAGACACAAGGCAGTATGAAAAGTACAATAAAATACTAATAAGTCATATTATAACTTCATATATAAAAATGGCCTCAAGCAGCAGGAAAAGCAAGAGATTATTTTAATGTTTATGAGTTTAGAGCAGGGGTCTTCAACAGGGGGTCCGGGACCCCTAGAGGGTCCTCAGAGTTACTACAGGGGGGCCGCCAAGTCGTTGTGAGATTGGAACCTTTTTTTTTTTACATTAACCACTTGAACCCTAGAATTCATTTTCTGAGGGGAACGTCAGCCGAAAATAGCAGATCTACAAGCTCACAACGGCGTTATGAGCTTGTAGATCTGCTATTTTCAGCAAAGAGGTTTGATATAGGGGGAAAAGGAGAAAATCAAGTACTAAGTATTGAAGGTTTAAGTGGTTAAATATCTGGAATTAAAAATAAAAACTGAATTTACAAAACACTGATGATAGTCAATGAAGCTATCTATGAAATCTATGACACAGTTTAATCTGCAACACAATTGTAAATGTAGTGGGGGTCCCTGCTTCATCTCTCTCTCCTTGGGCTGAAAAACCTTGAAGACCCCTGGTTTAGAGGCAAAGACAGCAGTCCCTCTTTAGTTGAAGTCTAGTGCCCTCTAGTGGTAATAACACTGAATTGAGGGCAGCACTGTTTCCAGAACATAATTATGTAGGCCTAAATATCACCTTTTTTTTATCCTTGCTGGTTTTCTGTTTGGTTGTTTGTATTATTTTAAACATTTATTTTTTATCTTCAAATTGTCCCCTCACCCCAAAATAAAAAATAAATAAAATAAATAACAGGTATGGCAAATTCTAAAATAAATAGATAATAGATAAACGACCCAGACATTATGTGTATGAGATAAATGACCCAGACATTATGTCTATGAGATAAATGACCCAGATATTATGTCTATGAGATAAATGACCCAGATATTATGTCTATGAGATAAATGACCCAGATATTATGTCTATGAGATAAATGACCCAGATATTATGTCTATGTGAAAATAAATGCATCAACTGAATGAGTCAACGTTATGATCCTTCAATG
The DNA here is from genome assembly GCF_963280865.1 of Gymnoscopelus braueri. Lineage (NCBI taxonomy): Eukaryota > Metazoa > Chordata > Actinopteri > Myctophiformes > Myctophidae > Gymnoscopelus > Gymnoscopelus braueri. The sequence continues at coordinate 4,533,773 of NC_137619.1, read as the reverse complement.
AATCACATATTAATATTCTGTGATGCACATTAATGTTTTTTTCTCATAATACTGCATGTTCCATATATGCATATAAACACATCATCATTGGTCTTATAGATGTATTATATTAAAATAATCAGAAACACATAAAACAGACGCTGACAACAGTGTTTAAGTTTTAATATGAGTTTATTGAGAGGCTGAATATGAACATTATGGGAGCTCTTTAAAACAGAACCCCCCCTTCCCCAGGACCCCTGGGGGTCCTGGGGAAGGGGGGGTTCCAGGAGGTTCAAAGTGGGGGTCCCCAGACCCCACTTTGAGAACCAATACTTTAAAGTAATGGTATCAGTCCCAGTGTTACATAGAATAGAGCAGAACACCACTGAATGTGTTGTAGTTGTATGAGGAATCATAGAGCCTGGAGGAACCACCCTCTAAACGCATGGTAACTCTGTCTCCCTGCTCCAGCTCTAGGATCATTCCATTAGACACGTATATCATATTGTTACCATTATTCTTTGAAGCGTTATGAATGAGTTGCTGCTCATTTTTATACATGTTGGCGTTCACATACTCTGAATCCCACCTGCTACCTGCAGTAAATCTGAACTGATAGACTCCTTTCAATGGTGCTGAGAAGATACCTGAGACAGAACAAACACACACACACACACACACACACACACACACATACACATACACATACACACACACACACACACACACCCACACCCACACACAGTGAATGTGTTAGTAAACCCTCCTGTCATATAGGACCACCATGGAAACCATGCAGTGGTGGAAAAAGTACTCAATTGCTTTACTTGAGTAAAAGTACCAATACTGCAATGTAGAAGTACTCCGTTACAAGTAAAAGTCCGTATTTCAAAATATACTTGAGTAAAAGTACAAAAGTATTGGCATCAAAATGTACTTAAAGTACCAAAAGTAAAAGTACTAAACATTTGAAAATAGCAGATTTACAAGCTCACAACGCGTCGCATCTCACGTTGTGAGCTTGTAGATCTGCTATTTTCAAATAGCCTGTGTATAAAATAGGCCTAAAGTGGTTCATGTATGTTTCATAATATCATAACTTAGATCTGAAAAGTAACTAGTAACTAAAGTTTTCAAGTAATTGTAGTGGAGTAAAAGTACAATATTTGCCTCTGAGATGTACTGGAGTAGAAGTAAAAGTATTGGAAATTGTAAATACTCAAGTAAAGTACAAATACCTCAAAATTGTACTTAAGTACTGTATTTAAGTAAATGTACTTAGTTACTTTCCACAAAAAGTACTCCAATTTTTCACTTAAGTAAAAGTATCAATACTGCAATGTAGAAATACTCTATTACAAGTAAAAGTCCGGAATTCAAAATTTACTTGAGCAAAAGTACAAAAGTATTGGTATTAAAATGTACTTAAAGTACCAAAAGTAGAAAGTACTCATTATGCAGTGTCAATGTCCCATTTTACAACTTTTCAAATGTACACATCTTTTGAAAATAGCCAGAATATGTATAGACCTTAATTTGTTAATATATGTTTTGTAATAATAATCAAAATCTACAAAGTAACTAGTAACTAAAGTTTTCAAATAATTGTAGTGGAGTAAAAATACAATATTTGCCTCTGAGATGTAGTGGGGTAGAAGTAAAAGGATTGGAAATTGGAAATACTCAAGTAAAGTACAAATACCTCAAAATTGTACTTAAGTAAATGTACTGTTGTTACTTTCCACCACTGTGTCTTACTGTACCACATGCTGTTTACATTTGTGACTAATGATGTATTCAATCAATCAATCAATCAATCAATCTTGTGGACAGAAGCCAGTGGTTTCAACCAATATGTCTAGACTCTAATATTTTAAAAACAATGATATTAAAGTTCTCTCATCCTGCCTATAAATGTCAATGGGAATTACACAGTTGAAGATGTATTTAGATTACTGTAATGTATTTATGTCTGATATTCTGTTATATAAGTTGTGTAATTAGTTGGTAGTAATTGATAGTTTAAAGTTAATTAACATAATGTAATCTCCAACTACCTGTAGATGGATCGTATGCGTTGCCGATGTTAGTGTGAACGTTCTTGTAGATCACAGTGGTGAGAGAACTAAATGGTCCAACGCTTCCACCCAAACCAGCAGAGAAGGCAACCTTTGGTTTGTCTGTCAACACAGGAGCATTGTTATATTGTTTATAATATTATAAAAACATAATAAGATACTATTAACCCTACTGTGTTATACTCTGCTCCTCTTATCCCTCAATACCAAATCTCTTCACCGAACAAAGTAGATACAAGCTCACAACGTGTCACAACACAACGCACTGTGAGCTTGTAGATCTGATTTTTTTCTGAATGTTTAAAGACACTATAGGTTCATGTGGTTGAGCCAATCAAATGTATTACATCTAGACAAATCATAATAATAATAACAATAATCATAATCATAATAATGTTATAATACACATGTAAACAACAGCATTGGAGACAGATACAAACCCTAGCCCAGCAAAATGATTGATGGTTGGGAACCAAATGAACCCTTACAGGTCTGTAACTCTTAGAGTGTACACATGGAACCAAATGGACCCTTACAGGTCTGTAACTCTTAGAGTGTACAAATGGAACCAAATGAACCCTTACATGTCTGTAACTCTTAGAGTGTACACATGGAACCAAATGAACCCTTACAGGTCTGTAACTCTAAAGAGCCGTACACACTAAAAACTATAACTATAAAAATATAGTTTTAAAAACCTTTAAGTCAAGTGAATGGCAGAGTTCACACCAACTATACAAAAAATACAATACAGTTATAGTTATTAGTTATATAGTTATAGTGCTCAGTGTGAGCGGTGCTTTAGAGTGTTCAAATGGAAGCTCCATTCTTCTGCTTGTACTTGTAGTTAGTGACAAATAAAAGCTTCTTGATTCTACATGTGTCTCAGAGTTATGAGGCTGTGTTGGTCCTGAACTGAACTGTATGTCAGAGCTAGACCAGAGTCTCAATGTGATGAGTAACATTTTAAATACATTCTAAAAGAGACAGATAGACAGTGTAGTCATGGTAGGAGGAGAGAAATGTGCTCAATTATTTATTCTCCAGTTAAAGACAGGCTGTCTGCACATAGTTCAGAAGATGGAGAGACTTTAGACTAAGACTAGATCTGGACAGTAAAACTAAAAGAGTTTCTATATTACTGCAGTGTTAAATACAGAACAGGATATTATATAAACTAAACAGTTGTTATATTACTGCAGTGTTAAATACAGAGCAGGATATTATATAAACTAAACAGTTGTTATATTACTGCAGTGTTAAATACAGAGCAGGATATTATATAAACTAAACAGTTGTTATATTACTGCAGTGTTAAACACAGAGCAGGATATTATATAAACTAAACAGTTGTTATATTACTGCAGTGTTAAACACAGAGCAGAATAAACTAAACAGTTGTTATATTACTGCAGTGTTAAACACAGAGCAGGATAAACTAAACAGTTGTTATATTACTGCAGTGTTAAATACAGAGCAGGATATTATATAATGATGCTGACAGGTTGAAACGTCATTATGTCCAAAACTGTTACTTTCATGTTGCGCTGCACTGGGTTTTGAGCTTGTAGATATGCTATTTTTGCTACTTTTGTGTGACACTGTAGTGTGATCAAATAGTGCATTAATTTACCAAAAAGCATAAAAAGTAAAAATATGGAGATAAGAAGTTTCTGCCAAACAGCGATGATAACTTAGAAGTGTAGCTCCAGTGGTGTAAAGTAACTAAGTATATTTACTCAAGTACCCATCCACTCGAAGACTCCACTCCTCCAACACTAACCGTCTCCTTGTCCCCGACACCAACCTCCGCATCATGGGCGTCTGGGCCTTCTGCTATACCTACAGCCCCATGTCCTCCCCGATCACCTGAGAGCACCACAGTCCACTGACATTTAGAAAAATGGACTATAAACCTACCTTTTTACCAAAGCATTCCCCTACTGTACCTTTTGGGCCTTTCTTTTAATGTGACCCCTTTTAGTCTAGCCTAGCTGGGTCCTATGTAATTGTTTTGGTTTCCTATGTTGTTAATGCCATGCTTTTAAACCCCTGCAGCACTCTGAGATTCACAAGCATGTAAAGTGTGTCGTGTATTATGAAGCATAAACTGCAGGTTAGCAGGCTTTAGATGTAATAAAATGGAGGAGAATAGAGAAGAGACGTCAAGGTTTCCAGGTTCTAGAATCTCCAGTGTGTTTATTCAGCATCAAACAACAAACAGCATAACAGAGAACCAGAGAGCCAGGGCAGAGCCCTGACTCCACACAGCCTTACGTCGTGTGACAGTCCTAGTCTAATCATTTTACAGACACTCTCTTATACACTGTAGGTAGGTGACATTACAATAACAGACTGTGGGGTGGGGGAGAGCCCCCACCTGTTCATTAAGGAGATCTTTGATCATTGGCAAATGGTACTGATTAGCAAGTGCCTGGAGGAAGGGAGTGAAGTCTCCCAGTTTAACAATAGAAGATCCTTCACACCTAGCCAGGCTAGGCTGTCTCCTAAACAGGTCACTGACTGAATGGCCCAAAGGTGCAGACAGTCTGTCTACAACACATTCATGATTAGTATCATTTCTTTATATGTTTTAAATTGCACACTGTTCAGATACCACACAACTATTCCCCCCACGGAAGAATTTAACTTCTTCCGCAACCAGGTATATTAAATAGAACAGTTTGCAAGAGAAAACATCAAAAAACAACATCCTGCTACACCCCCCAAGACCAATCAATGGCTGAAACCTAAACAAAGAAGACATTCAGTAGATTCAACACAAACAACACATCAGAAAGAGCAACTTAGATACAGGCTTCAAAATTACACAATAGTCATACAGTGATTCACCTTAAATTTCAAAATAAAAATAAACAAACTGTTTCACAAAATCAAGCAAGAATATCAGTGCAACATTGTATCCCAGCGTTTAAGGTTGACAGAGAGGCCTGTGGAAACTATTCGGTTCGGTAAGAATGTCTATAAGTATGTAATGTAAGGGCAGCCCACTGATGGCACTTAAAGTTGGTTCCTGGTACTCATTGTGCGTGTTTGCATATGTTGTTTCCAAGCGTCGCGGTGGCTTTTTGCTTGTAGCGTTCGTGACCTGTTTGTTAATGGGTCTCGGGTAGGGCTACGGCTCTCTCTCTCTCTTTTTCTCTCTCTCTTTTTCTCTCTCTCATTCTCACTTTCTCTCTCTTTCTCTCTCTCTCTTTTTCTCTCTCTATCTATTGTTAAGTGACTGTGGACTTGAGCTGCTGGTGCACGCAGCAGTTTGAGTCCATTTCCAATTTTTCTACGTGAATGGATTTTGTTGAGTTGAAACAAGGACATTCGGTATACGATACATGTTTTTTCAGGACTTTGTATTGCTTGTTCGTTAGTTTTTTCTCAAAACATTGTTAATAGGTATAATGTTTTGAAGAGGGGAGTGGAGTATGATAAGCTTTTAAAAACTTTGTTTGGACTTAGGGTTCCGTTTGTATTATTGTAAGAGATGGACAGAACTATATGGTTGAAATTTGAGGCTTTAGAGATGTTGGTTGAGAGGAGTGATTCTTTTATCTTGGCCTATTGTGTCGAGTGGAAATTTGTGTAAATATGAAGCTGGATTTGATTTTTGGAAACCTACGAAGGCGAATGGAACGGTTATGTTTTGGTTAAGAGCCAGTTCAGAATGTGGCTGTTTATAGGATTAAAGAAGCGTCTTGCTTCTTGACTTGGTGAACAGGTGAGGAAAAGAGGTTTAAATTTAGAGCAGCCTAGGCCTGCTGTTTCGTGTTGTTGTTTACTCTAGAGGGGGAAGGTATTTTTTGCATAGCTCATTCTTTGTTCTTCTGTGTGAGACCTTTCACTCGAGCTTGAAGCGCAATTTGTAGTTTTTTGGTCCGGGAATGTAGTTTTTCTACGCGTCTTGACTTCCGCGTTTCTACGTCATATCCGGAGAGACGCAGCTTTTGGAGTTTTAACTTTTAAAAACGTAAAAGCTACTTTCTTATGTATATTACATTCGTAATATCTCCTTATCTCAACGCTTGTACGAGATTCCTTTTGTTTTGATGGAATAAGATCTTTGAAGGGAGTAAAGTATTAATTTTTTATTTTTACATTTAGAATAATTGTACGTTATACCCTGTAGTTGTACAAGGACACACGTTCTCTCGTGTGTGGGAAAGGCTTCTTTTTTAAGCACAAGATGGCGTTTAGTTTTTCACACTGTTTTGTTTATGAAGCTTTTTTAGCTTTCTTTCCTTTAATAGGAAGACTTGTCTTTTTAAGAAACTACGGATCAGGTTTCTGTTGTTTTGAAGGTTCTCTGTAATGGTGTTATTTGTCTGTTTTGACACGTGAGTGTGGAGCAGTGCCTTAATTTTCGTTGAGATGTTTTACCGTTGTTTTTCTTTAAATAGTCGTTAAGTGGTCGGGTGGGAACGTTGTGTGTGTATATGTGAGTGGATGTAAGAAGGGGTGGAGTGAGGTTGGGATGCTGGGTGTATTGTTTATTGTGAGGAATGAATTGAATTGGCGAAAGTAGCTGTTGATGTTCAAAATTAGGGTAATTAAGGTATTGTGTCTAAGTATGTTTAATGGTTTGTTATTGGCCTGTTCTGCGTGCTTTATCCACGCCCGTATTCATTAATGGTCTGGTCGTTAACCTGTGTGCTATGGAGAACATTGTCTTTATGTTAAAATATGGTCTTTTTAGTGCACACACAGTAACCTTGGGGTACGCGACCCCAGGGTCCCTCACCTCATTTTGGCTGGTTCCAGAGGAAAGGATTCTGTTGTGTGCCTTTGGAGTCACCATGGCATTCTGTAGTAATATGTTTAAACTTAGTCATGGTTACTTTGTAGGTTGGGCTAGGGTGTTTTACATCTGTGTGGTTCAATTCACAGATGTATTGCATTTTGGCTCACTGGGCTGTGGGAAGAAGTGAGATTATGCGTCGAATTTAAAACGAATTGTTTGATTGTAACTAAATAGTAAATACAAGTGAAATTTGATAAAAACGAGTGCCTGCTTAAGTACCCAAAATGAGATATTTCCCCCATAGTATCTTTATGGTGTACGAAAGTGGTACTATAAGTGGTTTTAAAATCCTACTAGAGGTATAAATTAAAATTGTTTATTATGCGTGATTATTTGATGGGGCACAACCATTCGAGACTATTTCTGTCCTTTTAAACTGATGGACATTGCCTACTGGTAGATGTGAGGAATTATCACACTATTTAGTAACCTATTTAGATCGATATGTTAAAGGAAAGTGATTCTTAAATAGATTAAACCCGAATTTGAATGACAATTTATGAACAGTTAACCAGTCTATGTTACTATTTTTAATGACACGAATGTGTAGGATTTGAAGCTGCAAACGTGTAATTATACTCGATTTTTGTGATGTACCACTGGTGGCTAAGAATAGGTTGAAATACGTTTTTGGTTTCAGTATTGTAAAGAGAAATTAAAAGTTCACCCCACTGGAAGCACGGACCGTCACGTGATCATTACGTGATGACGTGTTGCCTGTGGTAGTGATCTATTTGACGACATGATAGTGTATTTTACCTCTGAGGGGGGTTGAGCTGACATTGTCAGATTGGCTCCCCCTGGCGGTCAAAATATGAAGCCTGTCTATTAATGACAGTTGATTAGGTCTTTTTTTTACATTATTTTCATGATGACAGAGTTGCTTCCTTTTAACAGTTCTTAGTTTTAACGAGGTTACCTTAGTAGTATTTTTTAGGTCTAGTGTGTTAAGAATGCTTGAATTAACATTGTTTGTCTGTTGTGTTAACGATTAATCCTTTATTTCATAGATGGCCTATACAAGTGAGGCTTCATAATTGTCAGTATGGCTTGAGTGTCTTGTACCAGCTTAATAAGGCCAGCTCCTGTCTGGAAGAAGTAATGTATCGACCAGACTTTTAAAATTATTAGACGCTCAGAATGTTTGATTTGTATTTGATTCAGGTTTAGAAGTAACTAGAGGGGCTTAGTGTAGTCCCAGAGTGTCTTAATTCTAGAAAAAGGACCTTGTATTATTGATTTTAACCGTTCATAGATAAGATCAAAAGTTTCTAAAACAGAGTATTTTTAAATTGAGTTTCAAAAATTCCTATCCTTGGCGATATAGCCTAATACCTTTTGTTTACATTTGCTACAGCTTCTAAACAGAAATCACGATAATACATGTATTACAGCATGTACATAGAGTGTACATGTGTTGACCAAATTCACACCCATTTTCTATATTGTATTGACAATGCTTAAAAGTTTATATGTAATACTGGTTGTAGAATATTGTGTGTTGTGTAGAATGACACATTTTTCATACAATATTACATTAGTATTAGTTTCCTTTTGAACAAACTGCTCTGAAGTAACCAACATAATGGTATCCATCGTTTGTGTTTTATTTTCAAGGGAGGGAAGTACAGTGTAAAACATACTTTCAGTAGTCAGAATAGTATGAGGAGAATTTAACATTTTTGTGAAAACAGCTGTATGCCTAGAAAATGAAATAGAATGACAAATGTTTGTGACTGAAACGATTTGAACAAATGCTAATTAATGTGGCCTGAGGGGAGCATATTTGATCCAAAATAATTGGGAAAAGAAGGAAAGCGGTCGTATTATTTTTCAAAAGAGGGAACGAGGTAACCAAAAAGCTCACACAAAAAATCCCACACTACAACTGACAACCGTATGGTGGTCCAGTGATGTCTTGCAAGAATTCCATGTGTCCCAACAAGTTTGATCCAGTAATACAGGAGACCGCAGTCACAGCAGAAGGAAGGTGCGACCGTTTCGATGACGGTATGCTGATACAAGCCTGCTGTATGTGGCACACCAAAGGTTTCGTCAAAACTCCAACTGACGGACACAAGCAGGACAACAGGTTTTGCCAACACACAGGTGCAGCTCGACGGACGTGGTTGATCATCAGGATTGTTTCATGCATAGAAGTCACACCATCTTGCATAATCCTGTCCACGGCCTCTCAACAAACCTTCGGCTCAACGTCTCATATCATGGTGTCCCTGAGGGGGCCCAGCGATTTCGCGAAGGAACCGGTGATCCATTGTAATGGTTCACCGGAGAGGGGAGGAGTCCAGTGGGCATGAGGTAAGCCTGAAGATATCGATTGCAAGAATTCAAAGTTATTACAGAAAAAGACATTTGAAGGACACTTGAAATGTACAGAGACATTACTTTAGGTGTTGGTGAATATTGGAAATATCATCTTTTGAACTTGACACAAGGACTTGACACAGCACAGATTATAGTTTGGTGTGGGAGTTTAAAAAAAAAAAGAGCTAAATAATTTGCTTCCATGCCTATTTTGAAACTTGATAACAAAACTCTTTCCCTAAAACTAATGTTAGATTTAGCAAAATATGCTTTCAAGAGTCTACTAAATTGTAACAAAATTATAGAGTATGCAGGTTGCAGATATTGTCAGTTTATTTTGGAAAAATGCTCATTTAAAGAAAATATAGTTCTGTGGTTGTCCTTTAGACTTCACAGTTTTGGAATATTCTCATAATTATCAAATCATGGCAAAATACATTTTGGAACATGTTTAAAAAACGAAAACAAATAGTAAGTTAACCAGGACTCTAAGAGAATCACAGTAAATTAAGAGATTTGTCCTTAAATAAATTACAAACTTTGGGAATAATTGTCAGAAAATTTGGAGCAAAATAAGATGCAGTAAAAGATTTAAAATAGGAGATTTATTATTAGGGAAATACAAGAGTCATATATGGAAAAAGGAGAAAGCTGTGGTAAATGAATAACGAAATGGAACGATTGATTGACAAAATACAACAGGAATTAGAAGAGTAAAATAGGGATAAGGCGGGAAAGATCACTTTAATATTGGAATTTAGTTAGTACAATGTATGAAGGAGCGAATGGACCAGCAGGAGAATGTACTGTCTGAAAGAATCAGATAGCAGTCAACAATTTGATGATAGGTTCTCTAATTTTAACAGCATGAGTTAAACTGTGCGTCTATGAGTGACTAATCCCTGAATGTATGAGTATTAAAGCAGTTAGGCATCTGTTTAGCTTCTGTGGAGCAGGTATAGGTGGACTTTTGTTTTTGTACTAGGAGAAATAAAGCAGGTGCTGAGATTGGAGCCATCCATCTTGACCAGGATGACAATGCAGAAGGGAACAGCTGACCTGGAACAAACAGAGGTCGCCTGAACTTCTACCTCCAGGGAACCACAGCTACCCTATCTTCACATCTCTCCACCTACCAGTGACCATCACAGACCATGGTCGAGAGGGGAGTCGTGGGGATAAAACCTGCATGAGATTCAGCCGGCCACACCGGAGGAGAGAGTTCCAGACCTGACAGCCGTTTCATCTCCGCGTCATAGATCCAGCAGGAAGTGGCGACCACCAGCTATCTGTCAACTCATCATCACCGGCCCTACAAAAACACCTTGCCAAGGCCAGGGTGCAACACCTCTGTCGTCACAGATCTACAATAGTTTCTGACAAACCAGCAGCGGTTGGAAGTTCCAGGTACCTATAGGAGTTACCCGTGACACATCAAGTTGCATCTGCAAATTGAAAGACATGACACTTTCTTTCGATCATATGAAAAGAGGGGCACCCGTACGGATCAGGTATGGATAAGAGAATCCTGATTGTCAATATCAAGTCAAGTACTGAAATAGCTGTGATTCGGTTCAGAAGCAACACCCTTAGGATGACAATTCTTGTGTGATTCCCAAATTCGGACAGAAAGGATATGGGCGGGTTTTTTGGGCTATGGTGGTGTGCAAATCTGCAGATTGCATATTCCATCATGTCCAGAGAATTCGTACTTATGCCTCATGTCAAATTGTGCAAAATGGACGGTCAAAAGAATGAATTGCGTTCGTTAGAATAGAAAAAATAAGAGCAGAGCTGTGTCTCTGTATTTGCGCGTTGTCAATGTAACTGCCAACTTGTAATAATGATGTTTGTATTAACTTGACTTTTTCTTAGGTTTTGTGAAAAGAAGTCCAGCTGAGAGTACAGCGATATTAGTTCTGTGTGTTTGATGTACAATGTTTGTTGATGAGTCACTTTTATAATTCAACAGTCTTGAGGGGTTACGGATTGACCATTTTAATAGAATAAGTTGTCTTTTGGTTAAAACAGATTCTAGTTGATACCTACACAAGTGACATCAGTCTTGAATATCCTTTTGTGGAGATGTATTAATATATCTCCATGAGGGGAATATGTCGTGTATCAGTATTCAAGACTGATGAATATGAAGTTAGTATGCTATTAATACATTATGAACACAAATTGTCAAGAAGTTCCGTGTCAGAGTGAGACCAAAACAAGGAGGCCAGAGGGTTGTGAGTGGGGGAGAACAGCTTTAGTGATCTAACTAAGGTAAACAGTCTAGCTATCCTGTCTATTGTCTTAGGTGCTAACCTAAAAGACCACACCCAGCCGAGTTCTTTGTTCCTAAAAAGGCATTGTAATTATGCGATCTAATCACGCATGTTGCCATGTGTCTCTCTCTCTCTACAGCCAACTGCTAAAGAAATAGACTTAAACTGAATTATTGTAAATTATAACTAGCTCACAGTAAAAGCTTATTCTATAGTAAGTACACAAGTGTGAACAAATGTGGTTGGGGAGAAGCCAGTTAGTTGCATGTAGACTTTTCTTCTTGAATCTAAGGAAAACGCCAAGTCCCCTTTTAAATCATCTCTTTCTGTCTAAATCATTCATACAAAGTTGAATACAAATATGTGTGGTCTTATTTTGAAGGTAATAAGGTGTTAAACAAAGATTGCATAATATGAGCTTGTGTAAAGGTACAGTTTTATAGATAAGGGTTAAAGTAAATTGTCACATGTTTAAACCAAGTGAGATGCTAATTCCTTGTGCCGATTGAGAAGGCCTGCCCAAGAAGGTCTATTGTTCTATAAAATCTGTGTTGTGAGTGGTCAGAAGGAGGAATATCTGGTTGCTTATAATATGGTGCTAGGGTGAGAAACAGGACTCTGTGTTTTTGGGCTACACACAGATGTCGCGTCCAACAGGATAAAATGGATCTATGGACTATGCACTGTACGTCGAATTGACTTGTATGTATGGGATGCTGAGAACTCTGACAATAAAATGGAATTGTTGGAAATGACTACCTCGAACTTTAAAGGATTGTGATTTATTACCGCCCAGAGAAACATGTCTGCTTCCGTCTTCCAAAATGGGCTCAGTTTACCACAAGTGCTTTATAAATAAAATGCATTATTATATTTATTATTATTATTAAGAGACAAGATTAGAAGTAAAAGTATAAAAAATGGGAAATACTCCAGGATAGTAAAACATCCTCAAAAGTGTACTTGAGTAAATGTACTTTGTTACTTTACACCACTGCCACGCAATACTCAACACCTGGCAGCACAAGGCATTGAGAGCTTGTAGATCTGTCATTTTCTGTTAACCCTCAGAAAAGAGATGCAAGGGTTCAAGTGGTTCATGTAAAAATAAGTTCCTATCACACAATGATTATTTTTAATACAATCCTCCTGAATCTATAATCCTAATATGTATTAAACATACTTACTCAACAGTTCCTGAACTTGACCCTCAGCAGCATTCATTCTGGTCTGGTGGTCTTGGATCTGGCCTTCACTGGTATTGAGTCTGGTCTGGTGGTCTAGGATCTGGCGTTCACTTGTACTGAGTCTGGACTGGAGCTGTTTGACCTGGGTTTCGCTAGCAGTCTGTTTGGCAGCCATGACTGAAAAAATATCACAGAGAAACTTAAGTTAAACTGAAACATTTTCAACACTTTTCAGCCTGTACCTTTACAACTTCTTCAAGGTAGATTATACCATCCTAACCTGCCACTCAACATTAGCATTAAGTCTGATCCTTCAGAAGTACTAAAGTATTCAACACCAAAGTAAGTTGTTTTTCAAGTCTGTCCTCTCCTAGCTGCATTCAATGAACATCTGCTGTTCAAATTACCTTCACTTCCTTCCTTCAAGTCTTGGATCTGGCCATCACTGGTACTGAGTCTGGTCTGGTGGTCTTGGATCTGGCCATCACTGGTACTGAGTCTGGTCTGGTGGTCTTGGATCTGGCCTTCACTGGTACTGAGTCTGGTCTGGTGGTCTTTGATGTTGCCCTCATTGGTACTGAGTCTGGTCTGGTGGTCTTTGATGTGGCCCTCACTGGTATTGAGTCTGGTCTGGTGGTCTAGGATCTGGCCCTCACTGGTATTGAGTCTGGTCTGGTGGTCTTGGATCTGGCGTTCACTGGTATTGAGTCTGATCTGGAGCTGTTTGACCTGGGTCTCGCTAGCAGTCTGTTTGGCAGCCATGACTGAAAAATATCACAGAGAAACGTAAGTTAAACTGAAACATTTTCAACACTTTTCAGCCTGTACCTTTACAACTTCTTCAAGGTAGATTTATACCATCCTAACCTGCCACACAACATTCGCATTAAGTCTGATATATCAGAAATACTCATGCTGTTTCATTGCCAGACCCACGGGGTCGGCCTACATGAGGCTTTGTACCTGTTTTCTCCATACATGGGCATGCCCCCTTTGCCCTTAGGCCCCAGCCATAAGAGTCTGTCCCCCTTTCATCCATACATGGGCATGCACAGGCTGACACGTCATGTGAAGTCCGGCTTAGCCGTGACGTTGTGCTCTGATCTTATAAAGTACTTATTCTGGGTCTGGCAGAACCAGGTCTCCTGGTCTTGTTTAAAATGCATCAACAAATACAGTGAATTACATCTAAAGAGCATCTATTCTCTGTTATTGTAAATCGTTTTTCAACATCATCTTCTCCCCTCGCTGCATTCACTGAACATCTGCTGTTCAAATTACCTTCACTTCCTTCCTTCAAGTCTTGGATCTGGCCCTCACTGGTACTGAGTCTGGTCTGGATCTGGGTTTCGCTAGCAGTCAATTTGGTAGCCATGACTGAAAAATATCACAGAGAAACACAAGTTAAACTATAAAACATTTTCAACACTTTTCAGCCTGTACCTTTACAACTTCTTCAAGGTAGATTTATACCATCCTAACCTGCCACTCAACATTAGCATTAAGTCTGATCCATCAGAAGTACTAAAGTATTCAACACCAAAGTAAGTTGTTTTTCAAGTCTGTCCTCTCCTAGCTGCATTCACTGAACATCTGCTATTCAAATTACCTTCACTTCCTTCCTTCAAGTCTTGGATCTGGCCATCACTGGTACTGAGTCTGGTCTGGTGGTCTTGGATCTGGCCTTCACTGGTACTGAGTCTGGTCTGGTGGTCTTGGATCTGGCCTTCACTGGTACTGAGTCTGGTCTGGTGGTCTTTGATCTGGCCCTCACTGGTACTGATTCTGGTCTGGTGGTCTTGGATCTGGCCCTCACTGGTACTGAGTCTGGTCTGGACCTGGGTCTCGCTAGCAGTCAATTTGGCAGCCATGACTGAAAAATGAGAGAAACACAAGTTAAACTACAAAACATTTTCAACACTTTTCAGCTTACCTTTAGGACTTCTTCAAGGTAGCTTTAGTCCATCCTCACCTGCCATTGTGATCGTCAGCTTCTTGGATTCTTCCTCGCTGGCTGCCACCTTGGCCTCCATGTTCCTGATCTTCTCTTGCTGTACCACCGCCATGTCTCTCAGCTCCTTCAGCTCAGTCCAGAGGTCAGGTTGTAAGAGGGCACCTGGTTCAACATTGGTCTTATTATGGCAAAAATGATACTGTCCATACAGGAAGGTGAATGTAATTTGCAAGTTTATTTATAAAATCATGAAGCAAGCCAAGCAAGTAGCATGTTGGCCTAACAAGGCTTTCTCCTGTGTCCTCTGTACCTCTCTGATCACCTCATCCTCCCAAAACACAACTCCCTCCGTACAGAGTTAACCCTCTTATACTGGAAAGAATAGGGTATGTGTTTCCCCTGAATTTAACAAGAAGGAATTCACATTAAAGCCTGGTCAAACCCTTAGATCCCCTTAACAAAATAAATACACACCCGTTGTCCTAAAAGGACCACACCACCTTGCCTTGGGGGTCATCATATAGCAATAGTGGTGTAATATATATTAACAAAAGAAATACACACCCGTTGCGCCCTACTCATGGAACATAAACTACTGGCAGCGAACACCAAGTTCCAGAAAATAACGGGCAAACGATGGACCTTCCATGACCGAGCCACAGGTATGCTGTGACACGCTGCTCGCTGGAGAGCACATTTATAGACAAAATGGAACAAATGGGTTCATCTCCGGAGAAAACATCCCATGAGTCTGGCGAGACCGGATGTGACGCCATCGAGAAGCGCTTATTGCCTTGTAGTTCTTTCACGATTCATCATGGTTGAATAGTATACAAAAGAACTACTGCTGGCGCAGCTACTATACGTCATGTAGACACATTACATTACATTGCAGTCATTTAGCGACGCTTTTATCCAAAGCGACTTACAATAAGTGCATTTAACATACTGTAGGTAGGGAACGAAACTACTAATCACCAGAAGTCCTAAGTGCATTTTCTGCTAAAACAAGCAACCAAGAGTATACCTAGCGCTAAGGTAAAAGTGCAATATATCAGCTACCTACTTTCTTAAACAGATGAGACAAATGGCAAAATCAAATTAGCAAGAGCTAAAACAAATAAGTGTATCGACTAAACAAGATCCAATAAAACAATACAACAATAAAACAAGAGTTCGTAGGTTACAACTAGTTAACAACAAGTAGGCAAGGCGAAGAGGTGGGTTTTCAGCCTGCGGCGAAAGATGGGCGGTGACTCTGCTGTCCTGACATCAGTGGGGAGTTAATTCCACCACTGTGGGGCCAGAACGGGAAAAAGTCGTGACCGTGTAGAAGATCGGCCAGAAGGACCACCGAGCGACGAGGCAAATCAGTCGCCCCGAGGTGGCAGACCGAAGCGGTCGGGCAGGGGTGTAAGCATCGACCATAGCCCGGAGTTAAGAAGGAGCTGTTCCTTTCACTGCCCTATAGGCTAGCACCAGGGTTTTAAACTGGATGCGAGCCGCTACGGGGAGCCAGTGTAGCGAACGGAGAAGGATAGTTGTGTGGGAGTACTTGGGGCGGTTGAACACCAGACGAGCTGCAGCTTTCTGAACAAACTCCAGAGGTCTGATGGCAGATGCCGGAGCACCAGCAAGGAGGGAGTCAATATGATTGGTTGGAGTTAGCACGCCCAGATGGTGATAGACAGACGGTCCCATCCAATCACCTGCCAAGTAGCTTGAAAAAAGGGACCGCCCTCTTGCAGTCCCAGATGGGAGCGAGACCCACTACAATTATTTGAAAACTTTAGTTACTTTTCAGATATAAATTATGATATTATAAATCATACATTAACCACTTTAGCACCACTTTTATACATAGGCTATTTGAAAATAGCCGAACTACAAGCTCACAACACGTCGCATCGTGACGTGTTGTGAGCTTGTAGATCTGCTATTTTCAAATATTGTAGTACTTTTACTTGTGTTACTTTAAGTACCAAAAGTAAAAGTAAGTAAGAATTCTGGACTTTTACTTGTAACAGAGTATTTCTATATTGCAGTATTGGTACTTCTACTTAAGTAAAGAATTTGAGTACTTTTTCCACCACTGGGTCAATGTTTGTCGGGACTTGCTGGAGTATATCCTTGGCCGGGTCATCAGAGGAGACCAGACTTGAGTCTTCCAGTATGACCCAGAAACAAAGAGACAGAGTCTGGAAGTGAAAGACCCCAACTTCACCCAGACCAAAAATGGTCCATTTAACCCCTTTTAGCCCTATTTAACCGTTAGAAAGATAGACCATCCCAATTGGAGCCACTAGAGGCGACATGGTACATAAATCCTACGAATGCTCTCCTAAGTGGACGTCGTCTGATGGCAGATCTCACGAACGTCCGATGTTTACTGGTGCTAGATCCCACTGAGTGTGTTGTTTACTGGTGCTATAGATCCCACTGAGTGTGTTGTTTACTGGTGCTATAGATCCCACTGAGTGTGTTGTTTACTGGTGCTATAGATCCCACTGAGTGTGTTGTTTACTGGTGCTATAGATCCCACTGAGTGTGTTGTTTACTGGTGCTATAGATCCCACTGAGTGTGTTGTTTACTGGTGCTAGATCCCACTGAGTGTGTTGTTTACTGGTGCTATAGATCCCACTGAGTGTGTTGTTTACTGGTGCTATAGATCCCACTGAGTGTGTTGTTTACTGGTGCTATAGATCCCACTGAGTGTGTTGTTTACTGGTGCTATAGATCCCACTGAGTGTGTTGTTTACTGGTGCTATAGATCCCACTGAGTGTGTTGTTTACTGGTGCTATAGATCCCACTGAGTGTGTTGTTTACTGGTGCTAGATCCCACTGAGTGTGTTGTTTACTGGTGCTATAGATCCCACTGAGTGTGTTGTTTACTGGTGCTATAGATCCCACTGAGTTTGTTGTTTACTGGTGCTATAGATCCCACTGAGTTTGTTGTTTACTGGTGCTATAGATCCCACTGAGTGTGTTGTTTACTGGTGCTAGATCCCACTGAGTGTGTTGTTTACTGGTGCTATATATCCCACTGAGGGTGTTGTTTACTGGTGCTAGATCCCACTGAGTGTGTTGTTTACTGGTGCTATAGATCCCACTGCGTGTGTTGTTTACTGGTGCTATAGATCCCACTGAGTGTGTTGTTTACTGGTGCTATAGATCCCACTGAGTGTGTTGTTTACTGGTGCTAGATCCCACTGAGTGTGTTGTTTACTGGTGCTAGATCCCACTGAGTGTGTTGTTTACTGGTGCTAGATCCCACTGAGTGTGTTGTTTACTGGTGCTATAGATCCCACTGAGTGTGTTGTTTACTGGTGCTATAGATCCCACTGAGTTTGTTGTTTACTGGTGCTATAGATCCCACTGAGTGTGTTGTTTACTGGAGCTATAGATCCCACTGAGTTTGTTGTTTACTGGTGCTATAGATCCCACTGAGTTTGTTGTTTACTGGTGCTATAGATCCCACTGAGTGTGTTGTTTACTGGTGCTATAGATCCCACTGAGTTTGTTGTTTACTGGTGCTAGATCCCACTGAGTTTGTTGTTTACTGGTGCTAGATCCCACTGAGTTTGTTGTTTACTGGTGCTATAGATCCCACTGAGTGTGTTGTTTACTGGTGCTAGATCCCACTGAGTGTGTTGTTTACTGGTGCTATATATCCCACTGAGGGTGTTGTTTACTGGTGCTAGATCCCACTGAGTGTGTTGTTTACTGGTGCTATAGATCCCACTGCGTGTGTTGTTTACTGGTGCTATAGATCCCACTGAGTGTGTTGTTTACTGGTGCTATAGATCCCACTGAGTGTGTTGTTTACTGGTGCTAGATCCCACTGAGTGTGTTGTTTACTGGTGCTAGATCCCACTGAGTGTGTTGTTTACTGGTGCTAGATCCCACTGAGTGTGTTGTTTACTGGTGCTATAGATCCCACTGAGTGTGTTGTTTACTGGTGCTATAGATCCCACTGAGTTTGTTGTTTACTGGTGCTATAGATCCCACTGAGTGTGTTGTTTACTGGAGCTATAGATCCCACTGAGTTTGTTGTTTACTGGTGCTATAGATCCCACTGAGTTTGTTGTTTACTGGTGCTATAGATCCCACTGAGTGTGTTGTTTACTGGTGCTATAGATCCCACTGAGTTTGTTGTTTACTGGTGCTAGATCCCACTGAGTTTGTTGTTTACTGGTGCTATAGATCCCACTGAGTGTGTTGTTTACTGGTGCTAGATCCCACTGAGTTTGTTGTTTACTGGTGCTATAGATCCCACTGAGTTTGTTGTTTACTGGTGCTATAGATCCCACTGAGTTTGTTGTTTACTGGTGCTATAGATCCCACTGAGTTTGTTGTTTACTGGTGCTATAGATCCCACTGAGTGTGTTGTTTACTGGTGCTATAGATCCCACTGAGTTTGTTGTTTACTGGTGCTATAGATCAGAATCAGAATCAGAATCAGTTTTATTGTCACATCACAGGTTTACAAGGTAAAAAAAGTGGGTGAAATTCTTTTTTGTACATCGTTCCCATCGCAACGTTAGTTTCCATAGAAAGAAGAGGGGGGGGGGGAGAAGAAGAGGGTGGGGGGCAGGTGGGAAGGAGATCAAAACAAGAGAGCAACAGAAGGCCAGACAAGTTATCTACATATTTACAAATTACCTGAGATAATAAAAAAAAACTAAAAAAAAACTAAACTAAGGTGCCTGAGCATAGCAGCAATGTATTGTATACTGTGCATGTTATACTTATACTGTGCATGATAGACAAAGGACGTTAAGGTGCTTAGAGGAAAAGGAGCACAATAAAAAAAAGACCCAAAAAAAGTCAGTGCGTTATACAAGGGATTAAGGTGCAAAAGGTCAGTGCGTGTCCACCTAGAGTGGACTGACCCTAGTATAATCCGCATGTAGCTCCATGAGGGAGTGCAACAAAAGTCATTTGTACCTGGTGTAGTCCACAGGTGTGTCCGAGGGGGGGGCTAAAGTCCAAGTCATTGTCCCTGGTATAATCCACAGGTGTGTTCAGGAAGAGCCAGAAAAGTCTGCGCCGCCTGCTGTCAGGCTGCTGAACTCATCCAGGCTTATGCCCCATTCAGCATTCTGACAGCAGCTGGATTGAAACTACACCAAAATCTGGTGGTGGAACTCTTGATACTGCGGTAGAGCCCCTTGCCCGGTCGCGGTCGTTGTAGGGGGTTGAACAGTCTGTGACTTGGGTGGTGCTTGTCCTTGATGATGCGCTTGGCTTTGACCACGCACCGCTTTTTGTACAGTTCCTGGAGCGCTGGGAGCTCGATTCCCATTATCCGCTCTGCCGATCGCACTACTCGTTGTAGGCTGACCTTTTCTCGGGCAGTGCAGTTCCCGTACCAGGCCGTGACACAGCCTGTTAGGATGCCTTCAACAGAACTGTTGTAGTACAGCCTGAGGATGCGACGTCCTACTCCGAGCTTCTTCAGGCGGCGGAGCCAGTACAGTCGCTGCTGAGCCTTTTTCCTCACGTGTGTGGAGTGCGTCTCCCATTTGAGGTCCTCCTCGATGTGTACTCCGAGGAACTTGAACTCGCTGACCCTTTCCACTGCAGCACCGTCGATGAGGATGGGCGCATGGTCTCTCCGCGGCCTCCTGAAGTCCACGATCAGTTCTTTGGTCTTGTCGACGTTAAGAGAGAGGTTGTTCTCGCGGCACCAGTGTGCCAGTGATTTGATCTCCTCTCTGTAGTCAGACTCGTCGTTGTTGACGATTCGGCCTATCACTGTCGTGTCGTCCGCGTACTTTATGATGGTGTTGGAGACATGTGTGGCTATGCAGTCATACGTGTACAGGGAGTAGAGGAGAGGGCTCAGCACGCATCCCTGGGGTGCTCCGGTGTTGAGGGTCAGGGGGTCGGATGTGATGCTGCCCATTCTCACCACCTGATGTCGGTTGGACAAGAAGTCCTGTATCCAGTCGCACATGCTTGGGTGTAGCCCTAGGTGTCTGAGCTTTTTGTCAAGTATTGCTGGGACAATGGTGTTGAATGCTGAGCTGTAGTCCACGAACAGCATACGTACATATTTGTCCTTCAGCAGCTTGTTGTCCATGTGCGAGAGGACGGTGTGGAGAGCCATGGCAATAGCGTCGTCGGTGGATCTGTTTTTGCGGTATGCATACTGCCACGGATCCAGCGAGGCAGGTAGCGTGGAGCTGATGTATTCCCTCACCAGTTTCTCGAAACACTTGCTGACGATCGGGGTGAGAGCAACAGGTCTCCAGTCGTTCAGGCATGTCACTTTGGCCTTTTTGGGAATGGGCACAATGGTTGACATTTTGAACCCTGCAGGGACCACAGCCAGGGAGAGGGAGAGGTTAAAGATGTCAGCGAAGACACCCGCCAGCTGGTCTGCACATGTCTTAAGGACCCGGCCTGGAATCCCATCAGGTCCGGCTGCCTTGTGGATGTTGACCCGTGTGAAGGCTGTACGCACTTCTCTCTCCGAGATGGTTAGAGGAGGGTTCTCCTCTGCTGGTGCTGCTGATGGCCCCGCTTGGCTGCCGCGGTTGGAGCTGATCTCAAACCGGCCGTAGAAAGTGTTCAGTTCGTTGGGGAGGGAGGCAGGCGGGTTCACCTCGCTTCTGGTTCTTGTTTTGCAGTCTGTCAAGGTGTGTACTGCCTGCCATGTGCTCCTGATGTCGCCATTGCTGAGTTTGTCTTGCATCTTTTTTGTGTAGGCCTTTTTCGCCTTCCTGATGGCGCTGTTTAGGGCCGCGCGCGTCGTGTTGCGCGTTTCCACGTCGCCAGATTTGAAACCAGCGTCCCAGATCAGGGTCCTAGATCAGGGTCCTAGATCAGGGTCCTAGATCCCACTGAGTTTGTTGTTTACTGGTGCTATAGATCCCACTGAGTGTGTTGTTTACTGGAGCTAGATCCCACTGAGTGTGTTGTTTACTGGTGCTATAGATCCCACTGAGTGTGTTGTTTACTGGTGCTATAGATCCCACTGAGTTTGTTGTTTACTGGTGCTATAGATCCCACTGAGTTTGTTGTTTACTGGTGCTATAGATCCCACTGAGTGTGTTGTTTACTGGTGCTATAGATCCACTGAGTGTGTTGTTTACTGGTGCTAGATCCCACTGAGTGTGTTGTTTACTGGTGCTATATATCCCACTGAGTGTGTTGTTTACTGGTGCTAGATCCCACTGAGTGTGTTGTTTACTGGTGCTATAGATCCACTGAGTGTGTTGTTTACTGGTGCTAGATCCCACTGAGTGTGTTGTTTACTGGTGCTATATATCCCACTGAGTGTGTTGTTTACTGGTGCTATAGATCCCACTGAGTGTGTTGTTTACTGGTGCTATAGATCCCACTGAGTGTGTTGTTTACTGGTGCTAGATCCCACTGAGTGTGTTGTTTACTGGTGCTATATATCCCACTGAGTGTGTTGTTTACTGGTGCTAGATCCCACTGAGTGTGTTGTTTACTGGTGCTAGATCCCACTGAGTGTGTTGTTTACTGGTGCTATAGATCCACTGAGTGTGTTGTTTACTGGTGCTAGATCCCACTGAGTGTGTTGTTTACTGGTGCTATAGATCCACTGAGGGTGTTGTTTACTGGTGCTAGATCCCACTGAGTGTGTTGTTTACTGGTGCTATAGATCCACTGAGGGTGTTGTTTACTGGTGCTAGATCCCACTGAGTGTGTTGTTTACTGGTGCTATATATCCCACTGAGTGTGTTGTTTACTGGTGCTAGATATCCCACTGAGTGTGTTGTTTACTGGTGCTAGATATCCCACTGAGTGTGTTGTTTACTGGTGCTAGATCCCTCGAGAGTGTGTTACTGGGACAGGCCGATAATAAGGTGGATTTTCACAATCTTGGGAAGATTGTGTGGCTCATTTTAGTCGACTAAATCAACTGTACATTTAGTTGACTAAAATGTTCTGATACTAAAACATTTCACATGACTAAAATATGACTAATTCTAGAAAAGAGTCAAGACTATGACTAATACCAAATCAACATTTGCTGTCAAAGTCCACACTGATGCTATGCAGCCAAAACAGGTGCAAGTCAGGTCACACACCCATGAGGGGCATGACTCAGGACATTATCATTATGTTAATAGAATGACATACGTAAGTAAAAGTATCAATACTGCAATGTAAAAATACTCTGTTACAAGTAAAAGTCTGGAATTCTAAATTTACTTGAGTAAAAGTACAAAACTATTGGTATAAAAATGTACTTAAAGTATGAAAAGTAGAAAGTACTCATTGTGCAGAATGTCCCATTTCACAAGTTATACAAATGTATAAAATGTATTAAAAATCATTTGAAAATATCCGATCTACAAGCTCACAATGCGCCGCATCGCCAAGCATTGTGAGCTTGTAGATCGGCTATTTTCAAATGGCTGAAATGTACAGTACATAGGGCTGAAGTGGTTGATGTATGTTTTGTAATAATAATCAAAATCTACAAAGTAACTATTAACTAAAGTTTTCAAATAATTGTAGTGGAGTAAAAGTACAATATTTGCCTCTGAGATGTAGTGTAGTGGAAATAAAAAGTACTGAAATTGGAAATACTCAAGTAAAGTAAAAAATACCTCAACATTACAGTACTTGAGTAAATGTAATTAGTTACTGACCTACTAACTTTATTTACAGTGACCGGCCACACACTCACACACACACACACACACACACACACACACACACACACACACACACACACACACACACACACACACACACACACACACACACACACACACACCAGGCCAGGATGAGGTGACTGAGGGGGCAGACTGAGGGGGCAGTTGAAAATGGCGAGGGGGCACATCATTTCTATATAGTAAAACAATATGTTATAATGTTGTTATTCCTATTCATTGATTTAACAAAACAGCCCCTGAAAGGCTAATATACAACACAAAAAAGACAACTATTTATTTCACAGTGAAGAAGTCATGAATCTGAGTTTTCTCATTGACTTTACATTTTACACAGAACCACACAGTAAAAAAACCTCCAACTAATTGCACGACTTTGCGTCAGCTGTTTTCACTCAAAGTTCGGACAGTAAACGTGTATTTAGTCAAATATCTCCACTTTTCCATGATATTCACAACCTTCTCTACATGACGGGATGACATTCATAGCAGCAGCAAACACATGTAAACCTCCTTCAATGAACACATAACACACACATACAGTATGCACACACACATACACTATGGACACCCACACATACACTATGGACACACACATACACTATAGAGCGTCGCAGTTCCCGCCCACTTCCTGTTTTTTTTGGTGCCGGAAGAAAAAACTCAATGCATTTTTCCATTGACATTTCCAAAAATATTTATATCTATTAATTTAAGCCTCGAATCAAGCCATCATGAGATGACATGAATCATGACCATAAAACGTTTTTTTCTGTGATTTTTTTTAATTTTATATTTAATTATATGATATACTATATTTAATAAATACCCTTTGTTTTGCCGTTTTCAAAAAAAAATAATCACAGAATCAAACGTTTTATGGTCATGATTCATGTCATGTCATGATGGCTTGATTCGAGGCTTAAATTAATAGATATAAATATTTTTGGAAATGTCAATGGAAAAATGCATTGAGTTTTTTCTTCCGGCACCAAAAAAAACAGGAAGTGGGCGGGAACTGCGACGCTCTATATGGACACACACACACATACACTATGGACACACACACATACACTATGGACACACACATACAGTATGGACACACACATACACTATGGACTTCAGATAAAAAGAAAGAACTTCAGTTTCCTTCCTGTTAGTGTCATCTCTATGACAATCATAATTATATTCCACATTATGTTGTTTTTCATATTTTCGAAACCCTCTACATAATGATCTAATCTGCTCTGTAAATGGGAATGGTCTCAAGGTTCAAGGTTCAAGGTCTTTATTAATGTCCCAAGAGGGCAATTAGGTTTACAGCAAAGAGGTAGTGGTTTAAAACATACAGACAGTACAGGACAACAACAGACGTGAAACACCATAGCATAAACAGAGACCTGGGCGCGTCTAGTGCAACTATAGAATAGACAATAAAAAAAATAAAAAATAAAGGCTACATCCAGAAAGTGCTTCGATATAAAGTGCTGGCATAAAGTGCTTGTTCGTACACCATCATCATCAACATATCATTATTTACCTAGTCTTACCTTTAATGTGCACCATTATGATGAGGAGACAGCTTTGTGTTATCACGTTCATTCTGTTCTTCATTCAACAGCACGTCAGTCAGAGGTTTGAGACATTCAAATGCCCCAGGTATTGTACAAGTAAAACCAGCGATCAATGATTGACTCACTGTGTAACTCTATCTATCAAAGTGAGTTCAGTAATGTGATGAAATGAGCCTTAGTGACGTCATTGTGACATAGAGCAGTGCTTTTCAACCTTTTTCACGCCAAGGACCCCTACATTGATATACATTTGGCCGCGGACCCCCATTTGAAAATCTTTTGTGCCAGGGACCCCCCAGAAGCAAAGATATCAGTTAATTTTCGCTTAAAAAAATATTAATATTCAAAGATATGCACACTTTTTCAAGGTTTTTTCAAAAATAGCAGATCTACAAGCTCATAGCGCGGCACTCGGTGCCGCGCTTTGTGCTTGTATATCTGCTATTTTACCTCTATATATCTGACATAGAGGTTGTGAACTTGTGACACCACGAAGTCAGCAGTTTGATTGGCCGACGGAGTGGAATCGGAATCTATAGTTCATATCGTCGGTTCTCAACCTTCCTTTTCAGGACACAACCCCTCAAAAATAATCATATTTGAACAAGGGACCCCCCAAAATATTCATATTTGAACAGGGGACCCCCCAAAATATTCATATTTGAACAGGGGACCCCCCAAAATAATAATATTTGAACAGGGGACCCCCCAAAATATTCATATTTGAACAGGGGACCCCCCAAAATAATAATATTTGAACAGGGGACCCCCCAAAATATTCATATTTGAACCGGGTACCCCCCCACCCTGACAAGCACAAATTGTAGGAGTTGAGGTGTTACATTTAGTTTGACTCAGTTCCACAGATAGGCCTACATTGTGAAAATAGCAGATCTTGTCAGAAGCTTGGAAATCGGCTATTTTCACAATTTTTGCCTCTTTATATCATTTGACAATTTGACCAGTTTTTACAGTATAGTGTTTGAAAGGTCTTAAAATTCCTTAAATTGTCACTTCACTGTCATCTGCCCCCCCCCCCCCCCCAAGAAAAGAAATAATAATAATAATAATAAGGGTAATAATAATAATGATAATGATGATCATAATAATCATGTGGGGACCCCAAGTTGAGAACCACTGGTTCATATGATGTAAAACATTTCATACAATATGATAGATACCACTACAAGACTAGCTTATTTATATGATGTAAAACATTTCATACATCATGATAGATACCACTACGAGACTAGTTTATTTACATAACATTTCATACAACAGATTTCACTGAAAGTGCTTCAAAATCAATTAAAAAAAATTATAAAAAAATTATACATTATATATATATATTGTAAAGTTCACCACGTTATTATCTGTTACACTTACTTTGTTTTGGTGAGTAGCTAAAGTTTTTTTTTAATGCAGACGAGAGGCTATGCAGCCTGTGGTGCGTGCGCAAAGGCTCGAAAGCCCCATAGCCTTAAGGAGAACTCCTTCTAGGCTATGGACCAGAGCTACCCATGATCCACCTGGCCCCATTGTTAGGGAAATTGCCTGAACAATAACATTGCATCAACTGGATGAGTTACGGATACCTAAATCAGAGGTAAAAAGTCATTGCATTGAAACATTTCTGGTTTCACACTGGAGTTCTTGTAAACACAACAGAGGAATCAAACACAGGTGACACATATTTGGTAATAATGTCAACAATTCTGTCATGTCTGCTTTATGTACAGTCCTTTGTTATTGTAAACATTACAACTGTTTCCTTCGTGGGACATAGACTTGACCTGATGCTGTACAGAGACACACACACACACACACACACACACACACACACACACACACACACACACACACACACACACACACACACACACACACACACACACACACACTATTTATGCCCTGACTAAGTAGATAAAATGTTAATATTTAACCCCGTCACTCTCTATGCTTTCTGTAGGAAAGATACATGTAGGTTATGAAGCTGAAAATATGACTTTATCTCTCCAACATTAATAAGACACACACAGAGAGACATACAAAGAAAGAGATATAGAGAGACAATGAGACACAGACAGACAGACAGACAGACAGAATATTTGTCCCAAAGGCTGTTGTTTATCCCAAGTAAAGTTAAAACTTTATCAATGCAAGTGTCTGAGCGCTGACCTCTTCAATCGTTACTGTTTGTTGAGCTGACATAGAATACATTTATCAACATACTATTAGTTAGATATTATAGCATTATAGTTAGTTAACATAACATACAGCTTTAGTTTTTAGATCGGCTATTTTCAGTGACCAACATGTCACTGTCCCTGTTCTCTATTTACACGCATGCACGCACGCCTGCACGCACGCACGCACACACACACACACACACACACACACACTGTGACCGAACAAACGCTCTGTAGCAATGATTACTATCACGATATAGTACTTTAACCTTTTTACCAAAACAACAAAAATACCCAAAAATATCACTTACCCTACCTTTAAAGTACAACAATACATGGCAAATGGAGGTACTCTTCTTTAATGTTTCAATATAAAATATCACAGAAAGTTAAAAACATCATCGAGGGAGGGGGGGGGGGTCCTATATTAAAGCAATACCATAACAAGACCTCATGTCGGCACGATCTGAGAAAAATGTGTGAATTGTTAACAAAGAATTCCTTAAAGATGGAGTGCCATGATATTTTTCAACCTTAAAACCTGATCATAAGGTATTATTATTATGTAAGGATTTTTTTCAAAAAAAATAAAAGTGTACAGTAAGTGTAAAATGTTGTTTTTATGTGGACACGCCTCCAGTTCATTAAGTATACCTGGTTCTCACCTTAGCACCTCCTCCACCACCTTAGCACCACCCACCTGTCCTAGTCCCTCCTCCTCCTCATGCCCACACCTGTTGTGTTATGATAATGAGGGGGAGGGTATGGCATTGTGATGTCACAATGCCCCTGTTTCTCTATTGGCACTTTTGACCCTCAAGGTTTCAGCCTCCAGGAAGAAACTCCAAATAGTCAGAGAAGACATAAAACACCATAAAAACACCACCGGGGGGCTTAATGAAGTTCTATCAACCTCATAGACACATGAAAAACTGAAAAAGTGCAAAACCATGGCACCACCTCTTTAAAACAATGATAACAGGGTGATGGAGCAGGGACCCATTCCTGGGACATGTGAGCCTTGTCCAGTGAAGGCACAGTCTAACTGCATCAGCCGACAACTGTGGGAGAGCCCACCCCATTGTTTTTACTCTCTATCACTAACGTCGGGAAAATACCCCAATCACCCAAAACAACAGGAAACACGCCTACCTTCCATGATGTCACTGAGCAGCCTGAAGGCACCCGAGGACCCGCCCACCTCAGACATCAGCAACGTTATGAAAATCACATAAACATAATCGTGTGGCTGAAAATCGCCCAACGTTAGTGTTCTAGACCAGTGGTTCTCAAGCCTTTTTGGCTCAGGTCACCCCTGTAAATAACTTTTTCATCCACGGCACCCCAGAATTACATTGTTACTTACTTACTTATAGGACCCTCCATTTATGTCATATTACGGTACTTAAAAATGTAATGTTTCCGCCTAAGATACAGTATGTCATGAGGAAAACTTGAGAGAGTATCAATTTCCATTTGGGCAGGTTGAAAATAATTCTATACTTTCACGTTTAACCACTCTGGGTGGAACATTCGTCAAAAACAGCCGATCTACAAGCTCACAACGCATCGCGTTGCGATGCGTTGTGAGCTTGTAGATCAGCTATTTTTGACAAAGAGATTTGGTGTAGGTCCAAAAGTAATATGGCTCAATTCCAAATATTATCAAAACATTCTGACGCACCCCTGGACTGGTGTCACGGCACCCTAGGGTGCCACGGTGCACCCACTTTGAGAAACCCTGTTCTAGGGTTAATGGAAGAACAATGGCTTCTATTTCAGCATCTTAATTTCCCAGTAAGAGAGAGGCTGTAGTTTAGTATTAGCTTGGAATGCCGTTATAAGCTGTGTCACTGAAAGCCAATGTTAAAAAGTGTCTTTAGGGGCTGTTGTCCACCAAGACATTTATCCTGAGTACAGTATGTATGTTTTTAACTGTTTACAATGAGAGCGTCATGTATTTATACTGTGCTGCTGAAGGTCTATGTTGTTCTTTTTTAACTTCTTGCCGAGAGTTGAAATATTTTCAACCTTTTCAGACTTTTGGTGAAAACACACATATATCAGTATGTATAAACCTATAGGTTACACACACATATCAGTATTTATAAACCTAGGTTACACACATATTTCAGTATGTATAAACCTATAGGTTACACACACATATCAGTATTTATAAACCTAGGTTACACACATATATCAGTATGTATAAACCTATAGGTTACACACATATATCAGTATTTATAAACCAAGGTTACAAAGTGCTTCATTAGGAGATTCTAAACATTAGACACGTTACATCATCAGTGTTGCCATGTCTGCTTATTATAAGCGACTTCAGCCTTGTTTTTCTGTAAAGTCATCACTTTTGGGCTTGCTTCTAAAGCGTACATGGGCAACTGGCGGCCCGGGGGCCACATGCGGCCCCCACCTTCACTTAATGCGGCCCGCAGGTTAATAAGGGTTAAAATGCATGGGCAGATGGGGCTCATAGCCTTTCATGGACACCTGGTGTTATGACTTTGGGTCGGAATCCATTCAAGGACGTCTCGCACAGCCTTACCACTCGCTGTTTTATCGCTCAACACCAGCGTACGCTCATGACATCAGCGAAGTAGATTACTGAACTGGGTGAAAACACCAAGGCCATATCCCAAGCTTCCATATTGGCAACCTGTCTAGGAGAAGGTAACTCTGAATTAAAACCGGGACTGCGAGGAGTTGCGCCCCACAGTCCGCTATCAGCATAGTAAAGCCAACCATTCATGGACACCTGGTGTTATGACTTTGGGTCGGAATCCATTCAAGGACGTCTCGCACAGCCTTACCACTCGCTGTTTTATCGCTCAACACCAGCGTACGCTCTTGACATCAGCGAAGAAGATTATTGAACTGGGTGAAAACACCAAGGCCATGTCCCAAGCTTCCATGTGATGGAGGGCTCGTCTGAGGACGACCTAGAGCAGGTTAATATCAGAATACTGATCTATTATTGATTTCAGCTGTTACCATTCCAAACCTGCAAACACGACCCGCTTTAATTACTTCAGTCTATATTAGTAGCTTAATGACTAGTATTAAAATACTATTGTCTTTTTTATGTCCAATGTATTTGTATTTTTTTTTTTACTAAATTTTTTATCCCGCGATTTTTGTAACCCATTTTTTTCACCCGGTGCCAATTTCCTAAGTGATCCTGGGCGCTACACCAGCCCTACACTACACCAGTCCCCCACAGTAGGGAGGCCAGGGCCGAGCTCATGCTTCCTTCAGGCATGAGAGCCAACTGACCTTCTTGTCACCTGACAGGGGAGAGTTTCCCTGGTTGGACGTAGCGCGTGGAAGGAACACGTTATTCCAACCAGTTCCCTTCCCCTCCATCAGGCGCCCCGGCTGTCATGGGGGAGGCGGTATAGAGACCAGGATTACTACATGTTTTTGTGAGGGTATTAACTACCCTAGGAGACACGGGGAGAACATGCAAACTCCACACAGAGTAGGCCCTTTCGCCAACCCCACAATGTATTTGTATTTAAGTTCATACAGTTAACATAAGTATAACTAAATGCATTTGAAATTAAATTAAAATTTTACTTTTCAGGAATCCAATAAAAAAATAGCAAAAGAAATACAAGCTCAAAACTCGTTGCGGTGAGATGTGTTTTAAGCTTGTAGATCTGCTATTTTTGCTACTTTGGTGTGACATAGAATGCCATTCATTTACGAAAAAAAAAGAGTTAAAATACGGAGATAAGAGGTGTCTGCCTGACAGCAATGTGTCTCTGGAGTGAGTGTGTAAATATAGTGGCCCTCTACATCATCAAAGTTGCATCACCCCTGTTCTAAAGTTGTTGCTTATTTGGGCCTGCTTCCTAAATGTTGTTTAAACCAGTGGTTCTCAAACATTTTCATGTCAAGGACCTCAAATTTAATATGTAATTGTCCACAGACCCCCATCTGGAAATTATTTTTTTGCCAGGGGACCCCCATAGAAGATTTGTTCAAAATAGCAGATCTACAAGCTCTCAACGTGTTGCATCACGGCGCATGAACATCATGCAGATGGCATGATGTTCAAATGACACACGCACACGCGCGCACACACACACACACACACACACACACACACACACACACACACACACACACACACACACACACACACACACACACACACACACACACACACACACACACACACACACACAAACACCCTGTTAAGACCCTGCATGGCTCTTTTAGAGCACCGGTTCTCAACGTGGAGTACTGGGGGTCCCAGTACTGGTTTATAGTTGGGAACCAAATGGACCCTTACGGGTCTGTAACTCTGAGAGTGTACAAATAGAACCAAATGGACCCTTACAGGTCTGTAACTCTGAGAGTGTACAAATAGAACCAAATGGACCCTTACAGGTCTGTAACTCTGAGAGTGTACAAATAGAACCAAATGGACCCTTAGAGGTCCATTTGGTTCTATTTGTACACTGTCAGAGTTAAATGAACACTGAGTGTTGAGGGTCTGTCAACAGGGTCTGTAACTCTCAGAGTTACAGACCCATAAGGGTCCATTTGGTCCCCTGGTGGGTCCAGGACCAGAGGTTGATAAACCTATAAAATAGGTGCTATACTGTAGCACCAATAGAGGTTCCTCTATATGATTATGAGCCAAAGAACCACTTATAGTGTTTTAGCACCACTTTAGTCAGACACAAGGCAGTATGAAAAGTACAATAAAATACTAATAAGTCATATTATAACTTCATATATAAAAATGGCCTCAAGCAGCAGGACAAGCAAGAGATTATTTTAATGTTTATGAGTTTAGAGCAGGGGTCTTCAACAGGGGGTCCGGGACCCCTAGAGGGTCCTCAGAGTTACTACAGGGGGGCCGCCAAGTCGTTGTGAGATTGGAACCTTTTTTTTTTTACATTAACCACTTGAACCCTAGAATTCATTTTCTGAGGGGAACGTCAGCCGAAAATAGCAGATCTACAAGCTCACAACGCCGTTATGAGCTTGTAGATCTGCTATTTTCAGCAAAGAGGTTTTATGTAGGGGGAAAAGGAGCAAATCAAGTACTAAGTATTGAAGGTTTAAGTGGTTAAATATCTGGAATTAACAATAAAAACTGAATTTAAACAACACTGATGATAGTCAATGAAGCTATCTATGAAATATATGACAAAGTTTAATCTGCAACACAATTGTAAATGTAGTGGGGGTCCCTGCTTCATCTCTCTCTCCTTGGGCTGAAAAACCTTGAAGACCCCTGGTTTAGAGGCCAAGACAGCAGTCCCTCTTTAGTTGAAGTCTAGTGCCCCCTAGTGGTAATAACACTGCATTTAGGGCAGCACTGTTTCCAGAACATAATTATGTAGGCCAAAATATCACCTTTTTTTTTTTATCCTTGCTGGTTTTCTGTTTGGTTGTTTGTGTTATTTTAAACATTTTTTATTTTATCTTCAAATTGTCCCCTCACCCCAAAATAAAAAAATAAAATAAATAACAGGTAAGCAAATTCTAAAATAAATAGATAATAGATAAACAACCCAGACATTATGTCTATGAGATAAATGACCCAGATATTATGTCTATGAGATAAATGACCCAGACATTATGTCTATGAGATAAATGACCCAGATATTATGTCTATGTGAAAATAAATGCATCAACTGAATGAGTCAACGTTATGATCCTTCAATGAATCACATATTAATATTCTGTGATGCACATGAATGCTTTTTTCTCATAATACTGCATGTTCCATATATGGATAAAACACATCATCATTGGTCTTCTAGATGTATTATATTCAAAATAATCAGAAACACATAAAATAGACATTGACAACAGTGTTTAAGTTTTAATATGAGTTTATTGAGAGGCTGAATATGAACATTATGGGAGCTCTTTAAAGCACTGGTTCATACACCTTGTTTTTCAAGTCAAGGACCCCTACATTAATATGTATTTGGTCGTGGACCCCCATCTGAAAATGTGTTGTTTCAGGGACCCCCAGAGGAGAAGATTTGTGTTATAACAAATTACAAATTATTCAAAATCTTTGAATACTTTCAAGATTTTTACAAAATGTAAAAAAGTTTTTTTTTAAAGTAGTAGATGTATGAGCTTGTATATCTGCTATTTTTGAATAGCCAACGTATAAAATATGGATAAAAGGTTAAAATGATTGTGTTGTGACATTATATTAACACATTTTGCTGGAGACCCCCTGGAACCCCCCCTTCCCCAGGACCCAGGGGTCCTGGGGAAGGGGGGGTTCCAGGGGGTTCAAAGTGGGGTCCCCAGACCCCACTTTGAGAACCAATGCTTTAAAGTAATGGTATCAGTCCCAGTGTTACATAGAATAGAGCAGAACACCACTGAATGTGTTGTGGTTGTATGTGGTCTCACCATAGAGCCTGTAACCATATATACGCATGGTAACTCTGTCTCCCTGCTCCAGCTCTAGGATCATTCCATTAGACATGTATATAAGAGTGTTACCATTATTCTTTGAATAGTTACGAATGAGTCTCTGCTCATTTTTATACATGTGGACGTCCACAGTCTCTGAATCCCACCAGCTACATGCAGTAAATCTGAACTGATAGACTCCTTTCAATGGTGCTGAGAAGATACCTGAGACAGAACACACACACACACACACACACACACACACACACACACACACACACACACACACACACACACACACACACACACACACACACACACACACAGTGAATGTGTTAGTAAACCCTCCTGTCATATAGGACCACCATGGAAACCATGCAGTGGTGGAAAAAGTACTCAATTGCTTTACTTGAGTAAAAGTACCAATACTGCAATGTAGAAGTACTCCGTTACAAGTAAAAGTCCGTATTTCAAAATATACTTGAGTAAAAGTACAAAAGTATTGGCATCAAAATGTACTTAAAGTACCAAAAGTAAAAGTACCAAATATTTGTAAATAGCAGATTTACAAGCTCACAACGCGTCGCGTCTCGCGTTGTGAGCTTGTAGATCTGCTATTTTCAAATAGCCTGTGTATAAAATAGGCCTAAAGTGGTTCATGTATGTTTCATAATATCATAACTTATATCTGAAAAGTAACTAGTAACTAAAGTTTTCAAATAATTGTAGTGGAGTAAAAGTACAATATTTGCCTCTGAGATGTAGTGGAGTAGAAGTAAAAGTATTGGAAATTGGAAATACTCAAGTAAAGTACAAACACCTCAAAATTGTACTTAAGTACAGTACTTAAGTAAATGTACTTAGTTACTTTCCACCACTGGAAACCAGTCCACAGGACTAGCTTTAATGTCTTACCAGTGGTGGAAAAATTACTCACATTTTTCACTTAAGTAAAAGTATCAATACTGCAATGTAGAAATACTCTGTTACAAGTAAAAGTCCGGAGTTCAAAATGTACTTGAGCAAAAGTACAAAAGTATTGGTATTAAAATGTACTTAAAGTACCAAAAGTAGAAAGTACTATTATGCAGTGTCAATGTCCCATTTTACAACTTTTCAAATATATACATCTTTTGAAAATAGCCAGAATATGTATAGACCTTAATTTGTTAATGTATGTTTTGTAATAATAATCAAAATCTACAAAGTAACTAGTAACTAAAGTTTTCAAATAATTGTAGTGGAGTAAAAGTACAATATTTGCCTCTGAGATGTAGTGGAGTAGAAGTAAAAGGATTGGAAATTGGAAATACTCAAGTAAAGTACAAATACCTCAAAATTGTACTTAAGTAAATGTACTGTTGTTACTTTCCACCACTGTGTCTTACTGTACCACGTGCTGTTTACATTTGTGACTAATGATGTAATCAATCAATCAATCAATCAATCAATCAATCTTGTGGACAGAAGCCAGTGGTTTCAACCAATATGTCTAGACTCTAATATATTAAAAACAATGATATTAAAGTTCTCTCATCCTGCCTATTAATGTCAATGGGAATTACAGTTGAAGATGTATTTAGATTACTGTAATTTATTTATGTCTGATAGCCTGTTATATAAGTTGTGTAATTAGTTGGTAGTAATTGATAGTGTAAAGTTAATTAATTATTAAATAATGTAATCTCCACCTACCTGTAGATGGATCGTATGCGTTGCCGATGTTAGTGATAATGTTCTTGTATTTCAGAGTGGTGAGAGAACTAAATGGTCCAACTTCCGCATCACCCAAACCAGCAGAGAAGGCAACCTTTGGTTTGTCTGTCAACACAGGAGCATTGTTATATTGTTTATAATATTATAAAAACATAATAAGATACTATTAACCCTACTTTGTTATACTCTGCTCCTCTTATCCCTCAATACCAAATCTCTTCACCGAACAAAGTAGATACAAGCTCACAACGAGTCACAACACAACGCACTGTGAGCTTGTAGATCTGTTTTTTTCTGAATGTTTGAAGACACTATAGGTTCATGTGGTTGAGCCAATCAAATGTATTACATCTAGACAAATCATAATAATAATAACAATAATCATAATCATAATAATGTTATAATACACATGTAAACGACAGCATTGGAGACAGATAAAAACCCTAGCCCAGCAAAATGATTGATGGTTGGGAACCAAATGAACCCTTACATGTCTGTAACTCTGAGAGTGTACACATGAAACCAAATGGACCCTTACAGGTCTGTTACTCTGAGAGTGTTCAAATGGAACCAAATGGACCCTTACAGGTCTGTAACTCTAAAGGGCCGTTCACACTGAACACTATAACTATAAAAAATATATAGTTTAAAAAAAAACTTTAAGTCAAGTGAATGGCAGAGTTCACACCAACTATACAAAAAATACAATACAGTTATAGTTATAGTTATATAGTTATAGTGCTCAGTGTGAGCGGTGCTTTAGAGGGTTCAAATGGAAGCTCCATTCTTCTGCTTGTACTTGTAGTTAGTGACAAATAAAAGCTTCTTGATTCTATATGTGTCTCAGAGTTATGAGGCTGTGTTGGTCCTGAACTGAACTGAACTATGTCAGAGCTAGACCAGAGTCTTCAATGTGATGAGTAACATTTTAAATACATTGTAAAAGCCGTGCCAGGAGGAGAGAAATTATTATTTTGCTCAATTATTTATTCTCCAGTTAAAGACAGGCTGTCTGCACACATTTCAGAAGATGGAGAGACTTTAGACTAAGACTAGATCTGGACAGAAAATATTACATTTTGTCATTCAAGTCTTTTGTAGTAAAACTAAACAGTTGTTATATTACTGCAGTGTTAAACACAGAGCAGAATAAACTAAACAGTTGTTATATTACTGCAGTGTTAAACACAGAGCAGAATAAACTAAACAGTTGTTATATTACTGCAGTGTTAAACACAGAGCAGAATAAACTAAACAGTTGTTATATTACTGCAGTGTTAAACACAGAGCAGGATATTATATAATGATGCTGACAGGTGGAAACGTCATTATGTCCAAAACTGTTACTTTCATGTTGCGCTGCACCGTGTTTTGAGCTTGTAGATCTGCTATTTTTTTGCATTCATTTACAAAAAAGCATAAAAAGTAAAAATATGGAGATAAGAAGTTTCTGCCAAACAGCGATGATAACTTAGAAGTGTAGCTCTAGTGGTGTAAAGTAACTATTTACTCAAGTACCATCCACTGGAAGACTCCACTCCTCCAACACTAACCGTCTCCTTGTCCCCGACACCAACCTCCGCATCATGGGCGACCGGGCCTTCTGCTATACAGCCCCATGTCTGTGGAATGCCCTCCCCCCCCCCCCCCCCCCCGATCACCTGAGAGCACCACAGTCCACTGACATTTAAAAACCTACCTTTTTACCAAAGCATTCCCCTACTGTAACCTTTGGGCCTTTCTTTTAATGTGACCACTTTTAGTCTAGCCTAGCTGGGTCCTGTATTTGTTCTGATTTCCTATGTTGTTATGCCATTGTGAGCTTGTAGATCTGCCATTTTCAAAAAAAAAATATTTACATTTGAAAACTTGAAATGGGACATTCTGCAAAATGAGTACTTTTACTTTTGATACTTTAGGTAAATTTTGATGCCAATACTTTTGTACTTTTACTCAAGTACATTTAGAATTCCGGACTTTTACTTGAGTATTTCTACATTGAGTACTTTTTCCACCACTGCTTATGACTGAGATTGATTCAATAGATCTACTGTAGGGTCTTAGTTCACTAAGTCAGGGGTCTTCAACATTTTTCAGGCCAAGGGCCCCTTAGCTGAGACACAGATGAAGGAGGGACCCCCACTACTTGTATTTAATTCTGTTTGCAGAATGTTTTCACAGATCTTATAGCTTCATAGACTCAATGTGTAGCGTTGTTGGATTCATGGTGTAACAGTGGTGGGAAAAGTACTCAAATGTTGTACTTAAGTAAAAGTATCAATACTGCAGTGTAGAAATACTCTGTTACAAGTAAAAGTCTGGAGTAAAAGTACAAAAGTATTGGCATCAAAATATACTTAAAGTACCAAAAGTAAAAGTACTCATTAAGCAGAATGTCCCATTTCACTAGTTCAACATATATACAAATCTTTTGAAAATAGTCGATCTACAAGCTCACATTGTGAGCTTGTAGATCGGCTATTTTCAAATGGCCGAAATGTATATAGGACTGAAGTGGTTAATGTATGTTTTGTAATAATAATCTAAATCTGCAAAGTAACTAAAGCTGTCAAATAATTGTAGTGGAGTAAAAGTACAATATTTACCTCTGAGATGTAATGGAGTAGAAAATGAGAAATACTCCAGGGTTGTAAAAAATCCTCAAAAGTGTACTTGAGTAAATGTACTTAGTTACTTTACACCACTGCCAGGCAATACTTCCCCCCCTACACAAAACCTCTTCAACAAAAATAGCCGATCTACAAGCTCTCAACACCTTGCAGCACGAGGCATTGAGAGCTTGTAGATCTGCTATTTTCTGTTCCCCTCAGAAAAGGGATGCTAGGGTTCAAGTGGTTCATGTAAAAATAAGTTCCTATCACGCAATGATTATTTTATTACAATCTTCCTGAATCTATAATCTTAATGTGTGTTAAACATACTTACTCAACAGTTTCTGAACTTGACCCTCAGCAGCAGTCAGCCTGGTTCCTACGGTGGACAGCTGAGCATGCTGGGCTGAAACCACAACATTAGCATTAAGTCTAATCCATCACAAATACTCCTGCTGTTTCATTTAAAATACATCAACAAATACAGTAAATTACATCTAAACAGCATCTATTCTCTGAGCTCAACTAAAGTAATTAACACTAAAGTAAATCGTTTTTCAACACCATCCTCTCCTAGCTGCATTCACTGAACATCTGCTGTTCAAATTACCTTCACTTCCTTCCTTTAAGACTTGGATCTGGTCTTCACTGGTACTGAGTCTGGTCTGGTGGTCTTGGATGTGGCCCTCACTGGTACTGAGTCTGGTCTGGTGGTCTTTGATGTGGCCCTCACTGGTACTGAGTCTGGTCTGGTGGTCTTGGATGTGGCCTTCACTGGTACTGAGTCTGGTCTGGTGGTCTTGGATGTGGCCTTCACTGGTACCGAGTCTGGTCTGGTGGTCTTGGATGTGGCCCTCACTGGTACTGAGTCTGGTCTGGTGGTCTTGGATCTGGCCTTCACTGGTACTGAGTCTGGTCTGGTGGTCTTTGATGTGGCCCTCACTGGTACTGAGTCTGGTCTGGTGGTCTTTGATGTGGCCCTCACTGGTATTGAGTCTGGTCTGGTGGTCTTTGATGTGGCCCTCACTGGTATTGAGTCTGGTCTGGTGGTCTTTGATGTGGCCCTCACTGGTACTGAGTCTGGTCTGGTGGTCTTGGATGTGACCTTCACTGGTACTGAGTCTGGTCTGGTGGTCTTGGATGTGGCCCTCACTGGTACTGAGTCTGGTCTGGTGGTCTTTGATGTGGCCCTCACTGGTACTGAGTCTGGTCTGGTGGTCTTGGATGTGGCCCTCACTGGTACTGAGTCTGGTCTGGTGGTCTTTGATGTGGCCCTCACTGGTACTGAGTCTGGTCTGGTGGTCTTTGATGTGGCCCTCACTGGTACTGAGTCTGGTCTGGTGGTCTTGGATGTGGCCCTCACTGGTACTGAGTCTGGTCTGGTGGTCTTTGATGTGGCCTTCACTGGTACTGAGTCTGGTCTGGTGGTCTTGGATCTGGCCTTCACTGGTATTGAGTCTGGTCTGGTGGTCTTGGATCTGGCCTTCACTGGTATTGAGTCTGGTCTGGTGGTCTTGGATCTGGCCCTCACTGGTACTGAGTCTGGTCTGGAGCTGTTTGATCTGGGACTCGCTAGCAGTCTGTTTGGCAGCCATGACTGAAAAATATCACAGAGAAATGTAAATTAAACTATGAAACATTTTGAACACTTTTCAGCCTGTACCTTTACAACTTCTTCAAGGTAGATTTATACCATCCTAACCTGCCACTCAACATTAGCATTAAGTCTGATCCATCAGAAGTACTCATGCTCTTTCATTTAAAATAATAAAAACAATATTTGAGATCAACTAAAGTAATCAACACCAAAGTAAGTAGTTTTTCAAGTCTGTCCTCTCCTACAGTTAATCTAATTTGACATAAACATATAAATTGTAAAACCTTCGCTTTTGAATTCTATGAATCAAATATGGGTGAGGGAGAGATTTCTGTTGAACCTGAATTTAGCCTAGAGGTCATATACTTATTTTAATAAAATCTGGCTTTAAACAAAGTTTTTATTTCTTTATTGCATTTTAAATACATAGTTACAATTTACAATTCAGGCTTTTAGCAGACGCTCTAAATGCAGTGCGACTTTCAGTGCAAGGAAAACACGAGGTAATACATCAAACGTTATTCTGTTTAAGTTTTATTTTAATCATTGAAAACACGTCCCTGCTTCTGGTGACTGATATTGGGCCTCATTCAGCAACGGTACTTAAGAGGAAATGTCTTCTTAAACCCACTTAAGAAGTTTTTAAGAAGATTTTGGTATACTCCAATGTTTTCTTAGCTGTGATCTGTTCTTAGGTAAGAACAGAATCTACGCACACTTTCTTAAGATGATTTTTTTCCTTAGACCCATTTAAGAGGTTTTTAAGAAGATTTTTGTATACTCCAATGTTTTCTTAGCTGTGATCTGTTCTCAGGTAAGAACAGAATCTACACACACTGATGAGCACTCTTAGGCTGGCCGAGTTCTTAAGTGTGACATATTTGTGCAAAAATAATTAATTCTCGAAGTTTCTTCAATTCTACAGTTGTATAATATAGGATTTAAATTACAATAATATTTTTATCATATCTTTAGAGCAAAAAAGGTTCTCAAAAGTGTGGTCTGGGGACCCCCAGGGGTCCTTGAGGGAGTTCCAGGGGGTCCACAGCAAACGAGGAACAGTTTAATCACTTTAACCCTATTTTATACTTTGTTTGAAAATAGCCGATCTACAAGCTCACAACGCGTCCCATTACTGGCCATTTTGAGCTTGTAGATCGGCTATTTTCGAGACATTTTGATAAATCTTGAAAGATTTTCCCTGGCAGAAAATATTTTCAGGTGGGGGTCTGCAGCCAAATGCATGTCAATTTGGGGGTCCTTGACATGAAAATGTTTGAGACAGGTCTGAAATTACAATCTAACCCAAACGGGCCCGGTTGAGTTGAAGCCCAAGCCCCATACCCACCCCATAACCCCCCACCCAACCCACCCTCATCGCCCCCCATACCCCCACCCCCATATCCCCGACATTCGCCACACCCCCATTTTCCGGTCCCCTTCCTACCTGAAAGCCCCCCTATACCCACCCGTCATACCCATCCCCCCCACATAGCCCCATACACCCCTCCTTGTACCACCATATCACCCACCACACCCCTATTTCCACCCCATTACATACCAAGCAGCTGCTACCTTAAAGACCCTCCATATCCACCCACCAGCTTTCAGTAATAAAATGTTTTATATCCACTACTAACGCTACTCCTGAACATGAAATATAGATAACATTTTTAACAGCTAATTTCAGCAAATGTACATTGATGTCTAGTGGTGATATGTTGATTAATGTGAGAGAAATAATAAAATACATTCATTAATTAAATAAAATAATTTGCTGTTCACTTCAGAAGTACCTCCACAGAACTATTAATTAATTTATTTTTATGTTTGGAGTCTCGTTTTCCACCATCTTTAGACTTGTAGTTTAGGTATTCTTTACTTCATTCTCTCAATTTTATTTCTGTGTATGGTTTCCTGTGATTTCTGTGTGCAGCAATCACACACAGGTGTGACTGCAGGCAGAGCCATGCAGTCATGCCTTATATGGGGATTGGTGGGGAGGCTCCCTATGGTAATTAGGATGAACTGGCACACCCCTTCAAGTTATGAGGATTGGGATTCTTCATCATCAAGAACATAGTTACGAACAATTCTGCCTTTTAAGAACGTTTCATGAATCTGACTCAACTTCTCTTAGGAATTCACTTAGGAAGAAATGTAAGAGGAAACATTAGGAACTTATTGCTGCATGAGGCCCATGATATTGTCTTTCTAATGCATGAGTGGGCCATGCATTTTCTCTCTCACTCTCTCAGTCACAAAGGTGACTGATCACACATAGGTTTTTCAACATCATCCTCTCCCCTCGCTGCATTCACTGAACATCTGCTGTTCAAATTACCTGCACTTCCTTCCTTCAAGACCTGGATCTGGCCTTCACTGGTACTGAGTCTGGTCTGGAGCTGTTTGATCTGGGACTCGCTAGCAGTCTGTTTGGCAGCCATGACTGAAAAATATCACAGAGAAATGTAAATTAAACTATGAAACATTTTGAACACTTTTCAGCCTGTACCTTTACAACTTCTTCAAGGTAGATTTATACCATCCTAACCTGCCACACAACATTAGCATTAAGTCTGATCCATCAGAAGTACTCATGCTCTTTCATTTAAAATAATAAAAACAATATTTGAGATCAACTAAAGTAATCAACACCAAAGTAAGTCGTTTTTCAATTCTGTCCTCTCCTACAGTTAATCAAATTTGACATAAAAATATAAATTGTAAAACCTTCGCTTTTGAATTCTATGAATCAAATATGGGTGAGGGAGAGATTTCTGTTGAACCTGAATTTAGCCTAGAGGTCATATACTTATTTTAATAAAATCTGGCTTTAAACAAAGTTTTTATTTCTTTATCGCATTTTAAATACATAGTTACAATTTACAATTCAGGCATTTAGCAGACGCTCTAAATGCAGTGCGACTTTCAGTGCAAGGAAAACACGAGGTAATACATCAAACGTTAATCTATTCTGTTTAAGTTTTATTTTAATCATTGAAAACACGTCCCTGCTTCTGGTGACTGATATTGTCTTTCTAATGCATGAGTGGGCCATGCATTTTCTCTCTCACTCTCTCAGTCACAAAGGTGACTGATCACACATAGGTGTGACCAAGTCACACAGAATGGCTTACAGTAATGCACAGCAGGGGTCTATGGAATCGGATCACTGCCAATACTCCTAACTTCAAATAAAGGTTTCAGAACCTTGAAAACCTTTTTTGCAAGACTGAAAACTCGTTTCGAATCTCTGAAAAAAGTGTTGAATCTCTGAAAAAAGTGTTGAATCTCTGAAAAAAGTGTTGATAGGCCGAAAAAAAATGTCAAAACTCTGAACAAATATTTTACAGTGTTTCGCCAACACATTTTCAGAGTTTCAAATTTGTCACAAACACACTTTCAGAATATGCATTTTGGCACTGTTCTCCCTGGGTATTATTTTGTTTTACATGTGTGAAACCTTGTAAACTCCTGACTTAAAATAAAGGGTTCAAAAGGCTTGAAAATAATTTCAAGACTGAGAACTGGTTTTGAATCTTTGAAAAAAGTGTTGATAGGCTGAAAGTGTTTCTCAAATCCTTGCAAACACATTTTACAGTGTTTCGTCAACACCTTTTCAGAGTTTCAAATTGGTCACAAACACACTTTCAGAATATGCATTTTGGCACTGTTCTCCTTGGGTATTATTTTGTTTTCCATGTTAGAAACCTTTTAAATGGGAATCGTTTTTGAAACTAGCAACTTTATTGTTGAAAGACTGAAAAAAAAAATCAATGGTTAAACTTTATTTTGAAACTGTGATTTAGCGTCACACACACAGCAGCACATTCTCCTCAAATCTCTGAACACACACACACACACGCGCGCGCGCACGCACACACAGCAGCAGCGGCGGCAGAGGCATGCCATAAGTGTTGAAACTCTGAAACTGCTACTCGAAACCTCGCAGGGAGGCGGGGGGGAGCGGAGGCGGGACCAGAGGCGGGGCCGTTTGAAGTCCATTCCATTCGCTCCAAATGACACACTTCAGTTTTATTCATGGTTTACACAGGAAATAATGAACTGATTACAATAATGTAAATTCTCTCAAATCAGTAACAGGTAGGTGATACATATGCCCATCAAATATGGTTTTATTGAAAGGCAATCCAGGTACCAACATTCGGGGAATATCTGACGGCTTGGAGCGCCTCAGTGCGGCTGCAGAGTTCATCTTGGAATTTGTCATTACAATTTTACTGTAATCCACATTCCTAAACCCCCCCACTCCTACACCCCCCCCCCCCCCAAAGGGACCCCCCCCGAACCCCCCCCCCCCCCCTGGCCCAAGGGGTCACTCATAATAATTCTATATCAGCATATTTTGTGCATTCAAACAGAACAGTTGAGATTTCATTTGGCCAGATCTCTGGCAATTGTACTTGAATTCTTATCATTTTAATGTTTATATGGTCTTTCAAGTTTATATTTTCATTTGGTATCAG
Organism: Gymnoscopelus braueri; assembly: GCF_963280865.1. Taxonomy (NCBI): domain Eukaryota; kingdom Metazoa; phylum Chordata; class Actinopteri; order Myctophiformes; family Myctophidae; genus Gymnoscopelus; species Gymnoscopelus braueri. The sequence goes on along the minus strand of NC_137619.1, from coordinate 4,489,907 downwards.
TCATGAATTTATTAGAATGTATTAGAATTCATTTTCTCTATTGATATCAAGCCGGATTTTTCCACGTGCGCAAGTGCATGCTGTAACATAATAATACACAACGTGTACTGTACATATATATAGCCCACTAGGCTAACATTTTTGGGGGTTTTAGCTATGGACCCCCAAGCTCTAAGCTCCACCTTGGCGCCGCTAATGGAGCGGTTTCAGAAAAGAAAAATGAAAAAAATTAAACCGAAAAAAAGGCCTGTCTGTCTGTCTGTCTGTCTGTCTATAAATCTATTTAAATATCTATCTATCTATCTATCTATCTATCAAACTATCTATCTCCAGCATGTTGTTCAACAAATAGCAGATCTACAAGCTCACAACAACTGTTATTGTGAGCTTATCTGCTATTTTCAAATAGCGTATGTATAAAATATGTCTGAATTGGTTAGTGATTCATAATATAATCATTTATATCTGCGAAGTGTAGGATTATTATAATTATTATTATTATATTACAATTAAAGTAAGCGCATCGGTTAGTGTGATTGGGTCTGGGTCTGTCTGTCTGTCTGTCTGATGCGTATACTATTCATGTGAGATGTGACAAGTGGGTTAATTAACGAGAAAACATCTGAGAAACCTGCAGCATGTGAGCGTCTCTGAGTAGGCCTATACGTGATGATTACTGACCCTGACCCGTCAATCAACGTGCGCGCAACAGTGAGCTGTGACAGAACATCAACATTAATGTAATAATAATAATAATAATAAGGGTAATAATAATAATAATAATAATAATAATAATAATAATAATAATAACAATAGCGTAATAGTAGTTGTGTTGTGTATGAGTGTACCGTTGTGTTTACGACACTAGACCGTAAAGTGTGACTGCTCTGTTGTTGTACCGGCTTGTAACGTGCGTTGCCAGCGTACATGTTTGTTACCCAGTAAAGACGGACCTATAAAGCTCACCCTTCTAGTAGCGTGCCTTATTATGTGGATATAACATTGACGACGAGGATGGAGATGACTTTCTCACCGCCTCCCGCTTTCTTATCGTTCCTGGGCGAGCCTCCTGTACCATGGACTCGCCGGCTGGGGTCGTTCGAGACCTACATCACGGCTCTGGGACTCACGGACGTAAGCGATGCACGGAAAAGGGCCATCTTAATCCACTGCCTGGGCACAGAAGGACAGCGGATATTCACCACTCTTGGGACCGCCGAAAAATATGCAGACTGTGTCACATTACTGTCTGGACATTTTGCAGCCCCACAAAGCGTTATCCTCCGTAGGATTTTGTTTCGCCAGCGCCGACAACGTGCGGGTGAGTCAGTTCACCAATATGTGGCCGATCTGAGGGGTTTGGCCAGCCTGTGCAAGTTTGAAGCATTACAGGACGAAATGATTAGAGACCAGCTAGCCGAGCACACAAACAACCCAAAGGTTCGTGAGAAATTGATAATGTCCCCAGATGATCTGACTCTCCATAAGGCTGTGGAAATAGCTTTTCAACTTGAGACAGCAGAGGGTTTTGCCAGGCAATTGGCTTGCGCCTCATCTCCACTGCCTGCACTCACAGCACAGCAGGTCGAGTCCCCATCGCGTTCAGCTAGCCCTGATCCTCTCCAGGACGCTTCCCACATAAACTATGCTGGACGACAGCGCCCCCCAGGTCAGCGCTGCAGTAACTGCGGCTCATCATCACATGCTTCCAGAGCCCAAAACTGTCCCGCCAGGGGCCAGCGTTGCCAACGTTGTGGTAAACAAAACCATTTTTCCAAGGTTTGCCGTTCTGCCCCGGCCACCACCCCACGGCAGCCTTTCTCAGCTACTGACCCTGCACCCACGACTACTATACACTCTGTGAGTGCTGCTCGCCGGCCGTTCAAGGTGTGTACTGTGGAGCTTGATGGCGTGTGCCTGCCGTTACTGCTCGACACTGGGGCTAACGCGTCCCTCTTGAATGCGGCTACAGTCACACAATTTTTCCCACACCACACGCTTGCTGCGCCGTCCAAAGTGCCCCTCAAGGGTTATGGTAATTCCAAAATTAACATTGTGGGCACCTTCAGCTCCGCGGTGCGCTATGGCACTAAGACTGTTTCCTCTTTCACATTCCAAGTGGCAAGCCACGGTGCTAACCTCATGGGCCTGGACTTGTTCACTGACCTAGGTTTTGTGCTCATGGATTACAGTGGGCTCACTATCCACCATGTTGATTCACTGTGGCCCCAACAATGGCCTGGACTGTTCGCTGGGCTGGGTTGCCTCACTGCCTTTAACCACCAGCCCCTCCTCAACCCTGATGTACACCCTGTCATCCAGCCCCTGCGACGCGTTCCTCTTGCCCTGCGCGACGAGGTGGCTGGAGAGCTCAACAACCTCTTGGAGGCAGGCATAATTGAGCCAGTCAACGCGGCACCATGGATCTCGAATCTGGTGGCTGTGCGGAAGAAGACAGGGAAGCTGCGCCTGTGCATTGATCTCAAGGCAGTTAACAAGGCAGTCATCCCCGACAAGTACCCGTTGCCTACAGCGGAGGAACTGACCACACAGTTCCATGGTTCTACCATATTCACAAAGCTGGATCTTCGGCAGGGCTATCTGCAGGTTCCTCTACACCCTGACAGCCGGAGTCTCACCGCCTTTGTCACACACATGGGGGTGTTTCGATACACGAGGATGCCTTTCGGACCCAGCTCGGCCCCCAGCTGTTTCCAGAAAATCATGGCCACCATACTAGCAGGCATCCCTGGGGTAGCGATCTATTTGATTGACATTGTGGTTCATGGCTCAACGCCTGCTGCCCACGACGAGCGCCTTCGCCGAGTCCTCCATGTCCTTGCCAGCCAGCACCTCACTCTGAACGGGGACAAATGTGTCTTCGCCGTGCCTGAGATAGAGTTTGTGGGGTTCCGCCTGAATGCCAAGGGGCTCCGTCCACTCCAGTCTAATGTGGAGGCTGTGCTACGCCTCCCTGAGCCTGCCTGTCCAGCCCAAGTGGCCTCGTTCCTCGGAATGACAGCCTACTACTTACGTTTTCTCCCTCAGTATTCGGCCACCACAGCCCCGCTGCACGAGCTGTTGAAGAAGGACGCACCATGGGTTTGGACCCCCGCCTGTTCAGACGCCGTCCAGCAGCTCAAAGTCCAGCTCACCTCGCCACCCGTGCTCGCACACTTCGACCTCGCAAGCCCCACACTCCTCACCTGTGACGCCTCCAGCGCTGGGGGCTGTGCTGTCCCAGATCCATGCTGGCGTTGAGCGGCCCATCGCTTTTGCCTCTCGGGCTCTAACTCAGCAGAACAAAAGTACTCAGTGGGGGAACGGGAGGCCTTGGCTTGCATCTGAGCGAGCGAGCGTTGGCATATGTACTTGTATGGCCGTTCCTTCACACTGCGGACGGATCACCAGGCCCTCACGGCTCTGCTCGCAACGTCTGGCACAGGGCATAGGCCACTCAGGATCCATCGCTGGTCGGAGCGGCTCCAGCAGTATAACTTCAGCCTGCAATTCACTCCAGGTCGTGACAACGTAGTAGCAGACCTACTGTCACGGGCAACCCCCGGCCCTTCTCCAGATCCTGGTCCTGACTCCGCTGAGCAGGGCCTCATCCAGATGCTCCACTCTCCACTCCAGCCTACAGTCTCACTCCAAGAGCTCCAGACAGCCTCGGAACAGGACCCGGTGCTCTCCCAGCTCCGCACTTTTATCCGCTCGGGGTGGCCCGCTAAGGTCCCAGACCAGCTGGTTCCCTTTCACCGGGTCAAGGACGAGCTGTCCTGCTGGAATGACGTCTGCATAGCCCGCGGCCTCTGCACCGTGGTGCCTGACTGCCTAAGACCATGTATCTTGACCATGGCCCACGAGGGTCATCTGGGCATTGTGAGGGTGAAGCAGCGCTGTCGTGACCTGGTGTGGTGGCCTGGCATTGACAGAGACATCAAGGCCTTAGTGAGGGACTGTACAGCTTGCCTTCTCAGTGGAAAAACCGGCCCACCCGCCCCGCCGCCGCTGCAACCGCTGCATTGGCCTGACAAGCCCTGGGAGCACCTCCAGCTCTACATCTGCGGGGAGCTTCATGCAGTCCCACACCACCAGCGTTTCATGGTGGTGGTGTACGACCTTCATTCCAAGTGGCCTGAGGTGCTCTCCACGGGGACTGTTACCACCCGCGTGGTGACTGAGTTCCTGGACTTGCTCTTCTCCCGCTGGGGGCACCCTACGGCCATCACGACGGATAATGGCCCCCAGTTTATCTCTGCGGAGTTTGCTGCCTTCCTGGAGGACAAGGGCATAAAGCACGTCCGTACATCATTCTACCACCCTGAGGCCAACGGGGGGGTGGAAAGATTTAACCAGACACTGAAGAATGGCATCAGAGCTCACCTGGCAGATGGCTTCTCCTTCTCTACAGCTCTTCGCCGCACGCTTCTGCACTACAGAGCCTCACAGCATTCCACTACCGGTTGCTCCCCAGCATTCCTCATGTTGGGACGGGAGCTGCAGCTGCCTTTGGATCGACTGAGGGCTTCCGTGATGGTGCCACCTTCAGCTCGAGGGCGCAACAGAGTCCGCCACCGGCAGCGTCAGATGAAGCAGCGTTTCGACAGGACACGGAGGGTGAAGACTCCATCGTTCGCGGCCCTGGACTGGGTCCGCGTCCGCCGCCCTCACAGGGGCCACAAGCTGCAGTCTTTCTGGTCCACGCCTATGCAGATAACCGACCAGCTGGGGCCTGCCACTTTCCGCCTGTCCGATGGGTCACGCTGGCATGCCAGGCGCATTCGGCGAGTGCCACCACCTGCTGTCGTGGGGCCGGAGGCTGCCATGCCTGTTACACCGCCTGCTGCCGCAGGTATGTGGGCTAATACTGACTTTGAGTTTACAGCAGGTGATATGGACTTGCCCCCGGTGCGCCCTGTGGCACCTGATGACCACCCGGTGGTGGTGCGCCCTCCGGCACCTAATGACCACCCGGTGGTGCCCGTGGCACGGCCAGTTCGAGACCGGGCTCGACCAGATTACCTCAAGGACTATGTTACCAATTTCTGAATGCATAAGACATTGGGGGGGTGGGGTTGTGTTTCATGGTTTTCTATGGGGGGGGGAAATGTTGTGTATGAGTGTACCGTTGTGTTTACGACACTTGACCGTAAAGTGTGACTGCTCTGTTGTTGTACCGGCTTGTAACGTGCGTTGCCAGCGTACATGTTTGTTACCCAGTAAAGATGGACCTATAAAGCTCACCCTTCTAGTAGCGTGCCTTATTATGTGGATATAACAAGTTGTAGTAATAATAATAATATGGGTAATAATAATAATAATAATAAGGGTAATAATAATAAGGGTAATAATAATGATGATAATAATAATAATAATAATATATATATATTTTTTTATTATTCTGAATACAACATTAATGGACTGAACCAGTCTGTCTGTCTGTCTGTCTGTCTGATATAAATTATTATATTATGAACCATACACTAACCACTTCAGACCTATTTTATACATACGCTATTTGAAAATAGCAGATCTACAAGCTCACAGTAACCGAGCTTGTAGATCTGCTATTTGTTGAACAACGTGTTGCTAATCACCGCGTTGGGAGCTTACATCTGGGGCTGTCATTACTGGACTGATATTATTTATTGGGGGGGGGGGGGCAGCTGTAGGCAAGTGGTACATATTGCTGGAGATAGATAGTTAGATACAGGCAGACAGACAGACAGACAGACAGACAGACAGACAGACAGACAGACAGACAGACAGACAGACAGACAGACAGATCGATCTACAAGATACATAGATAGATAGATACATATACACAGACAGACAGACAGACAGACAGACAGACAGACCGACAGACAGACCGACCGAATCACACTAACCGATGCGCTTACTTTAATTGTGATATAATAATAATAATTATAATAATCCTACACTTCGCAGATATAAATGATTATATTATGAATCACTAACCAATTCAGACGTATTTTCGTCTGAATTGGGACGGGTCCCTTTGGGGGGGGGGGGTGTAGGAGTGGGGGGGTTTAGGAATGTGGATTACAGTAAAATTGTAATGACAAATTCCAAGATGAACTCTGCAGCCGCACTGAGGCGCTCCAAGCCGTCAGATATTCCCCGAATGTTGGTACCTGGATTGCCTTTCAATAAAACCATATTTGATGGGCATATGTATCACCTACCTGTTACTGATTTGAGAGAATTTACATTATTGTAATCAGTTCATTATTTCCTGTGTAAACCATGAATAAAACTGAAGTGTGTCATTTGGAGCGAATGGAATGGACTTCAAACGGCCCCGCCTCTGGTCCCGCCTCCGCTCCCCCCCGCCTCCCTGCGAGGTTTCGAGTAGCAGTTTCAGAGTTTCAACACTTATGGCATGCCTCTGCCGCCGCTGCTGCTGTGTGTGTGCGTGCGCGCGCGCGTGTGTGTGTGTGTGTTCAGAGATTTGAGGAGAATGTGCTGCTGTGTGTGTGACGCTAAATCACAGTTTCAAAATAAAGTTTAACCATTGATTTTTTTTTCAGTCTTTCAACAATAAAGTTGCTAGTTTCAAAAACGATTCCCATTTAAAAGGTTTCTAACATGGAAAACAAAATAATACCAAGGAGAACAGTGCCAAAATGCATATTCTGAAAGTGTGTTTGTGACCAATTTGAAACTCTGTAAAATGTGTTTGCAAGGATTTGAGAAACACTTTCAGCCTATCAACACTTTTTTCAAAGATTCAAAACCAGTTCTCAGTCTTGAAATTATTTTCAAGCCTTTTGAACCCTTTATTTTAAGTCAGGAGTTTACAAGGTTTCACACATGTAAAACAAAATAATACCCAGGGAGAACAGTGCCAAAATGCATATTCTGAAAGTGTGTTTGTGACAAATTTGAAACTCTGAAAATGTGTTGGCGAAACACTGTAAAATATTTGTTCAGAGTTTTGAATTTTTTTTCGGCCTATCAACACTTTTTTCAGAGATTCAACACCTTTTTCAGAGATTCAACACTTTTTTCAGAGATTCGAAACGAGTTTTCAGTCTTGCAAAAAAGGTTTTCAAGGTTCTGAAACCTTTATTTGAAGTTAGGAGTATTGGCAGTGATCCGATTCCATAGGGGTCCAGACAAGAATGTCTGATTATTGATGTGTGATTAGAGCTATGAGTCATAGCCTATGATTAGAGCTATGAGTCATAGCCTATGATTAGAGCTATGAGTCATAGCCTATGATTAGAGCTATGAGTCATAGCCTATGATTAGAGCTATGAGCCTATGATTAGAGCTATGAGTCATAGCCTATGACAGCTTCACCAATGAAACAGAATGGGAGAAATGAGTAGACATGAGTAGGCCTAAGTATTGATAATCTCATTATTACATATTTTTGTCACATCTATCCGAGGAGCCTTGAGGCTATCACAGGACATTTAACTATTATGGAAAATATATTATATTGGGACAATAGTTCGGTAGGAGACACAAAGGAGACTATTTGTGTCTCCTACCAGAACTGCTGCCAATCATAACATTTTTGATGCCCGGACCGTTAGGTCAGCGGTCCGGGCACTTAGGCTCTGATGCAGCCTGACAGCACGTCGCGGGTTCGAGTCCCGAGCCTGACTGCCTTTTCTGCGTGTCATTCCATGTGTCTTTCTCGTTTCCTGTCTCTCTTCACTAATACTGTCCGATAAAGGCAGAAAAAGCTAAAAACATTTCTTAAAAAGAAAATCCATCCTAAAATATAAGTGAACACCCATGGCATAACTGTGCTAGTGTTCACAGCAACATATGAATTCATGGGCAATATATTGTACCCAGAACACATTTAAAAACTTGAATCACTTTTGTCCGGATGTTGTGCTTCATCAATGTAATTCAGCACAGCAGAGGTAGAAAAGCCATGTTAAAGCATATTATATGTTGTTAATCATGTGACTGTATGTGTCATAACAAGAGGACTACTGAAGTGTCTCTGTTAATGTGTCAATGTGATGAATGTCTGAAACTACTTTACATGAACACAACTATTTGTCCCAGTTGTCCCATGAAGAGTTTTATACGAAGTGACTGTAAGATAAAGATAAAGTACACTAAATGTACTTTGTGTCATGAAAGCTAATCTTCCTGAATGACATTATACAGAGAAAATGTTTGATATGCACCTATATAAAATGTGTGTGTGTGTGTGTGTGTGTGTGTGTGTGTGTGTGTGTGTGTGTGTGTGTGTGTGTGTGTGTGTGTGTGTGTGTGTGTGTGTGTGTGTGTGTGTGTGTGTGTGTGTGTGTGTGTGTGTGTGTGCGTTTCACGAAATTCAAATGATGTTGTTGCTAGTTAATATTTAATATTTCCTAACCTCAGATCTGGATCGATATAATTACTTTTAGAGCTGTGGCACATTCAAATGCAAATAAGAGTCATGGCCCATTTTCTCTGTCCTCCTTCTATCTCTCTGCCCCTCCACTCACTCTCTTTCTCTGTCTGTCTGTGTGTCTGTCTGTCTGTCTGTCTGTCTGTCTGTCTGTCTGTCTGTCTGTCTGTCTCCCACCCCTCCCTCTCTCTCTCTATCTCTCTCTCTATCTCTCTCTCTCTGTCTCTCTCAAAATCATTCACCCATACTCTGAACGTGAGCACCTCTGCTGGAAGTGTCGAGGAGTGACACTTCTTTTCAGTAGCAAAACAGTAGAATTAGCCAGCCTAATTAGTGGGAAAAAACAGTATTTTCAGAAAAAAATCAGGAAAATGTCAGGAAAGCGTGAAGAGTTGGAATGACATTTTGTTTAGCAAAAACATTTAAAAGAAGTGTTTGAAGTTGTGAATCCTTGTCTTAGACAAGGGTGTTTTCTGGCAGAGTGCAAGTTTAGATGTAAATACAAGGAAACCAGACCAAAACATTGTATAAATCTTATGTAATTAATTTAATTGTTTTCTCAATGTTAAGTTATAATACCTGCATTTTGTTCATCACTTGCAGTCAGTTTAGCGATCAGGGCTGAAAGGAGGTCTGAAAACAGAAGAGCATCAGCACTAACATTCAGTCAATCATAAATACTAAATAGTTTAATTAAATGTAATGAGAGTGGTTATTAATAATTAATACATTAATTAATATGTGGTTAACATTCCATCCATTGTGGATTATATGAGCCATTTTGACACGTTGGCACCCTATCATGCGTTTTTTCTGGATAACACCTTCTGTCCTTCTCTATACTTCTCCAGTACACAACAATGTGTTTGTGGTGCTCTCCCTTGGCATAAACCCTAAAATGATGATGCCCTTGATCGCAGGGAATTATTCTGGGTGATACCGTGTGGGTTCTGACCGCCTGATGATCAGAAACCCGAAAATGGTATTGATCCCAGGCTAGGTTTAAAGTGCTCATGTGGCCTCATAGTTGCTTTTTTTGGGCTTGTTTTCCTAGACCTGGTTGCTTATTTCTCTCACAAAATATGGCAACACTGCAACATAAACGCATCGACTTGTTTAGATAGATGACAAGCGACCAAGAGAAGGGAAAGGAACACCAAGTAGAAGTCTGCACTATAGTACTGTCTGTGTGTTAAGAGCAGTGGTGGAAGAAATACTCTGATATTTTACTATAGTACTGAGTCTGTGTGTTAAGAGCAGTGGTGGAAGAAATACTCTGATAATTTACGTACTGTAAGTAAAAGTAGCAATAGCACAATGTAGAAATACTCTGTTACAAGTAAAAGGCCTGTGTTCAAAATGTTACTTGAGTAAAAGTACAAAAGTATTGGCATCAAAATATACTTAAAGTACCAAAAGTAAAAGTACTAAAATGTTTGAAAATAGCAGATCTACAAGCTCACAACGCCTCGCGATGCAACGCGTTGTGAGCTTGTAGATCGGCTATTTTCAAATAGCCTAGGTATAAAATAGGGCTGAGATGGTTAATGTCTGTTTTATAATGTAATCATTTATATCGGCAAAGTAACTAGTAACTAAAGTTTTCAAACAATTGTAGTGGAGTAAAAGTACAATATTTGCCTCTGAGATGTAGTGGAGTAAAAGTATTGAAAATTGGAAATACTCCAGTAAAGTAAAAGTGCCTCAGAATTGTACTTAAGTACAGTACTTGAGTAAATGTACTTTCCACCACTGGTTAAGAGCGACAGCTATGGATTCACATGCCTACTTAACGACCAATGAGGAATATCTACTGACTGACTGGACTGCTAAAATTACAGTTGTGTGTCTGTGATGAGATACAGCCGGCCTGTGACCAAAACAAAGTGGTGTAAAGTAACTAACTACATTTACTCAAGTACTGTACTATTTTCAATACTTTTACATCTACTCCACTACATCTCTGAGACAATTGTACGTTTACTCCACTACAATTATTTGAACACTTTAGTTACTAGTTACTTTGTAGATTTGGATTATTATTACAAAACATATATAACCACTTCAGCTCTATATACATTTCAGCCATTTGAAAATAGCCGATCTACAAGCTCACAATACTTTTACCATTGGTACCTTAAGAACATTTTTATACCAATACTTTAGTACTTTTACTCAAATACATTTTTCATTCCGGACTTTTACTAACAGAGTATTTCTACATTGCAATATTGATACTTATACTTGAGTAAAACATGTGAGTACTTTTTCCACCACTGGTTAGTTATGAACAGAACTGACTATGGCTTGGCTGGAGGTGGTCAACGTGGCCAACGTGAAATCGCCCAAAGACACCCGACTTAATATTTTGAGGGATTAATATTGTGATTAAGAATTAATTCATTTAAAAAAGTGGCGCTTGTGCAAAACATTTCAGTCTCTCTGTGTGCTCCCCCACGCATAAAGAAAGTTATAGACGCCTGTGACATACATGCATGCATGCATGCATACTACATACATCAAATTAATGATCTATTCTTTGAGCAACAGTAAGTCATTTTCCAACGTCTCTCTCTCACCTGCATCCACAGACCTTCCTCCTGGTGCTTCCACCACATTCTTCCTGGAATTAGATTTGTTGTCCGTTTCTGAAAAATACACACAATCGTGTCAAACAAACAGAGAAAACAATCAAACTCGTGAGTTTCATCCATATCCACCGTATAATATATTGTAACCTTTATTTAACATGTTTGTAACCTTTATTTAAAGATGGGGTGCCATGATATTTTTCAACCCTAAAACCTGATCATAAGGTATTATTATAATGTAAGGATTTTTTTCAACAAAAAAAAAGTGTACAGAAATTGTTAAAATTATGTTTTTATGTGGACACGCCTCCAGTTCATTAAGTATACCTGGTTCTCACCTTAGCACCTCCTCCACCACCTTAGCACCACCCACCTGTCCTAGTCCCCCTCCTCCTCCTCATGCCCACACCTGTTGTGTTATGATAATGAAGGGGAGGGTATGGCTTTGTGATGTCACTAAAGCGCTGTTTCTCTATTGGCACGTTTGACCCTCAAGGTTTCAGCCTCCAGGAAGAAACTCCAAATAGTCAGAGAAGACATAAAACACCATAAAAACACCACCGGGGGCTTTATGAAGTTCTATCAACCTCATAGACACATGAAAAACAGAAAAAGTGCAAAAACATGGCACCAGCTCTTTAACATGGAAAATCACATTGAGGTACCTGCGGGAAGGGCTAAAATGAGGCAATTCTATGACAATGTTGTGACTTTTTACAAAACTTGAATAAGTTTGTTGCCACAGAAAATGTAAATGACATTTTTCACTTTGATTTAAAGAATGTGGTTATAATGTAAGTCTATGGTACAAATCTTCTAGTTAACACTCCAAACCAGGCCTGGAATTTGGTCATTTTAGGGTCACGGCCACTTGGCCTTTGGTGTTAGTGAGAATGTTTTGAGGGCACAAAGGCCAAATACCAGGCAGGAAGGCCATCAAATAAAACAATGATTTTAAGTCCACGGACATATTGAATTGAACTTTAAGGTTAAGGATGATACAAATGTTGATATAGTAGCCTACAAGTACAGTATAACTATCAGTGACATAACTAGAGCCAGATGCCAGATTTATGAGATTTTGGAGAGTCCTAGACCAGTGGTTCTCAAACCTTTTTGGCTCAGGTCACCCCTGTAAATAACTTTTTTTATCCACGGCACCCTGAATTACATTGTTACTTATAGGACCCTCCATTTATGTCATATTACGGTACTTAAAAAAAATAATATTTCTGCCTAAGATACAGTATGTCATGAGGAAAACTTGAGAGAATATCAATTTCCATTTGGGCAGGTTGAAAATAATTCTATACTTTTACGTTTAACCACTCTGGGTGGAACAGTCGTCAAAAAATAGCAGATCTACAAGCTCACAACTTGAGAACAACTAGAGAATGTAGATCGGCTATTTTTGACAAAGAGTTTTGTTGTAGGTCCAAAAGTGATCTGGATCAATTCCAAATATTATCAAAACATTCTGAGGCACCCCTGGTGTCACGGCACACACTTTGAGAAACCCTGTCCTAGACCACGATTACCCATGTTATGACCGATAGCCTGATTTTACAAATCAATTTGAAAAACTTAGATTTGTATTAAAGTTGATAACATTTAAACAAAAAGCAATCAAATACATACACAAACAAATAATGTTTTGATGGATAAATGCAAAAGATTAAATCATACATATTGTCGCTGTCCGGCATCTCCATATTTCAACTTTTTATGTTTTTTTAATGAATGCCCTACTTTATCATACAAGTAGTGAAAATAGCAGATCTACAAGCTCACGCATTGGGAGCTTGTAGATCGGTTATTTTCACTATTTTAATAATAATATGTTTTTTTTAAATGAATAGTTTTGGACATACAAGGTTTCCACCCGACAGCGACAATATATACTGTATGTGGTTCTGTATCAGTAACCTATATCAGTCAGTTTTAGTAGATTCCATTCCAATGCTACTATGACTGCCTATGAATTTCACAGGCCTGGGTAGGTCCACCTGGCCTGGCGAGGATCTGCCCTGTTGCGCACAGCAGCACATCAGGTGAAAACAATTAACGTCAACGAGGGGGATTTGTGACTGTGTTGCACCAAAAATAGCCTCAAACAATGTCAAACTGTCAGGATTCTAGCTTCTGAAATAAACTTCCCGTTTGGATCATTGCTGACAAACGAACAGAACATGGATATTGCAAAATTATTATTTATTTCTTGTCCATCGGAGTGGTGAGGTGAGGTCACAGCTTCTTTCTAGCCTAAACCTTGAATTTGTTATACTATTATTATTATACTAATAATAATCAAAGTCAAAAATTGTTTTTAGAATATTGAATTAGGCCTATAGACTATTTTAGTAAATGTTTCACGCTGTAGGGGTTATGATCAAAACTACCATCTGAAGGTAAATGTTTAATTGTGATTAATTAAATCATGAGATAAATTAAACAAGAACCCCTTCATGAAAAAAAGATAAATAAATATTGATCTTTCATCATTTTATTGCAGTTTAAAGTTCAACACACAAATTTCGTAGTTAACCCTCCCAATGTAACTTTTTTTAGCAAGGCATAAGGGTTAATAATTAATTAATTAAGTAATTAAGTAATTAAGTAATTAAGTAATTAATTAATTAATTAAGTAAGTAATTAATTAATTAATTAATTCAACTGAAGTAAACTAGCAAACCCAGTTTAAAAATAATTCAAGCTAAACTGAACTTGAAATTGTTAAAAACTGGAAAAGATATTGATTATTAAATATATAATCAACAACCTTGGTTGTGAGCCTGTAGTTTTGTCTTGGTTGTGAACTATTTTCACAATATGTTGTACGTACAGTATGAAGTACATAGGCTGCATATATGTATATATGTACAGTATGAAGTATATAGGCTGGATAAGAGGTTTAATCATAATGTGTACAAGCATCAGCATCTCCATCAGCCTTACCGGTGTTCTTGTTGGTCGGTTGGTTCTCATCATCGTTGAGGCTCGGATCCAACGCTGTTCCTTGGTCCTCATGGCCGTCAGCTGAACACAGACAGAAGAGGAAGAGCAGCAAAACACCAGCAGTCTTCATCCTGAAATGATCTATCAATGCTGTGCATGCAGCATCTTATATACACACCTACCTGGTAACCTGAGAGGCTTTTTCTTTTTTTTTGCAGACGTGCACTCCGTGAGTCTTACCTCCACGGAGTCATTGGCATGTGGACAGATGTGACGTGTGATCACGGATGTTATCGCTGCTTGCAGCTATATTAACACTTGTTTTTCGCTCCCTCTCAATTCAAGGCTAATCTTAGTTCTGGCTTAACCGTGCGGTCGCTTTTTACGAAATTCGGCCATATGGTAACGTTTCATGTAAAACAGTCAAGAAATGAATCTCACAGTCATTCGTCAAAGGGTGGCGCTATAGCACTCAATTGAAAATGCCAACTTTGAGCAGGTACAACTCATGCCCTGTTTGACCTACAGCCATGAAACTTTACATATGCGTCTCCTAATGACTGACAACTTTCGTGATCTGAATTTTGACCTCTGACCTTTAGATCTCCCACCATTTTGAATTATATGAAAAGCATTTAAAATCTATCTCCTCCTGGGATTTTCCATAAGTGAAAAAATGAAGCTTTACTGAACCAATGAATATTGCAGTTTTATGACAATTATTCATCTGCCCCTAACACATACATGCAGACTCACATTTCTTTGAAACTTTGCGGTAATGTTGAGGGTCATTCCAAATTTCACTGAAACCAATCTTACTCCAATTGGTCAAAGGGGGGCGCTATAGCAATTTTTTGAAAATGCAAACTTTAAACAGGCAAAAGTCATGCCTCGTTTGTCCGACAGCCATTAAACCTGCTTACACATGTGCCTTGACTCATGAGGAACACATCTATCACGTTGACCAGAAAGCTCCGCCCTTAGATTGTCCGCAATTTTGAGCAGTTTGAAAAACACTTAAACCCAGGATTTTAGCTATTTGCGTGAAACTGTATCATCTGGGTCATATTCTTTTTCACAGGACTTCCTCCGCTGGTCCAATGGCTTCTCGCTTAAGCGTGTGCCTTAGAACCTCAAGGTCGCCAGTTCAAGCTTCACTTGGTGCAGACTTCATTTAAGTTGCATTGCACACAACATGATTGTGTCAATTAATGCATGTGCAATTGTTAAAGATAACCTGAAATGCTTATTTGAGAGTATGTTTTTTCAATGTATGACATACTTCATTCTGAAAATAGCCATTCTACAGTCTCACAACTTTTCAGATAGCAACGTGTTTCTGAGCTTGTAGATCGGCTACTTTCACTGGTTTCGTTTGCGAGGAGACATACAATTTCTCTATCAGTAGATGGTTAGGGAACCAGTGATCTAGAGTAGTTAGCAAAACAGAGGCTTGGTCCATCAGGAACGGAAAGACTTATATATATCAACAGACACTACCAGGGCTATCATATCTCTAGCTCAATGAGGAGAAAGGCAGCCTATGAGTCCGGAGGTCACGGGACGCACGCGCATATAGCCTACTGTGTATAACCCCACATTTGCAAATACTTTTGACTGCGCACTTCACCGGGTATGGACTAGCGTCAACAGTTTAGGGAAACTGACCAAATCTGTGTAGGATTTGTAAAAGAGAGTCATCAGGGTCATGGGCCATGAATGATTCATCGTCATGGTCAATTGTCAATCTTCAGGATATATCGGTTATCAAACTGGCCGACAGTCATAATATATAATATAAATGAGTAATTACAGAAGTCAGAACACAGCATTGGGGTGAAGCAGTAGATGAACAGAGCTCACCTGACATGCTCTCATTCAGCCTCACCATCTCCTATTGGAGAGGATCCAATCAACACAACTAGAGTCAACACCAAAGTTGTTTACAGAGTTCATCCACAAACAGGCGGGGTTGAATAGTGTTGAAAGATGAGAAATCTACAGCTTGGCATGATTTTGAATAAAAGATCACGCAAGGTGACAGTAGCGTCCTGTACACCCTGCCTGCCACTCCTTTATTCAAACAGAACATGAACATGTCGTATATTGGACCTTATTACTTGTATATTATGGTGACCCCCACACACACAAATGTACCCGCCTGTTTTGAATGAGTGAGCTACCTACAGTATAGTTTGACTGAAAATGTAACTCAGTAGGCTACTGTGCCCACTCCCCAGCCGAAGGGCTGCGAGGAGAGAGCTCCCTGGTTCTCATGCTGTTGTACTTGTTGATGAATAAACCTAATGCTGATCCAAACGAGTCCGGACGTCTTCTACACTTCATTCCAAGCAGCTAGGCCTGGTAACCCACAGTCTAGTATAGATACGACAAACAAATAAGGATCTTTTGAAGCAATACATTCAGGGGGCTTATTTATCAAGTGTCAGAGTAGGACTGCTGATCTACAACCTTATCATTACTCTTTATGAGATGTAAAACAGGTCACAGGTCAGCGCAACACTATGCAGACATTGGTCCAGGTCTGGGCTTTTATCCCTAGACTGGCCTTTAAAGACAGACCTTTTATCTCATTCATTCATTTTGATCATCTGTTGTTCTGCTGGTTACAGTGTAGTGTAAATCTGGCATGAACCATGCCATAGACTTAGGAAGTCCATATACTAGAAAGGTCATGGAATTACATATATATTTTGTGTGTGTGTGTGTGTGTGTGTGTGTGTGTGTGTGTGTGTGTGTGTGTGTGTGTGTGTGTGTGTGTGTGTGTGTGTGTGTGTGTGTGTGTGTGTGTGTGTGTGTGTGTGTGTGTGTGTGTGTATATACATATGGGTATCAAAAGGTTCCCATTCAATTCCCGGCTCCCTCTGGGATAGTGCCAAAGTGTCCTTGAGCAAGACAATGACTGAACCCCTAATTACTCCCAATGAGCTGTGTGAATGTGCATGTGAGTGTACAGTATTGGGCTTTTGAGAAAAGTGTTATATAAATGCAAACTGTTGTGCTTCTTAACACATCACCTCCTTCACATGGCAAACCTTACTCTACATGTGTGTCTATTGGAGAGGATCCAATCAACACAACTAGAGTCAACACCAAAGTTGTTTACAGAGTTCATCCACAAACAGGCGGGGTTGAATGGTGTTGAAAGATGATGAGAAATCTACAAACAGCTTGGCATGATTTTGAACAAAAGATCACGCAAGGTGACAGTAGCGTCCTGTACACCCTGCCACTCCTTTATGCAAACAGAACATGAACAAATAAGGATCCTTTGAAACTATAAATTCAGGGGGCTTATTTATCAAGTGTCAGAGTAGGACTGCTGATTTACAACCTTATCATTACTCTTTATGAGAAAACAGGTCACAGGTCAGCACAACACTATGCAGACAATGGTCCAGGTCTGGGCTTTTATCCCTAGACAGATCTTTTATCTCATTCATTCATTTTGATCATCTGTTCTGCTGGTTACAGACAGTGTAGTGTAAATCTGATATGAACCATGCCATATACTTAGGAAGTCCATATACTAGAAAGGTCATGGAATTGCATATATATATTGTGTGTGTGTGTGTGTGTGTGTGTGTGTGTGTGTGTGTGTGTGTGTGTGTGTGTGTGTGTGTGTGTGTGTGTGTGTGTGTGTGTGTGTGTGTGTGAATATATATATATATATATATATAATTTTTTTTTAAATATATATATATATATATATATATATATATATATATATATATATATATATATAAAAGAGCTAATCAAGCTCACAATGCGTCGCATGCGATGCATTTTGTGCCAGAAGTGAGCTTTGTAGATCGGCTATTTTCGACAAATGTTCTCCCTAGAACAGGGAGGATATGTCTCATGTGGTTAGGATGTTTACACTGTACTGTAAATATCATTATATGAGCCTCTTTAGCCACTGTGACTGACAACCCAGGGGCCTGTTCCTCAAAAGGTGAATTAAAATAGCCTGGCCTTAAGCCAAATCCAGGCTTGACAAAGTCGGGTCCGAAAAGCCTCGTTTATTCCGTTCCTCAGACGCCAAGCCAGGCTGAAAAGGAGCAACTTTGTCGAGCTAGGCTATGTCAAGCCAGGCTGTGTCCAGCCAGGATAATGAAGCCAGGCTGAATGGGCGGGGATTCGCCGGCGACGTATTTCTATAAAAGACCATGAACTCGAGCACAGATTCCTTGAACTTGATCAAACAATGGAGTCCAAAACCACAGCAGCGTTCTTCTCTGTGGCTGAATAGCAGCACTGCAGCAGCTCATGAAATCATACAAGGAAGTAAAATGTATTTAAGCAAGAAAGGAAACGCGACCGCAATAAATAGATCCAGGGAGAAAGCATGGCAAAGTATTGCAAGCACACACTGTGTGTGTGTGTGTGTGTGTGTGTGTGTGTGTGTGTGTGTGTGTGTGTGTGTGTGTGTGTGTGTGTGTGTGTGTGTGTGTGTGTGTGTTTGAGACGGACGGGCAACGGGACGAACGGGACGAACGGGACCGGGACGGGGGGGAGGGGGGTGTACTGCGACGGGGGCCACAACGGGACGGGACGGGGGACGGGACGGGGGGGGGGGGGGGTTGACCGCGACAGGGGGCCGTGACGGGATGAGCGGGGGGGGCGGGACGGGACGAGACACGCAATAAATAACCCCACATTTGCAAGACCACTTTGGTAGAGGTTTGGGTTGTGTAGTTACCTTGCCATCATGATGTAACTCCAAAGGTGGACAAGAAAAAAAAAAAAAATTCTCCATTGACTAGAAATTGATAATTTAAAATATGCTCCTCATTGACTTACAAAGAGGCTCCTTTAAACCCATAACTAATAATTTTTATATATATATATATAAATGATTAGTTACGGGTATATGTGTGTGTATGTATGTGTCAGACATTTTTTATAATATTTTTAAAAAAAAGTAATATATTATCAAACATCTAACAACAAGATGAACTATAGGGTTAACTATAACAGAGTGACAATTACATAATATCACATGAGTCATTGTGAAACAATTATGATTATGGTCACACACTATTTCAGTAATTAATTTGATTATATCTTATTGTATTTATTTCATTTTATTTGAATGCAGGGTCATTAAAATGAGTCCATATACAAACACATGTTTTGTATTAACTGTGGAAAAACTTGAAGAACAAGGCACTAGATTAAGTAAGCTTGGCTGTTAGCCTGCTCCTGACCAGGCTAACTTCACAGCTAAATTGCCATGGTAACTAAGCTAGGCTTGCTTCAATTCTCTTTTGAGGAATCGGATAAGGCTAAACTTAGCCAGGGTGAACTGGCTAAACTAATCTTCAAGCTAATTCACCTTTTGAGGAACCGACTCAGCTCTAATCCTGGCTAAATTAAGCCAGGATAGGTGGAAAAGCCAGGCTTTAGCTCTAATTCACCTTTTGAGGAACAGGCCCCTGGGCTTGTCTGGTTGTCTCGTTGTCTAATCTGGTGTCTGTGTTCCAGAGGTTTCATCAGTGGAGATCTGGCCCATCTGGATTTCCCTCCATATAAAAGGCTGCAGGGCCAGTCTCTCACACACACACACACACACACACACACACACACACACACACACACACACACACACACACACACACACACACACACACACACACACACACACACACACACACGCATGCACACACACACACACACACACACGCATGCATGCATGAACGCACACATGGGCACATGCACAAACACACACACACACACACACACACACACACACACACACACACACACACACACACACACACACACACACACACACACACACACACACACACACACACACACACACAGTTTGTGTGCAAACTGCAAACTGATCTGGAAACAGTTTAAACTTCTTCATCAAAGATGACATACTAAAATATTAAAATATCATGCTGACTACACACACTATGTCATAAGGTGTTTAGTAACGTCTTAGTGCGTTCTATGAGTAAAACAATACAATAAAATATCAAATAAAAACATATTTAATGTCTGTCTGTGATCCTGTCCTGTCTGCGTTATGTAAAATATAACCATAATATAGGCATTATATATATAGACACTAACTAACTAACTAACAAACATCATGGGATAAAAACACAACATTGATGTAAATCCATTGAACTAATACAGTGATAAATGTTAAAGGTAGGGTGTGTGTGTGTGTGTGTGTGTGTGTGTGTGTGTGTGTGTGTGTGTGTGTGTGTGTGTACGTGTGTGTGTGTGTGTGTGTGTGTGTGTGTGTGTGTGTACAGTGAGCTTTGTAGATCGGCTATTTTCGACAAATGTTCTCCCTAGAACAGGGACGATATGTCTCATGTGGTTAGGATGTTTACACTGTATACTAACTAACTAACTAACAAACATCATGGCATAAAAACACAACATTGATGTAAATCGATTAAACTAATACAGTGATAAATGTTAAAGGTAGTTAAAGGTAAGTGATTTACTTTGGTTCAAATAAATACTAAATAGATGAAAGATGAAAGAGATGTTGAAAAGTCACGTGATCACATGACAGGACTGTAATATTGGCGTGCGAAAGCCCTTCGTAAACGGCCCGCTGATCCGAGCCTAGCAAAAACAGGACTGTAAGTCTGCAAACTGTAGTATCACTGTGCTATTTGCACAATATTTATCTGTAGTCAAACAAAATGGGTTCCCCAGTTCAAATATGATTATTTTGGGGGGTCACATCTACAGTCTGCATTTACCACTTCCAACCTGGCATCTCTATTTTGGGCAAAGATTTTATTTGTATGTATTTATTTTCACAAATTGTTCTCAGCTCAGTAAAAGCTTGTAGATCTGCTATTTGTTGCTATGAATACAGGTGTGGCTTGAGATTTTGACTTGCCCATTGGTGTGGCTTGGGCACAAAAGGTTTGAACACCTCTGCAGTATAGAATATTGGACTGGAAAATAAGTGTTCTCATGAGCTCTCGATGAGAGCACTTTGAACTTTGAATTATTATTGAGGGTTCAAGGCCTATAGGCTCAAAACCTCTTTGAAACTCTTGGCTTTCTTTTTTTTGTGGTCACTTTTTACGAAACTCTGCAATATGGTAGAGGACTATGCCATTAGACCATTAGATCTCCCACCATTTTCAATTATATGAAAAACAGCGATCCTCCTGGGATTTTTGATTAATCTGCACGAAACGTTTTACACATGAACTTTGGACCTATGCCGACAAAAAATGCAGCGGATTTTCCATAAGTGAAAAAATGAAGCTTTGTTGAGGGTCATTCCAAATATCACTGAAACCAATCTTGAAACCAATCTTACTCCAATTCGTCAAAGGGGGGCACTATAGCGATTTTTTGAAAATGCAAACTTTAAACAGGCAAACGTCATGCCTCGTTTGGCCGACAGCCATTAAACCTGCTTACACATGTGCCTTGACTCATGATGAACACATCTATCACGTTGACCAGTAAGCTCCGCCCTTAGATTGTCCGCAATTTTGAGCAGTTTGAAAAACACTTAAACACAGGATTTTTCAGCTATTTGCGTGAAACTGTATCATCTGTGTGATCTCTTTCTTCACAGGTTTTCTCTGTTGGTCCAATGGCTTCTTCCTTAAGCGAGTGCCTCACGACCGCAAGGTTGCCGGTTCAAGCCTCACTTGATGCAGACTCATTTAAGTTGAATTGCAAAAAACATGACTGTATCAATGAATACATGTGCAAACGGTAAAGATAACATGAAATGCTTATTTGAGAGTATGTTTTTTCAATGTATGACGTACTTCATTGTGAAGATAGCCGATCTACAATCTAACAACTTTTCAGATAGCAACGTGTTTGTGAGCTTGTAGATCGGCTGCTTTCACTGGTTCACTTTTATCTTCAACAGACAACCTCAGTCTGGACAAAGCTATAGCACTATAGGTAGTGTTGCAGCCTGTCAATCCGAAGGTTGAGGGTTCAATTCCTGTTAATGGCAATAGGTTGAGACGTCCAATCAATCCATTCTGTTTCCATCTCTCTCTCTCTTCAATCTATTCCGTTTCCATGTCTGTCTCTCTCTCTCTCTCTCTCTCTCTCCATTCACTGGCCCCGTATTATTGCTGCTTGCAGCTATATTTCCACATGTTGTTCTGCTGGCTTTAGACCTGCAACACACACACACACACACACACACACACACACACACACACACACACACACACACACACACCCACCCACACACACACACACACACACACACACACACACACACACAGGCACACACACATGCACACACACAGATAAAATATGGACAGCTAGTCACTATCAGGCAGAAACATTGAACATTAATTATTAAACATAACATTTTAAACATTAAAACCCAGTCTTATTGGTGTGGGATTAGAGAAGGACATGTAATGGTTAAATGTGTGGGTCTTCAACAGGGGATTTGGGACCCCTAGGGGGTCCTCAGAGTTACTACAGGGTTAGGTAGTAACACTGGGGACCCCTAGGGGGTCCTCAGAGTTACTACAGGGGGTCCGGCAAATGTTTTTGTGATAGGAACTTTTTTACATTAACCACTTGAACCCTAGTATCTCTATTCTGGGGGAAACATTCGCCCAAAATAGCCGATCTACAAACTCACAACGCGTTTCAGCGCGATGTGTTGTGAGCTTGTAGATCGGCTATATTTTGCAAATAGGTTTGGTGTAAGGGGAAAACAGACTAGACCTAAGTAGTAGAGGTTTGGTGTAAGGGGAAAACAGAGTAGACCTAAGTAGTAGAGGTTTGGTGTAAGTTTTCAACCAGTGGTCCGGGGGGGGGAAGGGGGGTACCAGCAGGGGGTCCCCAGCTAAATCATTTTGACCACTTAGCTTTGGCTATTTAAAAATAGCAGATCTACAAGCTCATAGCGTGGCACCGAGTGCCACGCTATGAGCTTGTAGATTTGCTATTTTTGAGAAATCTTTCAAATGTGTGCATATCTTTGACTATATATATTTTTTTAAAGCGAACATTTTTAATTCAAATCTTTGCTTTTGGGGGGTCCCTCGCATAAAACATGTTCAGGTGGGGGTCCGCGGCCAAATATATATCAATGTAGGGGTCCTTGGCATGAAAAAGGTTGAGAACGACTGGTTTAGAGCACTGCAGAGGGCAGGTCTGTGTCCAGCTGACGCTCGTTAAGGCTCATTAATGTTACATGGATCAAGGCCATTATGTTTCTGCGCTTGCGCTGTAAAATAGGCCTACATCTAATCTATAGCGTCAAAGACATAGATGTTTTACAAGCAACCCTCTCTGGCTTATACTGTATACAGTATATTTTGTTCAAGTTGTTGTTAATAACTAAGCTACACTTGGTTGGTAAAGTCCAGATGACAAGATTTTGTTGTTAGTGTCTATATGTCCTCTGAAACAAAGGGGTTTATAGTGAGAACTTACTTAAGCTTGTATAGCCTAATAGTAAACACTTTTTTATGTGCTTTATAAATAAAGCACTTTGAAACTGAAGATGATGGCCAATGTTGATGACAATTTAAAAAACGGGTTCACCTGTCCCTCAATGGGCTTGTTTGGAGGTGGTCACCCTAGATGACTTTAAGATTTCTAGCAGTCCATTTGACATTTCAAAACCTATAAAGTTCTTTCTTATGACGTTTGTATTCATAATGGTGTCCTAGAACAATTTTAGCTTGGTTGAAGTTGCCATTTGGGCAATTTGCATACCGGTAATTTGCATACCGGCCACTGAACGCCATGGCGAAAATGTAACTCTTGAACCGCTTGTCCTATAATTATATTTAACATCTATTTTTTTAGTTTTTTGTCCAGGTACTGGTATGTGGACTATGTGGTCGTTGGTCTGAGTTTGTACCCCCGCCCGCTTCAAAAATTCCATCTCCGTCCTTGAAACAAACAACTCACCTTAGCCTATGTATAAACATGACCCACGTGCGTCTGTGTAAAACGCATGAACCCTCAGCAGTTGTGTAAAGTAACTAAGTACATTAAAGGCAGGTACACACTGCAGGATATTTGGTCCGATTATGCTGTCCGACACCTTTTTTGGCGCTCGCCGACAAAACCTCCCGATCTGACGCAGATCGGCCTTTGATCGGCGAGATAATGCTCGCTGTGTGTGAAAGGCTCAGCGAGACGATCTGGCCGCGATCATCCGCTCTGCGATGGCTTTGCGACCGTTTTCAAATATCTATCTGGTTAGATATTCGGCCCTGTCGTAGACAGGAGATCAGACAGTATCATACAGTATGAAAGGGTCTGCGAGGAGATCCACGCTACAGCCAATGATAGCACATTACAGCAGCCTAGGAGAGGATCACTGACTGGACCTGACCAAACAACAACAAACAGACCCTCCCCCGCAATATTACCGCCCTAGTCCTGTTTTAAGTTAAACATTATAAAACTGAATGAGAGTGTGTGTGTGTGTGTGTGTGTGTGTGTGTGTGTGTGTGTGTGTGTGTGTGTGTGTGTGTGTGTGTGTGTGTGTGTGTGTGTGTGTGTGTGTGTGTGTGTGTGTGTGTGTGTGTGTGTGTGCGTGCGTGCGTGCGTGCGTGCGTGTGTGCGTGCGTAATATGTGTGTGTAATATGTGTGTGCGTGTCTGCGTGAGCAGTGTGTCTGTCACTGTCTAGCCCAGTGTTTATCAACCTTTTTTGTGCCAAGGCACACCTGGCATAGCCATAATATCCCAGGGCACACCTAGATATACGGTATATATATAATTAATCACACACACACACACACACACACACACACACAATTGGGCAGGTATAAAGAAACCTTGACGTTCCGACCCACTTAGTAATAATACTGAGTGCCAAAGCATGTAGGCCTACCCTGTGCCCTTTTTATACATATTTGCATTCCTATGGGTGATGGTCGCTACACTGAATGGACTCGGGCGTTGCTGTGTGTGAAACGGATGATGGCCGTATCGGTTGACGGACTATAGCCGCTATTGTTCTACCTTCTTCAAACGGCGCGGCACACCTCAGCAGTAGCCACGGCCCAAAATTGGGACGTTTGCCAGGGTTGATAAACACTGGTCTAGCCTCGCATGCCTTTTTTGTTTGTTGTTGCCAGATTTTGCTAGAGAAATAAACAACCAGATCTATGAAAACAAGCCCAGCAAAAGCGACTATAGGGCAGGCCACATCAGCACTTTAACCCTATATACAAATACATTGCATATTTTAAAATAGCCGATCTACAAGCTCACAACGCATCGCAGCTATTTTCAAAGAAAAATCTTGAGAAAATTGTGGAATATTTTCCAAATCCACACAGATCTTGTATGGGGGTCTATGGCACAACATATCTTCAGAAGGGGGGAGGTCTGCGGACAAATATTAATTTGGGGGTCCTTGCCATGAAAATGTTTGAGAACTACTGGCTCAAACAACATTAGGAAACAAGACCAAATAAGCAACTACACTTTCAAGCAACAGAAAAACAATCCCAAAGTCGCTTATAATAAGCGGACATGGCAACACTGACTGCTTCTGACGAGAGAGAGAGAGAGAGAGAGAGAGAGAGAGAGAGGGGGAGGGAGAGGGAGAGGGAGATATATCACGGGAGACGTCGATTAAAATGAATTGGATGGGACAGGGGAGGGTGATCACTGGCACCCTGGTGCCACTGGTGTGAGAGAGAGGATTTTCATTTTAAAATAGAATAAAATGAAGAAATAAATAGTCAATTAAATGAAGTCCCCTCACATCTGTATGCCGGGGAGGGAGTCTGGGAGATAGGTGGGTGATTGCTCTAATGATTATTGATGTGAAAGAAAATATTTCAAAAAGAAGGGAACAAAATCACACCCAGTGTGAAGTGGGCGGTGTCTTGCTAGCTAATCACAATACTGAATGTGTGATTCACTTAAAAAAAAAACATAAATGTGTTTTGGTTTTTTTAAACATAAATGTGTTTTTTTTAAGTGCATAGTCCTATTTATAGGGCTATGCACATGTGTCATGTTTCACTAGCCAATCACAGTCCTGAATAGACTGTGATTGGCCAATCACGGTGCAGGGTTAGGGGGGTACACTGGTGGCCAATCACAGCGCAGGATTGGGGGGTGCAAATATCCAAACCTCACATATAGAGGCGGTTTCACCGCCCAAAAATCACACCCAGTGTGAAGTGGGCGGTGTGGAAGAAAGTGATGGAAGAAAAGTAATATTGTGGACCAACCATTGTACACCCCTAACTTAAAAAAAACATAAATGTGTTTTTTTTAAGTGCAGGCTTAACGGAAGGGCTTAACGGAAGGGCTTTTATATAATAATATATTTCCACTTTAAATAGACTTGGTTGCTTTTTGTCGTGGTGCATTGCTTTGCTGTATCGTTATTTTTGTATTTTTGAATATATGAAAATAGAGCCCCCCCCCCGCCTCTCCCCTCATACAACACAAAAACACAAACAACTGGCAACCAGTCGCCTCGGGTCGACTCAGGTCAGAGGTCCTTCTGGCCGATCTACACGGTCACCACTTTTTTCTGTTCTGGCCCCACAGTGCTGGAATGAACTGATGTCAGGACAGCAGAGTCACTGCCCATCTTTCACCGCAGGCTGAAAACACACCTGCACTTATTGTAAGTCGCTTTGGATAAAAGCGTCTGCTAAATGACTGTAATGTAATGTAATGTAACATATCAAGACGGAAGTGATCGAACAAACAAAACCAAAAAAACAGAAAGATATTTATTGCATCATTATGTTTTGCTTTTTCACACGTGATTAGCAATGCTCTTAATTAAAGATGGTAATTAGTGAAAGTTTTGTGCTCAAACAACCCAGATTAAAGTCCAACTCTATCAGTTAAAAATATAATTTATAAAAACATATACAGTATGTCCTTCACATTAGACACCAAAACCATTTTAAATTGTTAATCTTAAGATTTCTACTTAAAAAATATTCATGTGACTTGGTTCTATTCCTTTTTTAATAATCTTTATTCCACGATTTTTGTAACCCATTTTTTTCACCCGGTGCCAATTTCCTAAGTGATCCTGGGCGCTACCAGCCCTACACCAGCACTACACCAGTCCCCCACAGCCTAGGGAGGCCAGGGCCGAGCTCATGCTTCCTTCAATGCATGAGAGCCAACTGACCTTCTTGTCACCTGACAGGGGAGAGTTTCCCTGGTTGGACGTAGCGCGTGGAAGGAACACGTTATTCCAACCAGTTCCCTTCCCCTCCATCAGGCGCCCCGGCTGTCATGGGGGAGGCGGTATAGAGACCAGGATTACTACATGTTTTTGTGAGGGTATGAACTACCCTAGCAGACACGGGGAGAACATGCAAACTCCACACAGAGTAGGCCCTTTCATCAACCCCACCTAGGGTATGGGCGCTGATGACGCCGAGGAGAAGACACGCCCCCAGCGCCCACAGCGTCCCCAGCGGGAATCGAATCCAGGACCTTCTAGCTGTGAGGCAACAGCGCTACCGACTGCGCCACCGTGCCCCTTCTTGGTTCTATTCCTGACATGTCAAAAACATCCCAGTTACTTATCTCAGCTGATCAGCTATTGTGTAAAATAGGGCTTAGTGGCGCCACATTGTAGCAAATGATTGATATTGAAACATATGCATCTTTTCCACAATGTATTTGGACGTTAACATAATATTATCTTCATTTTTCTTCCAGCAATATTGTCAATGGTTTTATATCCTACCAGGACCTCTAATAATGCTGGTTTTCTATCTTACCAGGACCTCTAGTAGCCTACTGCTGGGTTTATATCCTACCAGGACCTCTAGTACTGCTGGGTTTATATCCTACCAGGACCTATAGTACTGCTGGTTTTATCTCCTACCAGGACCTCTAGCAGGCTACTGTTGGTTTTATCTCCTACCAGGACCTCTAGTACTGCTGGTTGTATATCCTACCAGGACCTCTTGTAGCCTACTGCTGGTTTTATCTCCTACCAGGACCTCTAGTAGGCTACTGTTGGTTTTATCTCCTACAAGGATCTTGAAAAAAATGGTCGCCATCTTGGAATTTTGAGTGACCAGTGCCTTTTTCCATAAGAGTGGCCCTTAGAGAGTATGTGTGCCAAATTTCATCCTTTTATCACAACCTGAAAGATTATATCACTATCTGTTCTGCTAAGGTGGCGGCCATCTTGAAAAAAAATGGGCGGCATCTTGGATTTTTGAGTGGCCAGCGCACTTTTCCATAAGAGTGGCCCTTAGAGAGTATGTGTGCCAAATGTCATGCTTGCATCACAAAGTGAACAATTCATTTGAAATCTGCCATTAACCTGCTGCACTATACTGCTGGTTATATATCCTACCAGGACCACTAGTACTGCTGGTTTTATCTCCTACCAGGACCTCTAGTAGGCTACTGTTGGTTTTATCTCCTACCAGGACCTCTAGTAGGCTACTGCTGGTTTTATCTCCTACCAGGACCTCTAGTAGGCTAACTGCTGGTTTTATCTCCTACCAGGACCTCTAGTAGGCTACTGTTGGTTTTATCTCCTACCAGGACCTCTAGTAGGCTACTGTTGGTTTTATCTCCTACCAGGACCTCTAGTAGGCTACTGTTGGTTTTATCTCCTACCAGGACCTGTAGTAACAGGAGATTGAAAGCAGCACAGAGCCTGGATCAGAACCATTGTGTTGATGTTTATTGTTTTAACCCTCAAAGAAGCGGATGAAGAAAGAACACACAGAGTTCCATCCCTCAGCACAGTAACTCTGAACAGGCTCCATGTCGTTCATCTCCATGTCGTCGAAAAACACGGTCCTGTCTTCCCCCTTCTCCTCTCCTCCTCCTCCTCCTCCCTCTCCTCCCGTCCTCCTCCCCTCCCCGGAGGCGCCGTGGGAGGCCAGTTTCATGTGGGCCTCGCCGGGGGCTTTGCTGCAGGTCTTGGCTCGGAGGAGTTTGTGTCCCTCGCAGGCGTTGTGGCGTTTCTTCAGCCGGCCGACCAGCTGCTTCCAGTACTGACTGGACCTCAGTGCGTACGACTCACACAGCGCTGGTCTGCCCGCGTAACCACACCAGTACCTGTGTAGGACAATACAAGAACCATGAGGATGACACCAGTACCTGTAGGACAATACAAGAACCAAGGAGCCCAAAGGGAAGGACGTACATCCCAACAAAAATGTTTACAGGTGCTGAACAAAAAAAACGTTCACTCGAGATTCTCCAGTGTAAGTTTTTTCCCTTCTTCAAGGGGAGAGAGACGCGTCTCTGTCATTTTAGATTTCTTTGGCAATTGAAAAATATTTCATACTATATACATATTATTTCATACTTTGGGCTATTAAAAAATAACAGATATACAAGCTCGGCACCGAGTGCCGTGCTATTTTTTTTCATCGTGAAAATGTGTGCAAATCTTTATATAATCAATGTATATATGTTTTAAAGCGAACATTTGTAAAATGTTTTGTTCCAGTGTGCTCCCTCAGAGAACCTAAAGGCAGATCCATTCATCGCCAAACCAAATAAACGTGTTGATCATGTTATAGTCATTAAAACATTTTTCTGTCCAGTTCACGAGGTCCTGATTGAAATTGGGAATCAACACAATATAGCACAACCTTGAGGTTTTTTTATTTGTATTTTATACCTTACTTACAAGATAAGTAATATCTTGGATAGTATAGATATATACTATCTATATTGATAGATATTCATCTATATTGTATAGATGAATGCAATCAAATTGTATTCATATCACGGGATTAATTCGCTCTCAAAATGAATTAAAAAAGAAAATCTTTGTGAGTGTCAGTCATCTCCGTTTCCTTGGAAATCCATGGGCTTTGACTGAGAAATTAGGCCCTATTGAGTCAACCAATGGAACCAAATGTACCCTTTGTTTACAATACAGTGAATATACACTGTATATCGTCTATGTCGGGTGGAAACTGTTGTGTTCATAGTATACTTCTATGCACTACTGATAGTTCAACCCGATCTCCAGAGATTACCGTAACATTGCACGGAACGAGTGCACTTCATTCCGTGGATAGCCGCCTCGGAACTCCCGAATTGCGTGCATATGGTACGGCGCTGCCTTGTGACAAAACCATTTCGGAGGCGCGCAGTCACAGGCGAATTGTCCCCCCGTGAAGGACCACCGAGGGAGCAAAGGCGACCGAGTTGCCGTCCTGAACGGTGGGACATTCGCCTGTGCCTACTCAGCGCCGTTTGAGTTATGTACCGATAGGCACAGAATCGTAAATTTTATTGTGGGGACTGCTCTGCTTCCGGGTTTTTCCGTGTTGCGACTGGTTACGCCCACCGTGGGACTCGCCGTACATATGCACGCAATTTGGGAGTTCCGAGGCGACTATCCACGGAATGAAGTGCACTGTTCCGTGCAATGTTACGGTATTCTCTGGAGATCAGGCTGGATAGTTAAAGCATCCAGCCACTAGAGGGTGGTAGTGTGTTAGAAGTGAGGAGAAGGAGGAAGTGAATGTGCTGCTCTGTTGGATACATGTGGGAGAGAAGTAAAGAGATTAATCTTTGCACTAACATAACAGAAACCTATTATGTCGCAAACTGCTACTTTTCAGGATTCAGATTCAAAAGTATCAAAAGTATCAGATCTACAAGCAGGATGACCAGTGTTACAGTACCTGTGTTGTTGTCCTGTTCCAGAGGTACATTGGACCAGCAGGGTGACCAGTGTTACAGTACCTGTGTTGTTGTTGTCCTGCTCCAGAGGTACATTGGACCAGCAGGGTGACCAGGCCGTCTCCAGACGTCTCCCAGGTGCAGCGGTGTCCGTCCAGGGTGCTCAGTTCTCCTGAACCAGGCACAGAGCGGTCCCTGCTCCTCCTCTGGCCTGTGTGTGTGTGATGGAAAGTACGTTTACTCAACTATACGCTGTTCAGCGGAGTCCCTCAGGGCTACATACCTCTTTGGCTGCCAATGCGGCTTTTGCTAAGGCCACAGGTCGTAACAGACGGGGAGCGGTGGACACAGCCGTTTTTTTTTTCAATTACTTTTATCATTTAATTTTATTTTATTTTGCTTCTATTTTCCAAAGAAATTAGCCTAATTGAAAAAAAAAAGAAAGAAAGAAAACATGCCCCCCTCACAAGGACAATATCAGTCACCAAAACCAAGGGATGTGTTTGAAATCTAATATGTTTAAAACAGAGTTTGAAGTTGCGACGCATTGTGCGCTTGTTGTCGATCTGCTATTTTCAGAGAAAGCTTTCCCCACAATAACACAAAACAGAAAATACACTAGCATAGAGCCCTGAGCAACTCCGGTCAACCATATAGGGTTTAAAGGGAAAGACCACTGTGGTAGAGGTTTGGGTTGTGTAGTTACCTTGCCATGATGTAACTCCAAAGGTGGACAAGAAATCAAAAAATTATTGCTCCAGTGATTAGAAATTGATAATAAAAGCTATTGACTTAGCCTACATTGTACGCACAAACAAACAAAGCTGAACACAAACAAAGCTGATTCAGACAATATAGAACATCATCAAAACCAGTAGTTTTTTTTATTAAATAAACATTTATTTTTTTATTTTTTAATACAAATATTATGATGATTTTGCCATTTTTATTAGGAAGAAAACCCGGACGGAAGTTAACATGTTTTATTTTATTTGTAAACAGTAGGCTACTGGGTTTGGTGATGTTCTATATTGTCAGAAGCAGCGGTGTTTTTTTGTTTACATGCTAAAAGAGTGACTTTGAGAGCTGTTTCACTGTACAATGTAAGTGAATGATCAAGTTCTAATCAATGGAGCAATTATTAAGTGATTTCTTGTCCACCGTTGGAGTTACATCATGGCAAGGTAACTACACAACCCAAACCTCTACCAAAGTGGTCTTTGCCCTTTAAAGAGGTGGTGCCATGGTTTTGCACTTTTTCTGTTTTTGGGCGGTGAAACCGCCCCTATATGTGAGGTTTGGGATTTGCACCCCCCAACCCTGCGCTGTGAATGGGCCCCTATATGTGAGGTTTGGGATTTGCACCCCCAACCCTGCGCTGTGAATGGCCACCAGTGTACCCCCCTAACCCTGCACCGTGATTGGCCAATCACAGTCTATTCAGGACTGTGATTGGCTAGTGAAACATGACACATGTGCATAGCCCTATAAATAGGACTATGCACTTAAAAAAAAACACATTTATGTTTTTTTTAAGAACACATTTATGTTTTTTTTTAAGATAGGGGTGTACAATGGTTGGTCCACAATATTACTTTTCTTTAAGTGAACTTCCATCACTGTGATGACCACTGTGACCACACCGCCCACTTCACACTGGGTGTGATTTTTCATTTGTCTATGAGTTTGATAGAACTTCATTAAGCCCCCTGGTGGTGTTTTTATGGTGGTTTATGTATTCTCTGACAATTTTGAGTTTCTTCCTGGAGGGTGAAACCTTGAGGTGCCAATAGAAAAACAGCACTTTAATGACACATTAAAATTATACCATCCCCCTCATTATCATAACACAATAGGTGTGGGCATGAGGAGGAGGAGGGACTAGGACAGGTGGGTGGTGCTAAGGTGGTGAAGGAGGTGCTAAGGTGAGAACCAGGTATACTTAATGAACTGGAGGCGTGTCCACATAAAAACATAATTTTAACACTTTCTGTACACTTTTTTGAAAAAAATCTTCCTCCTCCTCAGGTATTATGGTATAACCATAATACCTGATGATTATGTTTTAGGGGGGGGGGGGATCACTGAAAATCACGGCACCCTGTCTTTAAGTAATATTTTGAATGCAGTGTGGTATTACTACTACTATACATAAAACACAACATGTGAGTACCTCCTCCGCTGGTGTGAGGAGGGGAAGGAGAGGGTCCGCTGGACACTGAGGGGTGGGCGGACCCCCTGCTGTGAGGCTTGGCTTCTGATAGGCCAGGGAGGAAGATGAAGATGATGATGGTCCAGAGCATGCTGGTCATGGTGGCTGAGGAAGGACAAGAGAGAAGGATGAGTCTGTCTCTCTGCTACTGTCTGTCTCTCTGCTGTCCTACTGTCTGTCTCTCTGCTGTCCTACTGTCTGTCTCTCTCTGCTGTCCTACTGTCTGTCTCTCTCAGCTGTCCTACTGTCTGTCTCTCTCTGCTGTCCTACTGTCTGTCTCTCTGCTGTCCTACTGTCTGTCTCTCAGCTGTCCTACTGTCTGTCTCTCTGCTGTCCTACTGTCTGTCTCTCTCTGCTGTCCTACTGTCTGTCTCTCTGCTGTCCTACTGTCTGTCTCTCAGCTGTCCTACTGTCTGTCTCTCTCTGCTGTCCTACTGTCTGTCTCTCTGCTGTCCTACTGTCTGTCTCTCTGCTGTCCTACTGTCTGTCTCTCTCTGCTGTCCTACTGTCTGTCTCTCTCAGCTGTCCTACTGTCTGTCTCTCTGCTGTCCTACTGTCTGTCTCTCTGCTGTCCTACTGTCTGTCTCTCAGCTGTCCTACTGTCTGTCTCTCAGCTGTCCTACTGTCTGTCTCTCTGCTGTCCTACTGTCTGTCTCTCAGCTGTCCTACTGTCTGTCTCTCAGCTGTCCTACTGTCTGTCTCTCAGCTGTCCTACTGTCTGTCTCTCTACTGTCCTGCTGTCTGTCTCTCAGCTGTCCTACTGTCTGTCTCTCAGCTGTCCTACTGTCTGTCTCTCGGCTGTCCTACTGTCTGTCTCTCAGCTGTCCTACTGTCTGTCTCTCAGCTGTCCTACTGTCTGTCTCTCTGCTGTCCTACTGTCTGTCTCTCAGCTGTCCTACTGTCTGTCTCTCAGCTGTCCTACTGTCTGTCTCTCAGCTGTCCTACTGTCTGTCTCTCTACTGTCCTGCTGTCTGTCTCTCAGCTGTCCTACTGTCTGTCTCTCAGCTGTCCTACTGTCTGTCTCTCGGCTGTCCTACTGTCTGTCTCTCGGCTGTCCTACTGTCTGTCTCTCAGCTGTCCTACTGTCTGTCTCTCGGCTGTCCTACTGTCTGTCTCTCTGCTGTCCTACTGTCTGTCTCTCTGCTGTCCTACTGTCTGTCTCTCAGCTGTCTTACTGTCTGTCTCTCAGCTGTCCTACTGTCTGTCTCTCTACTGTCCTACTGTCTGTCTCTCTGCTGTCCTACTGTCTGTCTCTCTGCTGTCCTACTGTCTGTCTCTCTGCTGTCCTACTGTCTGTCTCTCTACTGTCCTACTGTCTGTCTCTCTGCTGTCCTACTGTCTGTCTCTCTGCTGTCCTACTGTCTGTCTCTCTACTGTCATACTGTCTGTCTCTCTGCTGTCATACAGTCTGTCTCTCTGCTGTCCTACTGTCTGTCTCTCAGCTGTCCTACTGTCTGTCTCTCTACTGTCCTACTGTCTGTCTCTCAGCTGTCCTACTGTCTGTCTCTCAGCTGTCCTACTGTCTGTCTCTCTGCTGTCCTACTGTCTGTCCAACTGTCTGTCTCTCTGCTGTCCTACTGTCTGTCTCTCAGCTGTCCTACTGTCTGTCTCTCTACTGTCCTGCTGTCTGTCTCTCAGCTGTCCTACTGTCTGTCTCTCAGCTGTCCTACTGTCTGTCTCTCAGCTGTCCTACTGTCTGTCTCTCTACTGTCCTACTGTCTGTCTCTCAGCTGTCCTACTGTCTGTCTCTCAGCTGTCCTACTGTCTGTCTCTCAGCTGTCCTACTGTCTGTCTCTCAGCTGTCCTACTGTCTGTCTCTCAGCTGTCCTACTGTCTGTCTCTCAGCTGTCCTACTGTCTGTCTCTCGGCTGTCCTACTGTCTGTCTCTCGGCTGTCCTACTGTCTGTCTCTCGGCTGTCCTACTGTCTGTCTCTCAGCTGTCCTACTGTCTGTCTCTCAGCTGTCCTACTGTCTGTCTCTCAGCTGTCCTACTGTCTGTCTCTCAGCTGTCCTACTGTCTGTCTCTCAGCTGTCCTACTGTCTGTCTCTCTACTGTCCTGCTGTCTGTCTCTCTGCTGTCCTACTGTCTGTCTCTCTGCTGTCCTACTGTCTGTCTCTCTGCTGTCCTACTGTCTGTCTCTCTGCTGTCCTACTGTCTGTCTCTCTGCTGTCCTACTGTCTGTCTCTCAGCTGTCCTACTGTCTGTCTCTCTGCTGTCCTACTGTCTGTCTCTCAGCTGTCCTACTGTCTGTCTCTCTGCTGTCCTGCTGTCTGTCTCTCTGCTGTCCTGCTGTCTGTCTCTCTGCTGGCCTACTGTCTGTCTCTCTGCTGTCCTACTGTCTGTCTCTCTGCTGTCCTGCTGTCTGTCTCTCTGCTGTCCTGCTGTCTGTCTCTCTGCTGTCCTGCTGTCTGTCTCTCTGCTGTCCTACTGTCTGTCTCTCAGCTGTCCTACTGTCTGTCTCTCTACTGTCATACTGTCTGTCTCTCTGCTGTCATACTGTCTGTCTCTCAGCTGTCCTACTGTCTGTCTCTCTACTGTCATACTGTCTGTCTCTCTGCTGTCCTACTGTCTGTCTCTCAGCTGTCCTACTGTCTGTCTCTCTACTGTCATACTGTCTGTCTCTCTGCTGTCCTACTGTCTGTCTCTCAGCTGTCCTACTGTCTGTCTCTCTACTGTCCTACTGTCTGTCTCTCAGCTGTCCTACTGTCTGTCTCTCAGCTGTCCTACTGTCTGTCTCTCTACTGTCCTACTGTCTGTCTCTCGGCTGTCCTACTGTCTGTCTCTCAGCTGTCCTACTGTCTGTCTCTCAGCTGTCCTACTGTCTGTCTCTCAGCTGTCCTACTGTCTGTCTCTCAGCTGTCCTACTGTCTGTCTCTCAGCTGTCCTACTGTCTGTCTCTCTACTGTCCTGCTGTCTGTCTCTCTGCTGTCCTACTGTCTGTCTCTCTGCTGTCCTACTGTCTGTCTCTCTGCTGTCCTACTGTCTGTCTCTCTGCTGTCCTACTGTCTGTCTCTCTGCTGTCCTACTGTCTGTCTCTCAGCTGTCCTATTGTCTGTCTCTCTGCTGTCCTACTGTCTGTCTCTCAGCTGTCCTACTGTCTGTCTCTCTGCTGTCCTACTGTCTGTCTCTCAGCTGTCCTACTGTCTGTCTCTCTGCTGTCCTGCTGTCTGTCTCTCTGCTGGCCTACTGTCTGTCTCTCTGCTGTCCTACTGTCTGTCTCTCTGCTGTCCTGCTGTCTGTCTCTCTGCTGTCCTGCTGTCTGTCTCTCTGCTGTCCTGCTGTCTGTCTCTCTGCTGTCCTACTGTCTGTCTCTCAGCTGTCCTACTGTCTGTCTCTCTGCTGTCCTGCTGTCTGTCTCTCTGCTGTCCTACTGTCTGTCTCTCTGCTGTCCTACTGTCTGTCTCTCAGCTGTCCTACTGTCTGTCTCTCTGCTGTCCTGCTGTCTGTCTCTCTACTGTCCTACTGTCTGTCTCTCAGCTGTCCTACTGTCTGTCTCTCAGCTGTCCTACTGTCTGTCTCTCAGCTGTCCTACTGTCTGTCTCTCAGCTGTCCTACTGTGTGTCTCTCAGCTGTCCTACTGTCTGTCTCTCTACTGTCCTGCTGTCTGTCTCTCAGCTGTCCTACTGTCTGTCTCTCAGCTGTCCTACTGTCTGTCTCTCAGCTGTCCTACTGTCTGTCTCTCGGCTGTCCTACTGTCTGTCTCTCGGCTGTCCTACTGTCTGTCTCTCAGCTGTCCTACTGTCTGTCTCTCAGCTGTCCTACTGTCTGTCTCTCAGCTGTCCTACTGTCTGTCTCTCTACTGTCCTGCTGTCTGTCTCTCTGCTGTCCTACTGTCTGTCTCTCTGCTGTCCTACTGTCTGTCTCTCTGCTGTCCTACTGTCTGTCTCTCTGCTGTCCTACTGTCTGTCTCTCTGCTGTCCTACTGTCTGTCTCTCAGCTGTCCTACTGTCTGTCTCTCTGCTGTCCTACTGTCTGTCTCTCAGCTGTCCTACTGTCTGTCTCTCTGCTGTCCTGCTGTCTGTCTCTCTGCTGTCCTGCTGTCTGTCTCTCTGCTGGCCTACTGTCTGTCTCTCTGCTGTCCTACTGTCTGTCTCTTTGCTGTCCTACTGTCTGTCTCTCAGCTGTCCTACTGTCTGTCTCTCAGCTGTCCTACTGTCTGTCTCTCAGCTGTCCTACTGTCTGTCTCTCTTTGCTCCAGCACAACACCTCCTCAATAACAGAACTATATGTATTTATAATAGAACTATTCTAAAAGAATAAGACGATTTGTTACACATACTGTATGTGTGTAGGCTACAGTGTTCCTTAAAAGTGTTGTCTGGGGACCCCCAGGGGTCCTTAAAGGAGAATTTTGCCCGACCGCTTTCTTACCTTTCTGATGTTATGATATCCTATAGACGAGTGGTACAGTAGAGAAATGTCATAACTCCTTAAAGGGTCCGCCACAGTTAAAAACCTGCGCCTATAGTCCTTGCTCTAAATCGCATATTTTAATAGCTTTTTTTTTAATGTTGTTCAAGAGAGAGATCTGATGTTTACAGTGTTAGAACACTATGCAACGTGCCTGTCTTGAATGTCCCTCACCGTAAGTCTTCAGATGGGGGTCCCTGCCACAAACTATCTTCAGATGGAGGTCCCTGCAACAAACTATCTTCAGATGGGGGTCCCTGCAACAAACTATCTTCAGATGGGGGTCCCTGCAACAAACTATCTTCAGATGGGGGTCCCTGCAACAAACTATCTTCAGATGGGGGTCCCTGCAACAAACTAAAGTTTGAGAACCACCGCATGTTGTTGCTTGTGTGTGTGTGTGTGTGTGTGTGTGTGTGTGTGTGTGTGTGTGTGTGTGTGTGTGTGTGTGTGTGTGTGTGTGTGTGTGTGTGTGTGTGTGTGTGTGTGTGTGTGTGTGTGTGTGTGTGTGTGTGTGGGGATAGGGTCTTACCGTGTGTTGTTGGTCTGGTGGTCCTTCTGGGTGTCTGGCAGGGCTGACCAGGGCGAGATGGAGCAGGGGATGAAGAGAGAGAGAGAGAGAGA